>NC_067487.1:63942539-64242539 GCF_947179515.1 Apodemus sylvaticus
TGCCTTCTCTCCATCCCTCTCCAATATGGCACCCCCTCCTGCTCCCACTCTCAGCACTCAGAGCCCTAATGGGCCGGGCTGCTCTGCCGAGTGGCAGCCCCAGGGGCATTAGAAGAGCTGGCCCCGGCAGCCAAGGCCATTGGCAGCGCTAATTAGAAGGCACCTCGCTGAGGTCGATCCCCTGTACCTGTCAATCAGCCGGCTTCCCGCAGGAGGGAGGGGGTTGAAGGCAGAATGGAACCTTCCTCCGTAACTTTAGTTAGCAGCTCTGCTTCATTCATGCATAGGGAAAGCTCTTGGACCAGTGGGCATGTGCTTAGGCTGAGGGGGCTACACGCTGCCCCTTGCCTCCACGCCAGCAAGTGTGGGCTCAGTAATGCATTTTTTGTTGGTTTCGTTGTGACTGCTGGTGGCCTCTGGCATGAGTGTCAGTGGGATCCATCTACACTCTCCCATAGCCTTGAAACCAGGTCTCAGGAGTCCAAGACCACATTCTGCGAAACGTGCCTGTTTATTAGCAAGGAGTTTTAAACACAACTTTTATGAATTTGGGGTAGGACCCACCTTTTAGGCATTCCGACAGTCTGAAGGGCACTCCCCCAAAGGGACAATATTCTGACTCAGGATTAGCCAGTTTCAAGCTGGGTCTGGACACTAAAGGCTCAGGGAATTGGGAAAAGACAGAGTCAACTGGATGTCTAGAAGCCATGTGTATTCCCAAAGGCTGGCTGGCTGCTCCCACGGGCTCTCACGAGCTCCCCACAGGCCTGCAAGGCTCCCACGGGCTCCCCACAGGCCTGCAAGGCTCCCACGGGCTCCCACGGGCCCCCTACAGACCTGCAAGGCTCCCATAGATTCCCACAGCCCTGCAGGCTCCCACAGACCC
This sequence comes from Apodemus sylvaticus, assembly GCF_947179515.1. Classification (NCBI taxonomy): domain Eukaryota; kingdom Metazoa; phylum Chordata; class Mammalia; order Rodentia; family Muridae; genus Apodemus; species Apodemus sylvaticus. The sequence goes on from NC_067487.1 coordinate 63,943,426, forward strand.
CTACAGGCTTCCACAGGCTCCCACGGATCCCCCCAGACCCCATGGCCTCCCACGGGCTCCCCCACCCTGCCCCCGGCTCCAACAAGCTTTCTAGTCACCCAGGTTTCCACCTGAATTTCCCCTCCCCACCCCAGCCATTCCTCATGCAGCTAATGGATCTGTTGCTAGATTTCCAAAACAATATTCAAATTGCACTTCTGGAGTGTGTGTTCCTGATTAGGGCACTTCAGAGGCTCGCTAACCATTCCTGATTAGGGTGCTGAAGCAAGGCCTCCCCCACCTCATCACACTTTAAAATGGATTATATTAACATAAATTATCCCTGGGGTTAGACAACAGTCACCAACCGCAAGGGGAAGGTTTGGGAAAAGGACAAAGGATTCCCAGGGGACAGGCAGCCTAGCCCCCATGAAGGGACAAGCCTGGCTCGCGGATGCTCAGATGCCTAATGCCTGGGGAGTGACCCTGATGGGGGGGGGGGGACAGTCCCCTCAGCGCTCCTAAGGAAAAGCACAGCCACACACTCACAAGCGTTTGCTTGTCTTGTCAAGTGCCCTCTTGGTCCTCCCTGCTTTCTTGGAGTTCCTTACCGTCTTCAAGGTGCAGGGTCCTTTGGGAGTCAGGCTGCAGAGGCAAAACTTGCCTGTTGTGTGTGCTGGGGAAGGATGTATAGTGTGATGTGTGTGTGTGTGGGGGGGGGTGTCTGTATGTCTGTGTGTGTGTGTTTCTGTGGGAATCTGTGCCTGTGTGTATGTGTCTATGTTATGGCTGTCTGTGTATCTGTGTGTGTCTATATTTCTTTTTGTCTGTGTGTGTGTGTGTGTCTGTGTCTCTGTGTGTGTCTGTGTGTGTCTGTGTGACTATCTGCCTGTGTCTCTGTGTGTGTGTGTCTGTCTGCCTGTATCTGTGTGTGTGTCTGTGTCTCTGTGTCTGTCTGTGTCTCTGTATGTCTGTGTGTCTTTGTGTGTGTCTATCTGCCTGTGTGTATGTGTTTGTATGTGTGTGCTTATGTCTCTGTCTGCCTGTCTGTCTCTGTGTTAACACACATGTGCATGGGAAAGCTGGAGAAGAATCTTAGACTCAGAGGTGATTGTTCCTCTGGAGCCATCACCTTCATTCTTTCCTTGAAACAGGGTCTCTAAGAGCCTGAAACTTAAGCAGGCCCTGTGGGCTGGCCAGGGATCCCTGCGGCCCTGCACTGACTTTGCAGGACCTTGCCGTTACGTTATGTCACGTCACATCACGTCACGACGGCTTTGTGAGTGGGCTCTAGGACCTTCGCTTCACACTTGCAGCACACAGGCTTTACCCACCAAGTTTTCTCCTCAGCCCCAAGCTGCCTGTTTGCTGAGAGGCTGCCTGGCTGGGTCGGGGGTCGATGGTCTGGGGTCTTCAAATGCTGACTCTCGGTGCTGTCTGACAACAGCTCTCTGTGCCTCGGTCTCCCCAACTGTCAAATAAGAACAGACTCACCTACCTTACAGGCTGCCAGGCATGGGAGCTGCTGGCTTCTCATAGGCCCAGGGCCCCCTCCTGTGGACAGGGGCTGTACACAAGCCATGGTTGTGAGCATATGACTAGACAGCACTCATTAAGTGTTTCCTTGCCCCTCTTTTCTTTTCTTTTCTTTTCTTTTCTTCTCTTCTCTTCTCTTCTCTTCTCTTCTCTTCTCTTCTCTTCTCTTCTCTTCTCTCTCTCTCTCTCTCTCTCTCTCTCTCTCTTCTCTCTCTCTCTCTCTCTCTTTCTTTCTTTTTCTTTCGGAAACATGTTCTCCTGTAAACCCAAGCTGCTCCCAGACTTGATACCTAGCCAGGGCAGTCCGTGAACTTCCGCCCCCTCCTTCTTCCGCATTCCGATGTTAGAATCGCAGGTCTGCCGGGGGTCGAGCCCCTTCCTGTCTGCTGAGCCAGCACTCTTCCCTCCGAGGTCGGCCTTTCCCTCAGCCCATCTATCTGCGGACCTCGGTGCAGCAAGCAAGGCTGAACGATTGCCCACGTGCCTGGGATCCTCTATGTTTCCTTACCGAGACCTATGTCCTGCGTCCATCTTCTGTAGAAGTCTATTGCTCTGAAGAATATTTTACAGTACACAAATCACACCCTCATTGACTGTATTCAATTTCTTTTTTTAAATCGAAAGAGTTCATTTTTTATTCGGATTGCGGTTTTAACATGCAGATTTTTTTATGTGTGTGAGCTTTGATCAGATTTTTTTTTAATGTGTGTGAGCTTTGATCAGTTTTTTGTTTTTTTTTTTATGTGTGTGAGGTTAGCCTTTAGCGGCTGAGCCATCTCTCCAGCCCCAGATATTTTTTTTTAACTATTGATTTTTTTTCCCCTATTATGAATCCAAGCTAAGGAGACAGCCCTCCTTCTCCTAGTGACTTAATAAATATTCGCTAGTCGTTCCCTCTGGGGGTGAGGGGAACTTACCTCATCAATAAATCTGGAATTAATTTGGAGGAGGCTAAGATAATTATCTAAATTGATTTTTTTTCCAAGGAGCTCATCAATTGTTCCTATGGCGTTTATTGGCAAGCCCTCTCCTCGCCTGCGATCTGTGATGCCTCCTCTGGCGTTTGTTAACATCTTACATCTGACAGGTCTGCAGTGAGGCTGTCGGTTCTGTGCTGCCAATCTCTTTGTCTCCTCTCAAGTCGGGCCCCGTGATGACTGTTAATACTGAGGGGAAACCTGAGGGTCGAGCTGGGCGCCAGGCAAGCAGTGTGGCCTGGGTATAATCAGGCCTCCTCCTAGCGTGGAGAGTGAGCGTCTCAGTCTGGCCGGATGCTGGGAACGTGGGATCAAGGGTCCAGAAGAGAACGAGAAGGTAGCCGAGGATGCAGAACACCACAGGTCAGGAGCCCGATGCGAACAGGCGCGAGGTATCAGCAGGAACGTGAAGCTGTGAGGCTCACCGCCCTCGCCATGAGGCCTGGGCTGTAGTCCCCACGCAGCCATGGTTTCTCCTCCAGAGATTTCCGTTTCTTACAAACAACCAGTGTCTGAAAAATACTCAGTGGAATATTCCAGGAATAAACAACTTATGTGCTTTAGGTAACTTTTAAGATAATGTATCATTCTGATTATTCTAGTTTATCCTTGGTATTTGTTACTTTAAGTGAAAATTTAAAATGATCAATTTTGTTATTCAAATAATAATACATTAAAATACATTTTAAATGATAAATCAAAATTTCTGATATATTAGTATATTATACATATGTATATGTTCATATGTGAAATTCACATAAAAGGCAGTACATATAGAGTTTAGTGTCCTATGTATCAGTAGTTTCTGGCACCCACTGCAGTCTTAGATTGCGTCCTTTTGGATAAGGAGGGACCACTTGGTAAAATAGTAACTATCATGGGGCACCTCAACACCAAAACAGCACCACCCAAAAATTGATCCAGGTCTATCTATGGGAAGTTATCTTACCCCGATGTCACCTCCATCCACTGAGCCCCTGGAGTACTAGCAACACTGGTATAACTTTAAATTTTTTGAAGTCTACTTTTAATGATGGTTCTTAAATGCTTTAACCTCCCTTCTAGCCTACCACCCACCAGAGGAAGTGGGAATGAAAGGATACAGGGGAAGTGGACCTGCTTAGAAACGGTTCTTTGTAGCAAATCCCATCAGCGTTGTCAGGAAACCAGCAGTTTGGTTTACAGGAGTCAGCAGCGGCAGCTCCATCCCCTGGAAAACACATCATGGATACACCAGCAGTCCAGTTCGGTAAGGTTGGGATAGCAAACAGGAATCAACAGCGGTGGCACTGCCTAGCAGAGACAGCCAGGCCTCAGACTCTGCACTGGTCAGCAGGAGGGCCCAGCAGGAATTTCAGAAGTTCTGGGCTGTGCCTCTCTCAGCAAGGTGAAGATCAGGGAAGATGTGGGACCAACAAGCGTTGCCCAGCCAGCCCTACCAGCAAGGCAAGCCCAGCCTCTGTGACTGCCCATCGAGTCCTTTGTATCCTCCCTCCAAACATCATGTGTCCTCGACATGTCTTCCCTCAGCATTGGTCTCCAAGTCCTTGGAAGTGGCAAGAAGCCGCAGCAGCACACCACCAGAAGTGATTTTGGTGCGTTTCTCTCTACGGAGTCCTGACAAATGGAGCTCAGCTACACAATGTAAGGCGAACCAATAAATCTGAGTCATTAATCCCTTATCACGTTTTCTCACATGCCTGCTTTAGTGGAACAACCTTTTACCTGTGTCTGCTTCAGCCAAACATTCTTTTATGAGTTGGCCTTAGCCATCCCCCCCCTGTCTGCTTCAAGAAAACACTCCTTCACAAGTTTGCCCCAGCAAAACACCATCCAACACAACTGACTCTCCAAAAAACCCTTAAGTTTCCACTTCACACTGGAAATGGGCAAATTGCTGATGCATCAGAATAGTCTGCATACAGAAATGTTACTCAGGATATAAGCCAGAGTGTGCCACTGAGACATGGGGCAGAGTGGATAGGTCCCAAGTATGCCCAGTGAAAGAGTCAGACCCCAAATGAGGACATGTCGTATGGTTATGTTTCTATACAATTCTAGAAAATGCACCCCAACCTGCGGTTTTCTGGGTGGGGGTGGGTGGGAGTGGTGGAGGCAGAGGGTGCACAGAATGGTGGAGAGGAGGAGACAGAGACGAGTCTGAGGATGGAGAGTCGGTACTGTGTCTGAACAAGGACCTGAGCTCCATCCCCAGTACCCTGTGAAAGGGCAGGTGTGAGAGCGCACAGTTTATAAACCCAGCACTGGGAGGCAGAAACAGGAGGAACGCAGGGGTGGGTGGGTGAGTGGGGTGGGGGTGGGGGGATTCCTGGTTAGCCAGTCAAGCTAGTATATGAGCTCCACATTCAGAGGGGCTGTCTCAAAAAATAAAAGTGTGTGTGTGTGTGTGTGTGTGTGTGTGTGTGTGTGTGTGTGTGTGTGTGTGTGTGTAAGGAAATGCGTACATATGTGTGTACCTGTACACGTGTGGAACAGACCTGGTAGCTCATACCCATACCTAAACCTTAAGAAGTGGAGGGAAGACAGTCAGGAGTCATCCACAGACAACTCTGTCTCAGAAACAAACAAACAAAAAAATAAGATGGAGAGCAATTGTGGAAGACATCTGGCTTCCACACGCATGCACACACATGTGCATGAACATACATGTGGGCATGCACATACATGCACACACCACACACACACACACACGTTGGCGGTTTTTTAGAAGAGTCTGAGGAAAAATCTGGGTGTGGATATGCACATTATCTTGACTGTGTATTTGACTATCCAGACATAACTACACTACACAGTGTACTTCAAATAGAAGCAGTTTGTTGTGTGACAACTACACTCAGTAAAAACGTATTTAAAACAAAACTATAACATAAAACTATAAAATGTCTCTGCCTCTCCCCTGCTGGTTCGTATCTGTTAGACCTGTGCCAGAATTCAAACCTGGTAATGTTTTCACAGTTACCATGGCGAGCCTGGCAGGGTAAGGTCAAAGTCAGCTGATAAACTTCCATAAATGAAGTCCTTCTCGGCTAAACTCTTCTGACAATTATTTCTCTGCTGGTGAACTGAGCCAGTCCAAACCAGATTAGATTATGTTAAAGGCAGGTCTACTAGAAGCTGCTCTCGGGCAAGCTCACTGGCCCCAAAGACCAAGGCCAGGGGAGTTGCCGTGGGGAGAGAGAGGGGAGGTCTGGGGAAGAGAAAGACAGAAAGGACGCAGAGAGAAGAGTGGGAAGGGAAAAGGCCGAAATGTCTGGATTATATAAGAGTCTCTGAGGGAAGGGCAGCCCAGCCCGTGTGTGGAAAGTTCAGGGTTGGGGCAGGCTATGCCAGGTAGGAACTGAGGTATGCTGGGAAAACCTGGAGGCCCGGCCTGAAATCAAACACCTTCTAAAAAGGAATCCTTGGTGCATGCTAGCAATACAGTTTCTTGTTCTCACAGGGTCATCTTGGTAGAAAACAAGAAGTGGTAACTACTGGAGGCTCTGCCTGCTTTTTTTTGACACACTCTGGGACTTCAGCTGGTGAGTGAGGTCTGTGTGGTTGGTTTCTGTAAAAGGTTTCTGTCCAGTCTGGGCTCTGCCATCTTGGTGTAGGGAATGCTCGCTCTCAGGTGGTATCCTCTCATCCCGGCCTCCTCTAGACTCGTGGTGTGGAGAGTAGTCACAGCCACTCAAGATGGGCCTCTCCTTCACTGCCCAGCCTGTGGCATTTCGCACAGCCCTTGACTATTGTGCTTATCTTATTTACCTTCCTGTTGCTGGGATAAAATATGCGTTGTTTCATAATTGTAGAGCACAGTCCATCACAGTGGGGAAGTCTGTTAGGTCCCAAAGAAACCCCAGAGAAGGGTTTCTCTTCAAACCCTCCACAGGGCCCGAGGCTCCACCCTAAGCTCTCTAACCCAGGGGCTTCCCTTCCCCCAGCTTCTTCTGATCCCTATGTAGCAGCCATTTTGGCCACATGTTCTCTTGGTCTCTTGGCTGGCTCTGCTCCTGGGTCTCGCGTGGTCCACTTGCCTGCTACCCCCACTCCCATTTCCAACTCTTGATCCCCTCCCTTTTCCTCTCACGACTCAGTTCAGTTTGGAGCCTTCCAAATGCCCCTGGCTGTTTTCTCCATCCCATCTGCAGTAAAACCTCCTCAACCATACCTAGGAGCAGTCATGTCCTCATTTTCCACTTAAAGTCAAGGCATTAGGAACTTGAAGTCATGGGTCACAGTCTATCAGAAGAGAGTGATGAAGCTCTAGCTCAGCTCCCGTCCTATTTTCAGGCAGTCCAGGACCTAAGCCAGGGGGACCTTCCAGTGGATCTTACCACCTCAATGAACTTAATCAAGATAATCCGCCACAGGCATAGTCAGAGTCTAACCTAGTCAAGACAACTGTTGACACAAACACACAGCTCTCATCTTAAAGGGCATAAGAGTTTATTCTAGAGTCATTTTGGGTAACCATGGCCCCAGTAACACAGAATTAGGTCACCCCAAATTCCACATACCAATGGGGAAGCAGTTTTGTGGTATTTGATAGTTTTACAGAACAAGAAAGTCATACAACAAGTTTAAGTCCCATTGGTGAGGACATCAGAGAGGCAGGCATTGCAAAATGGAGGACGCTTTTCTAGAGGCCCAAGATGCCATCTGAATTTTTGGTTGGTGGAAGCAAATCTGCTAAGTTAATAAATTCCCAAAGGTTTCTGTCAGTTAGTCACAAGGTGTTAGTTCTGACAGAGGTGAGCAGCCAATGTATGCTCTGGAAGATTAGAACTAGTCCAAGATAAGGTCTCTGTGAACCACCAACCTTCTAGTCTCTCCACAGTACTGAAATCCTAACCAGTCAATCAGTTCATATAATCCCTCAGAAATGTAGCTGGGGGCTTGCCTAGGAGATAATTCCAGGTCTTATCAAGGTGAGGGGCTGTTTTCATTTGTTTTCTGTTAATGAGATGACACTCTGACAAAAACCAACTTCAGGAGAAAAGGGTTTAATTTCAGTCTATACTTTTGTGCTTCAGTTGTTTTGTTGAGGGAAGTCAGGGCAGGGACGGAACCAAGACCACAGAGACCATAGAGGAACACTGCTTACTGCTCTCTGCTTCCGTGTCTCTGTCTGTCGGTCTGCCTGTCTGTCTCTGTTCATCTTTCTCTGTCTTCTGCTTGTCTCTGTCTCTCTCTGTCCCTCTCCTCCATCCCTCAATCTCTCTCTCCCTCCCCCCTAACTTTCTATTCAGCCCAGGACCACGTATCTAGGAATGGTATCACCCACAGTGGTCTTGGACCTCCCACACAAGTTTGTTCAAGACAATTACAGACAGGACTACAGGTCAAGCTCACTGAGGCAACTCTTCAAGTGAGGTTCCCTCCTCCCAGGTGACTCTGGCTGTGGCACGTTGGCAATAAGAACTAACCAGGATAGTGTTCTTGCTCAGACTGGACCAGTTCTGCAGCTCCCTTGGCTAACCAGCACACCGCCCACAAAAGAGAAGCTGTTTCTCTGCCAAGCTCTTTGGGAGATGTCCAGCTTTCTTGATTTGTTTACACACACACACACACACACACACACACACACACACACACACACAGAGTCTTCTGTCCTCAATGCCTACTGAACTTTGGCCTTCAAGGCTGATGAGATGTGACCCTTAAGGCCCTGTACCTCTGGTGCGATAGATCTTGCTGAAGGCCCAAGCAAGGAACAGAATTGAGGGTTCCTAATCCTAAAATTGAACTGTAAACCTAAGTGTGTCACTCTGCCCAAGAATACAGACTTGGAGCTCTTTCTAGACCTCTTGTGCAGGACAGAGCAGCGAGGTGTGTGGAATTGACAGCTACTCTGCGGTTCCATTCCCAGTTACCCGATGTTCTATTACAATCCCTTGCCTCTTGACACCTGCAGTGAAGTCCCTTTGCAGTTACAGGTCTGATTCCCCCAGTTCAGCTTCCTCCGTAGACTCATACTTAGATTGTGAGGGTGAGAAAGGGGTAAAGAGCAACATTTTCAGGAGATATGGGGGGAAATCAGTCCTCAGTTCCCAGTCAGGAGGGTTTGGGTTGAGAAGCTTGAAAAGTTTAAGGTGTGTTTTGAGGCTTGTTTTCGTTGTTGTTTTGCATACTTGGGTGTTGAGAGCGAGGTTTCATTTTACATCGCGTTCTAGGTAGGCTTTGCTCAAATATCTGAGTTACTGCTTGGCAGTGGTGGCGCACTTTAATCCCAGCACTTGGGAGGCAGAGACAGGCAGATTTCTGAGTTCGAGGCCAGCCTGGTCTACAGAGTGAGTTCCAGGACAGCTAGGGCTACACAGAGAAACCCTGTCTCGAAAAAAAAACAAAACAAAAACAAAAACAAACAAACAAAAAATCCGAGTTACATAAACATGCCTCTCAATAGATGAAAGTGGAATGTTGGGGAATATGAGAGCAGATTTCCACCAGAGGGCGCTGCGGAGCAGAAATAAAAAAGTGGGAATGTTTTTTTTGTGTGTGTCTAGTTTTTAAAAACGGAGGGAACGCTTAGCAATCTTCAGAGTAGTTTTAACTCTAAACCCTTTATTTGCCCTGTGGAGACCCATTTAGCAAACCTGTGTCAGAAAAACCTTAGTGGGTTTCATAACTGCAGAGAGGATTCACAAATATTTCCAGATCGCTATTGTTGTGCCTTGACACAGCCTTTCCTCCAGGCCGAATGCTAGCACCTTCCCTGCCTAGCTTTCCCATTGGCACGGAAGCGTAGAACTACAATTCCCAGAAGCCTTTGTTTTTAGGGTGTAAGGTCTTTGGTGTCCAGCCTATGTGATTCAGCGAATCTTAAATTCAAAAAACAGATAGGATACAGGGTTTCCTTTCTGTGGGTCGAGATTGGAATCAAGCTGATGTAATCCGAGTCAATTTCTTTAGCTCTAGTGAGGATTCTATGAGCCACTCAGTTCCCTACAGTGAATTTGTTTCTAAAACAATTGTAGCAAATTTGTTTTCTGTAACTAAGCCTTGGATGCGGATACATTATAATAGGTCTGAGTTAGTCATTTGGCGAAGTTCCCAAATTCCACTCTGTCCTTCCCTCCTTGAGGCCAACTGATCACAAACATTGCTGCAATTGAATTAAAGAAAAATGATTATTTTGACATTTGCTAAGCTAACAGGAAGATTTTATTCGGGACTACTCAAAGAAGTGTCAAGGTTACTGCAATAGAAGAAAAAGACTGGCCTCGACTTTGAATACCACAAAAATAGCTAGGGTACCAGACACAGGAAGGGAGATGGAGATGAAAACTGACCAAGTGTTGGGGAACTTTTCAGAAGCCAACTTAATAAAAACCTGGTGGAAGACAGACCAAGGTGACCAGAAACCAAAGTTGGGGAAAGGAACTGATAGCAAGGATGTGGAATCTCTGCTCATCAGACTTGCTAGAATTCCTGGTATCTGACAGAATTTCTGTGCAGACCCAGGTAGAATAGGCACCACAGATGAGTCAGGTCCAGAAGACATACTGAAGCCCGATGGAACTTTGGCTAAGAAAGGAGTTTTCATACATGCGTGTTGTTTCTAACAAAACCTCAATCGTTTTGAGATTAGTAAAAATTGATTTTACCAATCTAGACTAGGGAGTTGGATACTGAGGTAAAACCTGAGAGAGGCCCAGAGGGCAGAGAAAACACCCAGCTGCCCTTCCTTCCACAACTGATCCCCATGTCATCGCAAAAACCCTTCAGACTGAATGCCCCTCCCTTCTACTTCCTGTGAATCTTTCTATCCGCCCTCCTGACGGAGAGAGGAATCCTACTCTCCAGTTTTTTCCTATGTTCATTCCCTGTCAACTGGGTACTGACTTTGCCTTTTGACTTTTGATTGACTTTAATTATGTTTACAACAGACAGAAAGCTCTTGGATTAAAGGTGTGTGTTAGGGCTGAGCCACACAACTAAAAACAGGTTTTTCCAGTAAATAACACAATCTTGGGGATTCACAGTGTGATCAATACCCTGCACACGCACATACATGTCAACTGCTTGGCACAGAGCAGCTATGGGCTCTGCTCCTCTGAATGGGCTCTAGTTCTTGACTTCCCTGTTTTGGTAACACCATAGGTCAGGCTGAGAGGGAGTAAAAGGCTCAGTGGATGCAGGTAACAGGCCAGGGCACCAAGGACAAAGCGCTAGAGAAGGAGAGAAGGGAGGTAGTAGAGAGACCAGTGAATGCCAAGATGGACCATGCTGTGGAGGGGATCAGGATTCTGTGCTTTATTCTAGGTCCAGGGAGGCAAAATCCACTGAAGCACATTAAACTCGGAACTAAAGAGACTTCGTTTGCATTTTACACAGACTATCTTAGCGGTTGTATTTCTGTCAGAGATGGATGGGTTAGCATGGTAGGGCAAGCAGCAAAACTCAAGCCAACACCTAAGACTCCACTGCACTAACCTGTGTGTTCTAGGGAGAGACTATAGGCGTGGTGGCTTGAATGAGGAATACTTCTGTTGTACTTCAAGTATTTGAACATTCGACCCCAAGTTGGTGGTGTTTTAGGGAGACCTGGGCGGTGCAGCCTTGATGGAGGAAGTATGTCACTGGAACTGCGCTGCTTCAGGAGTCCAAAGCCTCCTTCCACTTCCCTTTCATTCATTCCCTCTGCTTTATGCGTGTCGCTGGAAATATGATCTCTCAGCTTCCTGCTCTGACCTTCTTGCTACCATGTCCCGCTCCTCAACCACACTCAACCAACTCTCTGTCGGAACCATAAACCTCGATAAACTCTCCTGAAAGTTGTCTTGGACAGTCATGATGTTGTATCATAGCAACAAAAAAAGTACCACACTGGGGAAGAAGAGAACCCACCTCAGTAACAGCAGCTATGAAACAACTTAATGAACGTGAGAGAGGCTCATGTGAAATGGCCCGGAAGACTATCTTGGGCGTCAAGATTTTGGCAACAGGTTTATCATCAGAACACAGATGTTGTAAAAATCATTGCTAAATCAAAGCCAAACAGAGAAGAAGAAGAAAAAAAAAACCCATACATCCCAACACGTGGATTCCGGCAAGACGCCAACCACTCTTCTAGAAATGTGGTGGGAGCCACAAAAGAAGCACTGAGAATCTTGAGGCGGCTGAGATGGGGTGAGCTCCTTCAAGCATGCCCGGATCTCTGGTGTGAGCATGGTCTCCCTGGTGCCACCTCCCTGTGGAAACTTGAGACTCACAAATACTATGTGATAACCAGTAATGTTCCGGGATGGAGACTTTATTAAAAGCATAACCATAGGCACACACACTTTAGCACACACCATGCTGTCCTGATTGTTGGTGCTGGTGAAACTGAAGCTGGTATCTCCAGTGATGGCAGGCCAGGGAGCATGTCCTTGTGCGTCATACCAGATAAGAAATAAATGTTAAGGTTAACAAAATTCACCCCACTGGGCAACCTTACAGCCAGAAGAGATGTAAGTGAGCCCCATTCACATTAAAACAAAATAAGGGAAAAAACCATATCTGGCTATAGCTCTGATGTGATAGCATTCGTGCCATTTCCTGTTTGGAATAGTGACAATGTGCTACATGACGTGCTAATAATACACCTTAGGACCACACATGTTGAGAGCTTCTCTGACCATCTCTATGTTGTTCCCCTGTTTGCGATTTGAGGCAGGAGGTTGCTGCCATTGTTATCAAAGTCATGGGCAAGAACTCGTGGGCCTTAAGTTCAATTAGAGAGCTGTCAGTTATCTCTCAGCTATTAACGTCATTACTGCACCTTGGAGTCTGCCTTGCCAAGATGGTTGCTGTCGTGTTCATGGGTTGCCAAGCACCCTCCGGGATTATGACAGCGAGTCCTCCAGGAGGAGGTCTTTGGGACAGATCCAGCTCCATTCCTCCATAAAGTTTTTAAAGGTGTTTAAAGACTAACAGCTTCAACCGAAAGGCACAGGCACACAATCTAATGAGTCCTCCGGTGCCTCAGAGTTCAACTAGTAGAAATGAGAAACCCAGTCTAAAGCAGGCACAGCCGTTACTGAAAGTCGACAGGCAGAATTGCCCGAAGATGAGAGTTTCAGAAAAGTACACCCAGATTTGAATCCTAATCAAGGATCCTCCAGCTTCTGCCTGGCTTTCAGAATTGCTACAGACAGCTTGGTGTTTTCCTGTTTCCTTCTTGAAGCAGATTGTCCATACTGGTCAAACTCTGCCCATCCCAGCATTGTATTTAGGGGTGGGGTGGGGAGAGGCCAAATAACTGTAGATCATAGGCTTTTAGTTGAGAGAGAAACTTCACCTTACCTGTACTTACACATACACACACACACACACACACACACACACACACACACACAACTGTATATTTGCTAACTTTTTTTTTTTTTTTGAGAGTGAGGGTCTTGCTATGTAACCCTGGCTGGGCCAGACTTCCCTATGTAAAGCAAACTGGCTTCAAAGTCAGAGTTCTGCCTATCTCTGCCTCCCAAGTCCTGGGACTAAAGGCATGCATGACCACACCTTTGTACACATACAGTTTTGGAAAGGGGAGTAAGGGACGGGGTGCGCCTCACGATGGGTTCTAAGGCCGCGTCACTCAGTGGCATTTTTTGAATTCCTGACTCACAAAGACTGTGCAATGCGAATCGCCTCATTAGGACCTTGTTTTAGGATTATACAATAGATAGCTAGCAAAAAAAAGGTAGCATCCTCATGCATATGGTAATCTCAACACCAAGAATAGACACTGCAAACTTAATGTAAGTTCTTTAGAGGAAATGGACAGAGTAATATGATCCTGAGGTTTGCTTTCAAGGAAGAACTTGACCGACTGCACACACCATAACTGCTTTTACAAGACTTGGCTTGCAACTCTCCTTTTGGACTGCTCGCTGTGCCTGTGTGGTTTGGGTTTGCCTGGCATCTCTGTTTTCTTGTGTAAATAAAAGCCTGCTTGATGTTCTGCTAGGATAGGCACTTGAGAGAGCATACCATGTTCGGGAAGGGTATAAATATAACCCGACAGATAGCGAATCACAGCACTGCGTGGTATTGGTTCTCCTTGACACCCTTTACTGACCATCCTTTGGGCTGACTTTGTAGAGAGAAGTGCACCAAAGAACCTTCTGGAGTGTTCCAGCAGCTTCTTGCAGCTTTAAGGACTCGGGCTGACTGGCAGGACCTCTCGGATTCTTCTGGACCAAACTGCCGTTGCTGGTTTGCAGATGGTGTCTGCGAGTGGATTGAGCTACCGCTGCGGATTCGTGTGAACTGAACTCCTGACAACACAGATCAGATTTGCTCCAAAGAACTATTTCTAAACAGGCCCACCTCCTCCTATTCCCTGTTAACCTTCCTTTTCCAAGACCTCTGGTGGGTGGTGGTGTAGAAGGGAGGCGAAAGCATTTAAGTACACTTATTAGAGTAGGTTTCCAAAGCCATCAGCCCCCACACACATCCTCACCTCTCCACGCGTGCTGCTCCTGGGCCGACACTAGCTTTCTCCTAGAACAGCTGTGAAATCGAGCTTATTGACTGGAATCGGGATTTTATTCAGACAGACATGCATTTTCGTGTAAGGAGCTGGCTCTGAGCCCTGGGGCTCCTGGGATGATGTAATGTGTAGAATATGAAGCAAAAGGAGGAAAGCTGATTGGCAGTTCTAAGAGAGGGGAAGAGGGGGGTGGTCTGGTGATATCGCTTGTGTCTAGATGTGTTTATTTCCAAATACTACATACAGAGGCCTGTCACAAATAACTGTGTAAGTTGCTCTCAAGAATTTATTATAAGTGGAATATTATTATTCCTCCTTTTGTTTTTCTTATCTGTGGTGGTTATACTGGGAACTCAGATTCATGTTGCAGTATTCTTGAAGGATACAACTCAATTTTGAACTACTTAGCAGTCTTCTTCTTAAAAATATTAATTTTTTCCCGGTGTGTACTAGTCAGGGCTTTCTAGAGTTGTCGAACTTATGGAATGTCTCTATATATTAAGGGGATTTATTGTGATGACTTACAGTTTGTAGTCCAACCACCCCAACAATGGTCAGCTGTCGCGACCCCCCCTTGACCAGCAAGAGGTGACGCGACACCGGAGAGTTTCTTCCTCAAACAATTTATTCGGGAACCTTAAACAAAGCTTCTTCTTCTTCCGGAGAGTGCCCACCAACCCTTTTTATGCTGTCCCAAGATCAAATCAGGTTAAGCCCCGTGGGAACTGCTGGTAGGCTGTCTCTATGCGGAAGGGGCAAGAAGCAGCAGGCTTTCTAAATAATTTGTTCATCTCAGGGGTCTTCTGCCAGCGAGGGGGCAGAAGGTGAAAACTTTAAGGCACGGCGCTTAGCAGCTTCCTACAGTCAGCTGTGAATGGGAAGTCCAAGAATTTAGTAGTTGCTCTGTCCCACAAGGCTAGTTGCTTCCTATGGTCTTCTGTAGAAGTAGGTTCCAACAGATGTGCTGGCTAGTAAGTGCAAGCAGGTGAAGACAGGCAAATCTTCCTTCTCCAATGTCCTTATGTCGGTCTCCAGCAGTGTGTGGCCCAGATTAAGATATATACCACCACACCTGGATCTGGGACTTGCTTTGTCCCAGGCTGACCTTGAACTCAGAGATCTCCTTGCCTCAGTCTCCTGGGGTTAAAGGTATGGACTTCCTTGTCAGGGCCTAAGCTTTTCATGGCTGCTAGACCTCAAGATCTCCATGTCAAGATCTAGGTCAGAAACTTGTGTCTTCCAGTTTCAAGATCTGGATCACAGGTGTGCCCTCCAATCCTGGATTGCAGTGCATTTCAGATATAGTCAAGTTGACAACCAGGAACCGCCACCACAGTGTGTATGGGTGTTTTATCTGAATGTACCTCTATGTATCACACGCATGCCTGGTGCCCTCAGAGGCCAGAAGGGTGGAGGATTCCCTGGAGTTAATGGCAGTTGTGAGCCACCAAATGGGGGCTGGAAATTGATCCCCGGTTCTATGGAAGAACAGAGTTCTTTTTTGTTTGTTTGTTTGTTTGTTTATTTTTCGAGACAGGGTTTCTTTGTATAGTCCTGGCTGTCCTGGAACTCACTTTGTAGACCAGGCTGGCCTCGAACTCAGAAATCCACCTGCCTCTGCCTCCCAAGTGCTGGGATTAAAGGCGTGTGTGGCTGGCAAGATCAGAGTTCTTAACTGCTGAGCCGTCTTCTAGCATCGATTTATTACGTTTCCTTCCCACTAGTCCTCCTGTGATTAGACATACTGTAATCTTTGATGCGCGTTCGCTCTAATAGTTTTTTTCTTTGTTGTTGTTGTTTTTTGTTTTTTTCGAGACAGGGTTTCTCTGTATAGCCCTGGCTGTCCTGAAGTCTCTGTAGACCAGGCTGGCCTCGAACTCAGAAATCCGCCTGCCTCTGCCTCCCAAGTGCGGGCATTAAAGGCGTGCGCCACCACCGCCCGGCCGCTCTTATAGTTTTAAAGGTCTTTGGAAAAGTATACGTCGACATTGATCTCCACTACAGAAATATTCTCTTCGTATCACTTTAATATTAACGTGCTCCATCGCATCTGTCTCGAGTTTTAAATGCTCCCCCTATTTTTGTTTTTCCATGCATAAATTTTAACCTCACATTAGTTCCAAAGTCAACTCCAGGGAACTCTGACTCGGAGGTTTTATCAATCAGAGGCCACCGCCGTGTAGATTTCGTGGCAAAAACACCGCCTGGAGGGTGGAGGAAGAGACAGGTTCTGCCTGTCAGTGAACTGCGCGAACGGGTTCCTCAGGCACGACAGGCGAGAGCCACACACTGCGTCTCTGCTAGAGGGCGACCGCCTCCGCACCGAGTCAGTTCAATTTCCGGGCTAATCCCCGCTCGGAGGCGGAGCCCGGGCGCGGCTCGGTCATCTGACTCGGTGACCCCAGCACGGATGCTTTTTACCCTGCGACCCAGGCTAGAAGGTTGGTCGGAAGACTGCCCAGCCAGACTCCCGGAGCAGTCATGCCGCGGTCCCCGCGTCCCGCCCCAGGGCTGCTGCTGCTGCAGGCACTGATGGCGATGTTGTCGCTGGCCCCGGTGGCCCGGGCCGAGCTGCAACCCGCGCTATGGCCCTTCCCGCGCACGGTGCAGATGTTTCCGCGGCTGCTCTTCATCTCCGCGGAGAACTTCCAAATCGACCACGGCCCCAATTCCACCGCGGGCTCCTCCTGCTCGCTGCTGCAGGAGGCGTTTCGGCGGTGAGCAGCTCCATCCAGCGGGGAGGGGACCTAGGGCACAGAGACGGATCACCGGGCAACTTGAGTCTCACGGGACTGGAAGACCGCATGACTAGCTAGTCTAACTTTGCTCTAACCTTTGCAGATCAAAGCCCAAGGCTTGACCTGCTCCTGCGGCTTCCTTTGCGCCCTAGGTGCGCAGAGATCCTACTTAGCATGGGTTCAGATAACAGCTGAACCGGTGACTCTGCTGGAGTCAGTTTGTTGAACCTCAGAAAGGCAGTTGAGATGGCTCCAGAGATAGGAAGGGAACAAGGTCCTACCCTGCAGAGAGAAACGCCTCTGAGTGCATCCTTAGATACAGATCTTTTAAAGGTCCCAGGTATCCCCCAGTGTGGACTGTCGCTTCGACATCACAGAGCCTAAAACACCCACTCTTAACTTTGTTTTGCATTCCCTGATCAGCTGTTTGGTGTCCTGCAGGCAAAACCAAGTTATAGCTGTATGCACCAGATGTGGCAACAACTCATATCTTTAATCTCTTATAATTTTTTTCTTTAAGCGTATAAGAGCCTGCATGAATTTATGTATACCACATGTGTGGAGATACTTGCAGATGTCGAGGGCATGTAATTTTGGTGTGAGCCCCTAAAGCGGGGACTGAGAACCCGGGTCCTCTGTAAGAGCAGTAAGAATTCTACACCTCTGAGCCCTGGGTGGTGGTGGTGGTGGTGAGACCTTAAGTTGACACCTCCCCTTCCAAACTGTGTTCCATACCTAATGTTAGGCATTCAAATCTTAGTCTTTCCAAATGGCCTTTCAAGGGTCTCTTAGGTAACAGCTGCTTTTCTTCTTGTTTTACAACACTTGGCAATAGTTGCTCTGTCCTGTTCCTCTCTGATAGGTTCCCTAAAAACCCTTTCTTCGTTTATCACTTAACATTTTATAGTCCTGTCAAGCCGTGCCTCTCTGGGCACAGAATGCGGGCCGTTGGCAGGCAGGCACCCTTCCCCAGCACAGCTGGCCGTGCTAACTTTACTGGTTGCCGGATAGGTTGTATTTGGGAAGATGTTTGAACGTGCCACCCTCTGCCCTCTCAATGCGAGACCTGTGCGGGTGGGTCTGCCCCCCCCTGGAAACTGTAATTTGGTGTTAGCTGGGTAGCCTGTTTTCACTTCTTCTCTGTGACTGGTGCATACAGCTATCACTTGATTTTGCCCGCAGGACCCCAAACAGCTGATGGGGAATGCAAAACAAAGTTACGGGTGGGTGTGTTTTAGGCTCTGTGGCCCTGGAAACTTCTGTGGAAGAGACCCTGAGACTTCAGGATTCTCCACCACAGAAAGGCTAATTCTTTGCTTATAATTTGCACAACTAAGAGGATATTGTCATCCTATTTTGGAGGCCTGCTCTAAAAAGCCTTTGGAGTTGAATTGCTAATGGGTTGGAATGCTTTGTGGCCCACAGGTAGATTGGAAAAAGGACAGTTAAAGTGCCTGGCTGAGTTGGGACAATCTGGTCCCAGCCACTGGACTGAATAACTTGTGGGAACCGGTTGGCTTGCTTGCTTTAGCGCTGATGTCAAGCTGACTTTCCTTTTGCCTTGCTGTGTATGAGCTTAAGCAGGCACGAGGTACTTGTTCATGGATACAACGTTACAAAGGTTTGAGTCAGCTAGGAGGTAGTTTGAAAAACAGGCTTGCCATCTCAAAAATAAGCCCTGGTAATTGTTACCTGAAGGATTTGTCTAACTAATTTGTGACCGGTGTGGGAAGCAGCTAGTGATTGCACCTGGTGTTGTTTGGACGCTGCTTGTAAAAGATGGGCTAGCCCTGGAATGATCGGCTGAGCATTCTAGTCACTCTGGCAAGCATGGGAGGGTTGGAAGTCTCTGGAAATGCAGGGGAATTCAGGGAACCCCGGGTACTGAACAGTCACACAAGCTGTTCCAAGTTTAGCAGCTTCTGTCTTTTTTTTTTTTTTTTTTTTTTGGAGACAGATCTCGTTGTGTAGCGCTGGCTGGCCTCAAACTCATCATGTAGACCAGGATGACCTCAAATTCACAATAGCTTCTGTCTCCTAAATGGTGAAATTAAAAGGTCTGGACCACCTTGTTATAAAAGGTCTGGAACTCTTGTTATAAAAGGATAGCTTCATTTCTTTGGACCCTGGAAGTCTAGCTAGCTAGCACTTTTAAGATATCAGACCTCAGATCTTAAAAGCTAATTAGTGGTTCCTCCCAGCACTTACCCCCACCCAGTCCCTGCGCAGTGCTAGGAGGGCCTTGCTAACCAAAGCTGTACCGGGTGAGCTATGCCCCCCCCCATTTTAAAATTTTTTAAATTTTAAAAATATTCTTGCCAGACGTGGAGGTGCACGCCTGTAATCCCAGCACTTGGGAGGCAGAGGCAGGCGGATTTCTGAGTTCGAGGCCAGCCTGGTCTACAGAGTGAGTTCCAGGACAGCCAGGGCTACACAGAGAAACCCTGTCTCGAAAAAACAAAACAAAACAAAACAAAAAAATTCTTTTATAGCTGGGCGGTGGTGGTAAATGCCCTCAATCCCAGCACTTGGGAGGCAGGCAGATCTTTTAGTTAAAAGCCAGACTTCTCCACAGATGAGTTACAGCACAGGGCTACACAGGGAAACCTTGTCTTGAAAAACGAAAGACAATAACAACAAAAATTATGTGTATGGATGTTTTGACTGATTGTATCTATGTTCCATTTTGTGTACGATGCCTGTTAAGGCCGATCACAATTGGTTGTGAATTACTATGAGGATGCTGGGAATTGAACCCAGATCCTCTAGAAGAGCAGCCAGTGCTTTTAATAGATGAGCCATCTAAGTCCTAATTTTTAAAGTTTTCTTTCTTTCTTTTTCCGTCTTCTTTTTATTATTTATTTATTTATTTATTTTTGTTTGTTTGTTGTTGTTGTTTTGGGTTTTTGTTTTGTTTTGTTTTGTTTTTTGAGGCAGGGTTTCTGTATAGCCCTGGAATTCACTCTGTAGACCGAACTGGCTTCAAACTCAGAACCACCCACCTTTGCTTCCAGATCAAAGGCATTCACTACCACTACCCAGCTAAAGTTTTTAATTATGGTATATATATATATATATATATAGCTATAGTGACTTTAAAAATATTCATTTTTATGTATGGATGTTTGATATACGTGTATATCTGTGCCCCTTCTATATGCAGTGCCTGTGGATTGTGGAAGAGCTTTCAAAATTCCCATGTATGAATTTTACCCTCAGAAAGTTTGATTTCCGCCTTTAATCCCAGCACTTGCGAGGCAGAGGCAGGTGGATTTCTGAGTTTGAGGCCAGCCTGGTCTACAAAGTGAGTTCCAGGACAGCCAGGACTATACAGAGAAACCCTGTCTTGAAAAATCAAAAATGAAAGAAAAAATAGTTTCATCTGAAGGTGTGGACCTCGGAGTTTCCAGATTGAACTGGCAGAAGGTTTGAGAACTGACATCTATGTCCACTAGCATACACGTACTATTTGGTTCATTATTTAAATGGATTTCTCCCACAGATACTACAACTACATTTTTGGTTTCTACAAGAGACATTATGACCCTGATGATTTTCAAGATAGACCACAGTTACAGAAGCTTCTGGTCTCCATTAACCTCGAATCAGAGTGTTATTCCTTCCCTAGTTTGTCCTCAGATGAATCCTGTAAGTACCTATTATAAAATGCAGTCATTGTAGAGCATTTGTAAATTCAGTAATAAGTATGGAAGGAAGGAGAATTAACCTGTCATTTGCCACAGTCCTCAGAATTAACCACTGCCATTTCAGGTGTCCATACGTATGTTGTTTACTGAAGCAAATATTTTTCATGAGAACAAACATTAATATAAATGTTTAGTTAATATGATATATATATTTAATTAACATTTATTTAATTAATGTTTAATCAATATTATATACACACACATATATTCTGTAAGCAGTGCTCTGAAAAGGCTACTTCTTGAGGTGAGTTTTAGGAAATTTGCCAGCATCCCCCCAAATGTAAAATCCAGACCCCAAACCATGTATTAAAAAGAAAGACAAGGGAACCCTGAGAACTAGAAGTGAATCCATTTCTCCTTTAGAGAGGTAGCCACATATATCAAAGACATTTACTTGTAGTGAAGACTTAAACAAAATGAACTTGCGGTCCATTGGTAGAGGACTGGCTGAACAGACGGAAGTTTGCCAGACAGACTGCCAAACTGCTGAGGAAGGCCAAGGAAGGAAGTTGTATAGTGTAGAGGGAAACGTTCCATTTACACATCAACACACCAGAACTCGCAGGTAGGAGAAACTGTATTTTTTTTTTAATTACACAATTATGTATGTCAATGCCCAGGAAAAGAACTAATAAACAGAACTGGGTGGGCATCTCAAGTAATGACTGAGTACTATTTTAATTACTGGTATCTATGGGCACCTGTACCTCTCAGTGTCTGTACCTTCTGCGTGTGTCGTCCCCCCCCCCCATGCCCTACACCAGGCTGCACTAAGACCAAATTTACTGTGGGTCAAACCTAGGCACAGTATGATTCCAAAGATTAAAGGATAAGGCCCTTTTTGGCCCAGCCCAGCCAACTAGAACAACTAGAACACTATACTCTTGTGGGTATTTTTGTTTTGAAACAGTGTTCCTGCCGGGGCGGTGGTGGCACATGCCTGTAATCCCAGCACTCAGGATGCAGAGGCAGGTGGATTTCTGAGTTCGAGGTCAGCCTGGTCTACAGAGTGAGCTCCAGGACAGCCAGGGCTATACAGAGAAACCCTGTCTGGAAAAAGCCAAATCCAAAAAAAAAAAAAAGAAAAGAAAAGAAACAGTGTTCCTGTTTAGCCCAGGGTGTCTTTGAACCTATGATCCTCATGCCTTTACCTTCCAAGTGCTGGGATTACAGTCCCATTTCTCCCCTCCCTCCATGTCTGGTTGGAGTCCCATTCTTGATAGATAGGCATTTCTTGAGTGAGGTGAAGCTGACGGTGAAGGGAGCTAGAAAGCAAGACTTAGAACAGGTTTCAGATGGCATCAGGGGAAGGGGAAGTAGGTGGGATGAAAATAGAACAAGAGTAGAGTGATCTCTTCTCCTATTTTCTGGCCGTGGGGGAAGTGGAAAGTTTAAGTAAAGACTGAGTACTGAAGACTTTGCACTTCAGACCTGAGAAGGTGGGGAGGGGGTAGGGATGCCCAGGGTGAAGTGAGGCAGGGTCTCTGGGGCTCTGGCTGGGGCATTTTGAGTTGTAGGAATCTACATGAGGCATGCCGGAGGAGAGAGAGAAAAATATGTGTGAAAATACCAACAGTAAAAGTGTAGAGAATAGATCGTGCATCATTCTGGAATTGACAGATGTTCACTAACCTTATCCCACAGATTCTCTACGTGTACAAGAACCAGTAGCTCTCCTCAAGGCCAACAGAGTTTGGGGAGCATTACGGGGTAAGTTCTGTGCAGTTTCATTGTCTCTATAGTGGAATATTATAGGTCGCTTTGTAAGTCAAGCACAGCCAAACTGTGAAAAACTAGCTTGAGCACTTAGGTTCCTTCAGCCAAAAGCTGCCCCAAGCTGAGCCCTGGAGATGTTTGTCTTACCTGAGTGAGTCCCAGGGCCAGAGGCCAGGCAGCTGAGCCTTTCAAGCCAGGCCCTGCCCTCATCCTCTCAGAGTTGAACTGCCCCCTCAGAAACACAAAGCCTTCAGTACTCAGGGTTTTTTGTTTGTTTGGTGTTTGGGGGAGGGTTGGTGGCTGGTTATTTTAAGGCAGGGTTTCTCTCTGTAGTCCTGGCTGGCTTCAAACTCCGAGAATCCACTTGCCTCTGCCTCCCGGCCAAGCCACCACTGCCAGGTACTCGCCTTTCTTATTTACTCGTCTTATTTACCTTGTCAGACCTTTTCAAGCACTCTTGGTTAGGTGTTTATTCAGAGCATCTGACACTTTATACCCTGCGGGTTAAGAGGAATCATATGATAGAGGGGCAGGCTACTGCACATGGTAGAAACACCTTTCCATAAAGGCATAGATAACGACAGCCAGTTGTAATGAACTAACTTCACTCCTATCCACTATGCCCAGGAGAGGCACAGAAGCACATCTCAAGAATATATTTTTGTTTTTGTTTTTGTTTTTGAAGAAACTGGGGTCACAGACTCTCATCTTGTTTTCTTGGAGTTTTCTCATAAGTGCTTACAGATCTCCTCCCATGACTCCATTCTTGGAGTGTGTTCCAATACTGGACTGTAACATTACAGAGCTGTCAGTAGCCCCAGTTAGTTCAGCTTTGGTTTGGGCTCAACCTATTCCTCCTTACCACCTTGAGAAGGAAGTATCCATCTTCTCCAACTTTCTATGCCTATGGATTTAGAAACGCCAGCAGGTGTATAGGAGCAGAAGGAAATGAAAATGTGCTGCATCCTCTTTCCCCAACCCAGACCTCCTGAATCATCAGAATCTGAAGCTGAGAAAGTTCCCTGGGTGATTCCCGAGAGAGTTTGAGAAACCCCTGCACAAGGAGATACCTGCTCACTCTAGAGACAGATGGTTTCAGTGAACCACATTCTAGGGCCTTGTTGCTTCTCACATTCGTGTCTTGGGACCTTGTTTGGACTGGCTATTCCTGGGGCCACATACTTGTGTCTGAGTGGAGCAAATGGAGTGAGGGCAGCCTTGTCAGGGAGGACTCACTGGGAGGACCGCCTGGAGGACTCACTGGGAGGACTTACTGTGCCTTAGAGCCACAAAACCGTGGCATCCATAGGATCAGGGTCATAGTTATCTTTTTTGTTTTTGTTTTTTGTTTTTTTTTTTTTTTGAAGCAGAGTTTCTCTGTGTAGCCCTGGGTGTCCTAGAGCTCACTCTATAGACCAGGTTGGCCTCGAACTCAGAGCTCTATCATCTGCCTCTGCCTCCCAAATGTTGGGATTAAAGTCAAGGGCCTCCACCAGTAAATCTAAGTACTTTCTGAAGTGCCCAGTACTTTAGCATAAACATTCTTTCTTTGACTGCCTTACATTTATTAGAGAGTTAATATTCCATCAAGTGGCTTTTGTGTTAAGCATATAAACAAAGTAGAGGGGATTGGCATGACGATATCAGGTGCATTTATTCACTGGATACTGGAGCCGTGGGATTGTTTATGTAAAGGGAACATTAGGGATTGCAGGAGTGCGACATTTTAGAAAGTGTGGGTGCAGTACTTGCTTTTTAAGCTATTTCTCCTATGGCTATGAATCTGTTTGGGCATTACTTTTATTCCCATTTTTTAATCTTGTAAATAACACAATGCCTTTTACTCCCCTGCCCCCCCCCCCCACTAGGTTTAGAGACGTTTAGCCAGTTGGTTTACCAAGACTCTTACGGGGCTGTAAGTATTCCTTTGTGTCTTGCTGAGGCTGGTTGGACAGGCACTGATGTTAGAATGTAGTGTACTGAACTATCCTTCTGAAAGTTTCTTTTCCCAATATAGTTTTTGGGGTTTTTTTTGTTTTTTTGTTTTTTTGTTTTTTGTTTTTTTGTTTTTGATTTTGTTTTGAGACAGGGTTTCTCTGTGTAGCCCTGGCTGTCCTGGAACTCACTCTGTAGACCAGGCTGGCCTCGAACTCAGAAATCAGCCTGCCTCTGCCTCCCAAGTGCTGGGATCAAAGGCGTGCGCCAACCCCCCACCTGCCAATATAGTTATCTTACCAAGTTCATGCACTTTTGGGTTCTATGTTTTCATGCAGTGCTGGTAGATGGTTGTAGTCTTTATTGACCTTGGGAAAAACATTTAAAAAAAATCATCAAAATTTTATTTCGTCTCATTGTTCTCATAGTTCACCATCAATGAATCCAGTATTGCTGATTATCCAAGATTCCCCCATAGAGGCATTTTAATTGATACATCCAGACACTACCTGCCCGTGAAGACAATTTTAAAAACTCTGGTAGGTTACTTTCTTTATGTTTCTTATGCTGTCCTAAAAGACAAGAAAGACTTGTTTTTCTTGTCCTAAATCTAAGCCCTGGGCCTCCTGGCTCCCTCCCTGATAACAGAGTGTCCCTATGTGAAATGGAGGAATACCTGAATGGATCTCCCTGGTGGTGTCATTGGATCATAGACAACATGAATTTGGCCAAGACTGCTAAGAGAATTTTTGTTTGCTTGTTTGCTTGTTTGAAGCCAGGATCTTGATTTGTAGCCTCGGCTGCCCCCAAGCCCCCTCCGCCGTGGGATCACCAACACGCACTGTTTGACCCATGTGCCTCCTCCCATTACCCAGATCCCAGCTCTAGACATAACCTGAAATAAATGGCTATAGTTTTTACGGTGACATAGAAAGGGTTCAAGGCGTGACTTTTTCCCTTTGGAGATATTCCAAAGAGTATGTGTTGCCCTGGGATGGAGGGATGGGAAGGTTGGTTATAACTACCTTTCCCTGGGGGCTTTTCAGTGGTTTGCCCCCACTACTACTTGCCAACTGACTTTGTAAGCTGCTTAAACTTTTTAGAAGACTACAAAGAACTTTCATATATTCTGCAATCGAGACTATATGAATATGTGAATAAAATCTATGGATATATGAATTTGAATCTTATGATTTAAATATTTTAAATATTTGCTCAATTTACTTAAAGCTTGTATTTGCCTGAATCTCCCTATTATAACATCTGATGGGCACCTGCAATGGGTTACTCAAATATTAGTTTGCATCTCCTATTAAAAGAAAAGAACGAATCTTAAAATAGTTTCCATGCAGTTATCAGGAGCAGGAAGCTGTGCCCTCTTTCTACCAGCGGTGCGGATCCCACGGCTGGCGGTGTGTCGCCATCTTGGGCCTGTGTTGAACTTCCTCATTCCATTTCCTCATTGACTTCCAGCCTGGGCTGTTATCTTTCCTCATTTTGAAGGATCGTGATATTTTAAAAGTCCCGTTACTTTTAGAACATGTCTTAGCTCATCTGTTTCCCACATGAGATCCTGTTTCCCCGGCAAGAATAAAGCAGAAGCGGACCTGTTCCTCAGACAGTATCAGTTGGCACGCCGTCTCACTACGGCTAACGTACACCCGAGTTGGCTGAGATGTCGTCTGCAATATTTCTCCATTGTCAAGTTAATTTTAGGGTATTTTGTGCTTTTAAGTACCCTGTGGGAGACATAGTGAGACTACGTCAAAATCCCCATAGCTCATACTCAGTGCTACCCACAGATGATCCTCGCTTAGTTAGAGGATTCTTGCTCTGACCAGTCACCAAGTGGTTGTTTCCCTGATTCCGTCACCTCTAGCATTTGGTTGTGGTAAATTATCTTTCCTGGGATGGCAGAGCATCCCTTTCCCACACGCATATACATTATTTTATCAGTCTAGATTATCATTTTGCTTGATGGATTGTAGTCTGTTGACACCTCTCTATAACTGTCAAATTGGTCCAATTGTGGCCATCAGGAGCCTGTTCATTTATACCTTTGAGATGCCTCCCCTTACTCTCTGAACTTTTAGAACCATGATCTCCTGGCTTATGATTCCCTGTCTCCGTCTAGACCAGGCTTTTTTAAAAAAGGAACTCTTTCAGTGGCCAATATTTCAAGTCCTGGACTTGGGCTGTGGGGCAAGGGGTAATTCCAACAAAGGTATGTCTTGACCTTACAGACAGCTAGGAAACATACCCATGTATGTGTTCAGTACACTTATGTGAACATAGATGTATACCTCTTTTCCTGTGTCTCTCTGTCTATATCATGTGCTGGTTTAATACAACCCAAGAGTCAGATCCAGTTGCTGCTGTGGGCCAGGAGAGACTGTGTTGACCCTTTGATCTCACTTCCAGTTAATCTGGAAGACTACTTTCTGTGGCTTTAAGAGATCCTACATACCTACACAATGACTGGTGTCCTCAAACCAGTTAATGGTGTCCACCTGGAAATAATATCAAATCCCAGAAGTTGAAGGCTCCCCAAGGCTACCCTAAGAAGAACCTATGCTTGTAATATACGTCTACAAATCAGGGTTCCCATAACCCCCAGTCAAGTTCAGTTAATTTCCCTGAGTGGCTGCCAGAACTTAGAGACACGCCTATCAGTTTATTATGAAGGACACTGTAAGGGCTGCAGGTGAGGAAGTCCTTTGGGTTGGGGTTTGGAGAGTGGACTCTTAGCCCTCTCTGGGCATGCTACTCTCCAGGAACCTCCTGTGTCCAGGGATATAGAAGCCAGGAATTTGTCCTTTGGGGTATGCGAGCCTTCACTGCATAGACATGGCACAATAGGAAATGTGACTGGACAGAACAGGTCTGCACAAAGCCCAGAAGTCCTGCAGCTTCCACACCCTCCCTCAGTGCAGCACCCCTCCCCTGGGGTACAGGACAGGTCCCTCTGGAATAAGTAGGCTCTCAGATGAGATAGGTCAGAGAATTTCATTAGGTCAGCTCCAAGACAGAAACCTGAGGCAAGACTGGTTTCTATGACCAGCCTTGAGGATGAGAAGCTCTAATTTCTACACCCTGCATTGGGAGGGATTTAGGAACTAAAACCCCAGCAACATTATGACAACATCACAGTCTTTGCATGTAAATTTCACTGTCCTGCCCATGTGCAGTTGCTACCACTGCTTTACAGCTTGCAGAATGGAGTGGTTACAATAGAAACCCGGCCTGAAAGCTGAGATGCTTATTATCTGGCCCTTTATGTCAAGTTTACAACCCTCTGGTCTGTATTTAAAATTATGAGTTTATGGTAGTTTATATTACCCAATTAGCACATACATTGCTACTACTTATTTCTACTTATTTGTAACTTCCTTGTAAGTTTTCTGCCAATAAAAACCCTGTCATCTCAAAGTCCCCCAACTGCATCAGCCAAGTCCCTTCCCCCAGGATAAAGAAGGGATGCTTTTCATCTGTATCCTCCGCTAGGTTTTTTCTAGACATTTGCTTGGCCTGTATTGAGCCTATAATGCATTTCACCTCCCAGGGTTATCACCTTTCATATACATGAAAATTGTAAGCTTTATATTTACATAAATGCCTTGTTTCTCCTGTGCCCTCTTTCCTAAGATAATCTCAGCCTCTTCAGCCCCCAAACTAATGATCAGTTCATAAACTTGCTCTCCTATATAGCAATATCTCAACTTCCTGTATACAATGTATATGCTCTGGGGAGGGCTCTAATTAGAGATGTATCATGTAGACCACATATGAAGAAGCATTTATACTTTCTCTTCATTCTTTGCTAAAAGAAACAAACAAACAAAAAAGCAGAACCGATTGGAAGCAATTCCATTGTAGACAGATGCAGTATGTACTGTATTCTTCTGTGGCATATAATGTTCCCCATGTTTGCTTGCAGGATGCCATGGCTTTTAATAAGTTTAATGTTCTTCACTGGCACATAGTGGACGACCAGTCTTTCCCTTATCAGAGTCTCACTTTTCCCGAGCTAAGCAATAAGGTGAGTAATTAATGTCATTGTCGTCTGTACACAAAGTCTTAAGCATGGCTTCACTAGAAGATCGGTGCTTCAGTGTTTTTTGTTGTTGTTGTTTTTGTTTTTTTAAAGATTTATTATTATATGTAAGTACACTGCAGTTGTCTTCAGACACCAGAAGAGGGCGTCAGATCTCTTTACAGATGGTTGTGAGCCACCATGTGGGTGCTGGGATTTGAATTCAGGACCTCTGGAAGAGCAGTCAGTGCTCCTACCTGCTGAGCCATCTCTCCAGCCCTGGTTTTTTTTTTTTTTTTTTTTTTTTTTTCTTTCAATAAATGAAACCAAAGTGTAACAGTTAGGTATTTGTGGTTTAAAATATTTTTTAGCTTTCTGCTTAGCATTTTTTTTCTATAAATCTTTTTGTAATTATTGTAAGTACTAAGTAATAAGATTAGTACTGTAAATGTTATTATAAACATAATCTCTGGGAGCAGTATACATAGTTCAAAATTAATGTAGAAGACCTAAGTAGTTCATGGATAACATTAATTAAAACATTCAGTTGCATAATAGGATATTTATTTTAAATAGCTTTGGAAACATGTAAATGGCCTTTTCTTTTCCCTAAAGACACACAAAAAGCAGGATACTTTAGAGATTTGTTTTGTTAAGCCAGGGTCTCAGGTCCAGTGTGGTGGTGCATGCCTTAGGGAGACAGAGGCAGTAAGTTCACGGCGGGCCTGGTCTACACAGTGGGTTCCAGGAAAGCCAGGACTACAGAGAGATCTCTCAATAAAAAAGAGCCAGTGTCTCCTCTTTCTCAGGCTAGCCTTGACCTTGCCTTGTAGCTGAGGATGACCTTCCAGGTGACCCCCTTGCTTCCTCCCGAGTGCTGTGATATCTGCTGTGTTCAGATGGACTCTTCTAGAGCAGTGGAGCTGGGGAGCACATCCTTGGGTTTAATCTCCCTGTACTAGAGAAAACCAGAGCTACGTGCCTTGTCAGGACTCCTGTCTTCTGGCCACAGTTCCAACTCTGATGACACATTTACTACAGGCTGAAGTGTTTGGCAGTGGGTCATTGATGCTTTTCTACTTTCATGTGCACTTTCAAACACAGAGGGATAGAACAGTTCCATTTGTTCAGTACCCAGGTCCAACAATCAGTCTGTGACAACTCTACACTTCCCACCACCTGTTATTTTGAGTGAAACCCCAGGTTTCTCTCACTTGTGCAGAAGCTTGGCTTTACCTAGACAGCCACCAATGCTTATATTTAACCAAGTGTTGTTTCCTTCCTTTAAAAAAAAAGCATTTTACTCATTTGCATTGGAATAGATAAAGTCCATGCGTTATGGATGCTAGCATGCTGCTAATTCTCTTTTCTTGTAAATGATTGTTATTGAAGAACCAATGAAAACCAGTGGAACGTGCTGTCCTTGTCTCTCCGTGCTGCTTGGTCTTGCTGGCTACATTCCACAGTATCAATTAACTATATTTTGACTTGGGGTTTAAAGGTCAAGGTGATTTCTACAACCAGAGTCTCTATTGTGAGATGAGTGACAAACTATATCTTTCCGTGGGCCGTTATTGTTATTTACAATCAGTATGGAACACTTCAAGTGACACAGAGAGACTGAGTTAATATTTAAACACAATTAAGTTACTTATTGTTTGGGGGGGATGGGTTTTTAGGTGATCGTTATTAAAGAGATTGAAAGAGAAAAATCTGTGTTTTGTAATAATGGGTGAGTAGTTTTTGACTCTAAACTTGACAATGACAGTGTTTTCCAAGGTTTCACTTTGGAGGCAAATAGTTCGCTTGTTTTGCTATTTCCACAAAGTTGTAAGTAAGAGTGGAAGTTCTTGAAGCAGGAGGCACTGAAAGTCCCAACAGTGAATCCTGAATTTGATGGGCAGAAATTCACACTGTTTCTATTGATTTCTATTCTGAAACCACAAATCATCCAGTGTTAGGTGGGACTGTTTAATACTTGGTGATAATAGAAAAACTGGCCAGCAAAGTCCAACAGAATGTTTAGTTTCCAGGACCAAATCCATCTTGCACATCTTAACTTGAATATTACAGGGAAGCTATTCTTTGTCTCATGTCTATACACCAAACGACGTCCACACGGTGCTGGAATATGCCCGGTTCCGAGGGATTCGAGTCATACCAGAATTTGATACCCCTGGTCATACACAGTCTTGGGGCAAAGGTAAGGAGTTTGTTTTACAGGTTGAAAAGGGGGCCTTTGTCTCTTAACAGTTAGGTAGTTTTGTTCTTAACTGTTGTTTGTGCAGTGGAAGCTCAAATGCTACAGATGGGGTGAAGTATTCTGTGTTCCTTAACAGTCACTGTCTAGATCCTGCCTCAAGTATCAAAGCTGAGTGAAGCAGAACGCCGGGTTATAAGTGGAACATGATGACGTCATTCCATTTTATTGAATGACATGCTCTGGGGGGGTAGTTCTGACAGAGGGAAGAGCACGAGGAAGGCATGCAGAGAGAGTATGAGTGGGAACAGTGTGGAACCAATTCTAGGTGCTACCATAGGTGGTGATGAAGAATGTGGGCTCTGGTGCCAGCCTGTTTGCGCACGTACGGCCTGCTTTTGTCATTTGTAGAGTCAATCTTGGGCAAGTTAACACTTCACCTCCAGTTTCCCCAGCTATAAAACAGGGCTAACATTTCTGAGCATCAAATGAACAATAGAAAGTGTACAGCTCGGGACCCAGCATTTATAATTGTTAAGCACATACTAATATCATGGTAGACATGGAAAACAATGGGAACTGAATTGGAAAGGCATCACTAAGGCTCCTGGGGACAGTAGTGGGCTTTGGCAGCAAGCCCTGGAAACCAGTGCAAGCCTGTGAGTAGAGAAGTGGTCCCACTCAGGAAAACCTTTGTGAAAGTTACAGATTGGAAAGACACAGGGTGTCTCACACTGGGAGGGTTAAACGGGCTTGAAAAGCAATGAGCAGAACCAGAGACATTCTGGAAACACATTCAGGTAACTCAGTAACCACCGACTCCAGGAGCTACAGAACTTGGCGAGGCCCACAGGCAGACCCGTGAATAGAGAAACTAGAGAATAAAAGTTTGGTTTTTGTTGTTGTTGTTGTTAGATCATATTGAAAGGCAGCTATGGGGCGGGAGAGATGGCTCAGCGGATAAGAGCACTGACTGCCCTTCCGAAGGTCCTGAGTTCAAATCCCAGCAACCACATGGTGGCTCCCAACCATCCGTAATGAGATCTGATGCCCTCTTCTGGTGCATCTGAAGACAGATACAGTGTGCTTAAATATAATAATAAAATCTTAAAAAAAAAAAAAAAGAAAGAAAGAAAGGCAGCTATGGTTTCTATTTGTAATGAGCAGAGAATATGAACTATGCACTGACACACTTAAGAAAAAGTTTGAGAGTCACTGATATATGAAGGGGATAAACCCTCAAAGTTTGCTAAAAGCAGTGAAGGGGACCTGAGGCAGCAGCTCTTGTCTTCCTGGGGAGAAACTAAGTGAATATTGTTAAATGTGGCTGTCTTCTGTCAAATTTCTATAATGTCAACAATATAATATCCAGATGCTCAAGGTTTACAATGTTCCCTGTTATAATATCAGAGTAGGTCATACTCAATAGAAACCATGCTTTGAATATTGACCTTTCCCAGGTTAATATTATGATTGAGTAGACATAGTCCTTAAGGGGCCCCAGGACCCATCACACACACAGATGTTACAATATGTTGTATAGTTGAGTTACACTTGTTAGTGTGTCAAATGCATTTTTGACTATTGATATTTTCACCTCGCTTAGGAGGTTTATTGGGATTCAACACCATTGTAAGGGGAGGACCATCTATAGCATAAAGATGTGAAATTTCAGATCTCTGTGATTAATATCCTTATAAATCTTTGCACTTTGTTCTAGGACAGAAAAACCTTCTAACTCCATGTTTCAATCAAAAAGTTAAAAGTCAAACGTTTGGGCCTGTAGACCCAACTCTAAACACAACATATGCATTCTTTGACACATTTTTCAAAGAAATCAGCAGAGTGTTTCCAGATCAGTTCATCCACTTGGGAGGAGATGAAGTGGAATTTCATTGTTGGTATGCTAACTCTAAACCTTTATTTTTTTCAGTTTTTGTTCTTAAAGTATCAATATACAGGATCTACATTAAAAAGGGATAATTTGGGATAAAAAAAAACCCCTCCTTGTAAGGATTTAATTATTAAAAAATGTGCATTTGAGAGTTGTAACGAGGTAAGGCTCAAGGAAAAAGAATCAAGTAGAAGCTGGGCCTGTTGGCTCATGCCTGTGTAACCAGGGTCAGAGGTAAGCGTGAGCTACAGAGCGAGACACTGACTCAAGAAAAAAAGAGTAAAAGTCTCTCTAACCAGCGCAGGTGGCACACAGTGACTGCCCACGCCCAGGAGGATGGATGTGCAGTATTGCAAGGTCCAGGTCAACCTGGACTGTAGCTCAGTGGTCTCAAAAGAACCTAAAAGGCTATGGAGGAGATCGGATTTCGTGGAAGGAGATCGATTGAGTAGGGACAGATTGTCAAATACGCGGTCTCAGCTTTGTGGGCCAGGGCGTTGGGGGGTTGGGGGGTTGGGGGGATGGGCACAGGAGGAAAGGGCCTGGGGTGGAGGGTTGGCCCGGGACAAAAGCCTTGGCTTTTTTTTTTTTTAAGTGGGAAATCATTTCTGGAAAAAATACTTTGTATTACAAGATCCAGACTCCCTTTGACTCTCCTACGGTTTGTATGACTGATGTTAGAGACGCATGCTGCTTCAAATAGTCAACAGGGCACGTCAAAATGTTTGTAACATTTCAGTCACTTTTATTTAAGGGCAACAAATCCAAACATCCAGAATTTCATGAAGAAAAAGGGCTTCGGCACTGATTTTAGAAGACTCGAATCCTTTTATATTAAAAAGTAAGTCACCTGGAAGCCCGCTCCTCATTGTGGCTTAGGTCTCTGCTCTACTCTCGTCTCCACCCCTTACAAAGTGGAGCCTCGAACACCCAGCAAAGGGGGCGGCGCTGTCCCCTCCTTTTACACTGGTGAGCATTTTGCAGTATCTATTGAAATAGGGAGAAGCCGTCTGTCCGTCCATCCATCCGCGTTTCCAAGACCTCAGCCCCGAGCCCTGGCTACCCTTGTCTTCTGCACTATCCGGGTGCTACGACTCATTCCGTCCTAGGTGACCTGAGCGTCTCTTTTGCTCCTTACCACAGCTGCACCTGCCGTGCCCCCCCCCCCCGCCCCTCCCCTTGGTGCTGAGTAGAACTGAAGGCAGCTGCAGCTACATTTCCAGCATTCCACAGCCAGGAAATGGTCTGCTAGGAATCAGCACATTTTTTTTCTATAGGAACCAGACCACTTGTAGGCATCATGCGCCATGTGGAGTCACAAATCTTAAAGGAAAAAAAAAAAAAAGGAAAGCTTTGCAGATTAAAAAACTCATTCTTAGCTTAGCCATAGAAAAGCTGGCTGCAAGCTGTGGTTTTCTCGACTCTACTCTGGAAGCGTCCATTTGGGACGCTCAGAGTTCACACTGTTCCTGTTACGCTTTTGTGTGATGCTGTTCTTTTCCCTTTCAAGTGTTTGTTATTGCCTAACTGTGAATCTGTGCCAGCTGACAGCTGAATGTTACTGATGTGACATAACAGACTAGGTGACAGTTTCCTTTCTTCCAAGAAACCTTTAGAAACCCAAGAGATTACTAGAGTTCTGTTGGGACAGTATATGTGTGTTTGAGAGCACTTCTCCCATTTCAGAGACCAGGGCTTCCAAAACATGAGCTATGTGAGTTGCTACCCAGTTTTATTTGGTTCTTCTATACCAGTGGTTCTCAACCTGTTGGTAGTGACCCCTTTAAGACCACTGCAAATACCAGATACTTATAACAATAGCAAAATTAGTTGTGAAGTAACAATAATAATAATTTAT
Organism: Apodemus sylvaticus; assembly: GCF_947179515.1. Lineage (NCBI taxonomy): Eukaryota > Metazoa > Chordata > Mammalia > Rodentia > Muridae > Apodemus > Apodemus sylvaticus. The sequence continues at coordinate 63,977,481 of NC_067487.1, forward strand.
AGCTGCCGGTCCCCACACCATGAGGAACGTATAACAAGGGGCTGCAGCGTTAGGAAGGTTGAGAAGCACTGTGATATAAAGATGTGTCACAGACATAAGGAAGGAAGCTCAGTGCTGGGGCTGTTCACCCTGAGGTGTCCCCGGGGGACCTCTGTTCACGTGTGGCTCACACTGGGACAGTCTGCGCTTAATCAGAAGGAAGGGCACCTGCATCCAAGCAGAGTGAGTCTCTCTCAGTAGTGGCTATGGAGGCGACTGGAGACCTCTGCCACAGTGTTTAAAGAGGAAAACTATAAGACACAGGGAGGCTTACATGTGAGGAAGGCAGAAAAGTGGATCAAAACTTAAAAATAAGTTTTCTCTATAAGGGGGTGAGACATGTATCCTGAGCACGGAGTGCTAATTGGGTAACTCTTGTCTGTGGTGTTTTAAACCTGTGGTACTTTAAGGGAATTTACTTTGTGTGTGCAGTTTCAGTCTAATCAGCAAGACATAATCTCAAATTGTCTTGAGGTTGAAGAATTTTTTCTATCTTCCCTGTCCCCTTCCCCTTTTCCTACTTTTCTTTGCTGCCTCAACTACACAATGTAGGTGGTTCTATATAACCATATAATAATTAGATATGGTACCTTGCAACATTGCATGTTGTAGAAAACACACAGTTTTGTGATCCTAAATAACTGTCCACTTTTCCAATGTTAGGATTTTGGATATGATTACATCCTTAAAGAAGAGGTCCATTGTTTGGCAAGAAGTTTTCGATGATAAGGTGGAGGTAAGAACTGTGAGGACTGCATCTGGGCCTGGAGGGATGGCTCAGTGGTAGGGCTGTTTGCTGTGCCAGCCTGAGGACCTACCTGACTGTGGGCCCTAGCACCTGCTTTCAGTGTCGAATGTTCTGTCAGCAGTCAGGACAGATAGATGGAGGAGGGGCTGTTGAACTATTTGCTACTGAGAGATTCAAGGAGAGGAGTCATTACTTCAGTTATGCACCTCCTGGTGATCCTCCCAGGCTCCAACAGACAGTACCAGTGCAGTGGTCAGACAGAACTAAAACTCATCAGCCATTAGTCAGCCAAAGGGACTGAGGGAGATTCAAGGCAGAAACTAATCAGTATGCATCATATGTATAGATTGTCAAGAACAAACTTTTAAAAAGAGCTGACCATGGCCTAGTGTGTACCTCTAAGCCAAACACTGCCAGGCGCTGGGACTGGCTGGCCGACAGCATAGCTCCAGGTTCAGCGAGAACCTTTCTTTCTCCAGGTTATCAGGAGATCAGAGCAGGATGGCAACCCTACCCATGCACATGTACGCACACATTATGCTACGCAGACACAAAACTTCATCAGTACTAAAGACAACTCGTCGTTTCCTTCTCCCTTTTGTTTTAAAAAAATATATTTATTTATTATATGTAAGTACACTGTAGCTGTCTTCAGACACACCAGAGAGGACATCAGATCTCATTACAGATGGTTGTGAGCCAGCATGTGGTTGCTGAGATTTGAACTCAGGACCTTTGGAAGAGCAGTCAGTGCGCTCAACCACTTAGCCAGCTCTCCAGTCCTTCCTTCTCCCTTCTTTCTCCACCCCTGCTGTCTCACAAGTTGAAGTAATTTGAATTTAAGTTCCTTTTTGTTTTTAAGAGCAAAATACAACAAATGAGCTTTTTAAAAACAGTGTTAAAGTGGTTTTAAAATATGTAAAATCGGGGCTGGAGAGATGGCTCACAGGTGAAAGCACTGACTGCTCTTCCAGAGGTCCTGAGTTCAATTCCCAGCAACCACATGGTGGCTCACAACCATCTGTAATGGTATCTGATGCCCTCTTCTGGTGTGCAACATACACACAGGCAGAATGCTCTAGGTAAATCAATATACACTTTTAAGAAATATTTTTTTCTGACAGAATTATTTCTTACAAGCCCAGATGCCAGTGTTACCTCTCTAGGGGGCTGGTGACAGTCTCATTGTTCCAAGTTAAACATTGGAGTAGTATAAGGTGCAAATCTTACCCATCTCTGAAATATTAGCTATAGACAAAGTTAAATATCCAATTTTAAAGGTTAATTTGAATAGCACATGACACTGACTATTAGCAAAAAGAAAAACAGATGTATGATTTTCTAAGATCTTAAAAGTTTATATTTACCAATCATGATCCCATGACCCTATAAGACTATATTTACTGGACCTAATACTGTGATGGCAATCTGTACCTCTAATAGCTTCAGCCGGGCACAGTGGTTGAAGTGTGGAAGAATGAAAATTATTTGAGTGAGCTCCAACACGTCACAGCAGCTGGCTTCCCCGCCATCCTCTCTGCTCCGTGGTACTTAGACCTGATCAGCTACGGGCAGGACTGGAGGAACTACTACATAGCCGAGCCCCTGAGCTTTATCGGTAAGCAAAGCAAGCCCCTGACTGCTGCGTCTTCCCTGACTCCCACTCTCCCCGCCTGAATCCAGCCTGGACACTGCTCAACTATCCACTGTATATGTTCTTTGATTTTATTTAAAATGAAATGTTGGTATTATTATCTGAAATTCTGAAAGGAACAGTGTGTGGTCTGAATGACTACATACATAAGCAGCCCCTTGGCTCTGCCTCCTTGTTCATGGAGCTGCTCTCCTATCTTAGATGTCTGAGGGCGTTAACTCTGAAAGACAACCGTGTTGCACGTAACACCAAAGTACGGTTTCTGGTCCCTATATTAGCAATTCTATCTTACATAGCTTTTGTATTTCAGTCTTTAGAACATTATTATATGATTAAAAGTTTTAAAAATATCGATCCACTAGAACCTATGACTTTCTCTAGAAAGCATTTTGAGGATCAAAACATAATTTAAAAAAAGTAATTCTTAGATATTGTTTTTTGTTATGAAATACCAAGTACTATAAATCAAAGATAAGTATAGGGATAAGCCCATTAAAATGAAGCTATTATTCCAACTTGTATTTCCTGGCACAGCACTAACAGGAAATGCGGGAAGGGTTGAGCGCAGGAGCCTAGGAAGAGCACTTCTACCCTAAGCCCACCCCCTCTGTCTATCTTGTGGAATAGCACTGAGCCAGGGAGCCCTCAGGAGGGGGCGGGGCAGTACCGTAGGGTGACTACAAAGGAAACCAGGGTTGTACAGCTTAACCCCTCTCCCTTAACCATTGTAATACAGGTTCTGAGAAGCAGAAACAACTTGTTATGGGTGGAGAGGCTTGCCTATGGGGAGAATATGTGGATGCAACTAACCTTATTCCAAGATTGTGGTAAGGAACTGAGGGCCGGCTGGCGTGAAGGGCGTCTTGGCTTTTATCCTCCATGAGGCAGGAAAGCTCTTAAGGATCTCCTCATGTGGGTGACTTAAGGAAAAAGAAATCTAAACTGCTTTGGGAGCCACATATTTTAAATTTCAGGCCTCGGGCAAGCGCTGTCGGTGAGAGACTCTGGAGCCCTCAAACTATCACTGACCTAGGAAATGCCTACCGACGACTGGCAGTGCACCGCTGCAGAATGGTCAGGTGAGACACTTCCTTCCTGATTCAGGGCCTCTTACTGAAGCCCAGCCCTCAGTGTAACTAGCCCCTGTAAGATATATTTTAGTATAACTGCCATCTTAAAGGGGTTAATAGCTTAAATTAGAATGTTAGATCATTGCAAAAGGTGGGGGGAATTGCTAAGTGCCATGAGATGGGAGGCCAGGATCTAAAACACCTCTCTATGATGTCTGTCTACAGCCGTGGAATAGCTGCACAGCCTCTCTTTACTGGATATTGTAACTATGAGAATAAAATGGAAAAGTGACAGAAGTCTACAGCATTCCAGCTACAATCATGTTGATTCTGAAATCATGTAAATTAAGATTTGTTAGGCAGTTTTTTAAATAAACCATCTTTTTATTGACTAAATCTTTCTATACCTGAATCAAATGCTGAATACTGACATCTTTTATGTGAGCAGCTTAAAAAAAATAAAAGGAAAAGCTTTGCACCAGCACTCAGTACTCCAGAGGACTGCACTGCGTGGATATCTTCATCCCTGCAATGGTTTAAATGAGAACGTTGGACTAGAAAGAAGGCCCAAGTGTTTACGAGCACTTGCTACTCTTGCAGAGGCCCCGAGTTCAGTTCCTGGCTCTTCATAACCACACCATAATTCCAGTTCTAGAGGGATGTAACATCTATTTCTGACCTCCACAGCTATCCGGCATACAAGTAGGCAAAACACTCAAAGTGAAGAAGGAAAAAAAAAGGAAAAAAAAATGTTTAGACAAGGTATGTTCCCCACAGGCCCTGGATTCTGGACTCTTGTTCCCAGGGAGGGTGCTGTTTGGGGAGGTCTAGGCCGTGTAGCCGTGCCTGAGGAAGGTCATCACTAGGTGGACTTCCAGAGCCCATTGCCGGGGCCTCAGCTAGTCTACACTCTGCGTTGTGCTTGAGGTTAAAGAAGGGCTTTCTCAGCTTCCTGCTGAGAAAAGAAACCCTTTCTTTTTCTTTCTTTTCCAAGACAAGGTTTCTCTCTGTAGCCCTGGCTGTCCTGGAACTCACTCTGAAGACCAGGCTGGTCTCGAACTCAGAAATCTGCCTGCCTCTGCCTCCCAAGTGCTGGGATTAAAGATGTGCACCACCACAGTCCGGCTGACAAGAAACCCTTTTCTAAGCTGCCCAGGCCAGGGCCCAGCTGTGGTGCATTGATAGCAGAGTTCGCTCAACAGAATGGGAACAGCAGCTCCAAGGCCATTCTGCCATGTCTTGTCAGGCCGAAGCAGCCATTCACCAGCCAGTTAACAGAGCAGCATTCTTACTGAGAACAGAGCAGGCCAGTGCCCCAGCTTTCCTGTTTCCAAGGACCTACTGCACGTGGGCCAAACCACTTCTCTGGTTGAGTAGGGCACTTTGGTCTTGAGGACTCATGGCTTGATAAGTAGACAGTTCTAAGGCAAAAGTAGCTGAGCCCGATGTCAGGGTTCGAAGCACAGTTGAGTACCCCTAATGAGAAAATTTCAGTTTGTTACTGCATTTAATTTAAGCCTTACATTTCCTGTCGTAGATTATCTTTAGCCCACAAAAGAGAAGGTGGTGGTAAGTACCACCACCTCCAGGGAGAGGTTTTCAAAAAGAAAGAAAAGGGCCTGTCCTTCCTCCTCGTCTGTCAGTACCCTCATGCCTGTCCTAGGGGCACAAGTGCCTGGTTGGGGAAGAGAATGATGCTGGCTCCAAAACTTAGCAGAAAACAGAAAATGCATGGAAGCAGGGGAGACAGTTAATAGACTGACCACATTCTGGTCTTTGTGGTCCTATGGTTGGAAGTAACCTGCTTGAAAAGCAAGTTTCCCAGTTCTCAGTCACCACTGAAGGCCAAAGTCTGTCAGCCATGATGGTTGAAAACTTGGCGTGCTTTCTCTAAGCCCCAGCCCGATGCCCACAGGTATCAGTGACACCTAGTTTCACTCACACTGCAGCATCTGCTATAGTAAACAATACGTACATTTCAGACACAAACAACTTACCATAATTTCTGCTAAAGGAACAAATCCTATAACAACTTTGTTGTCTTGGCGACTCTGAATTTCCTGAATGTTCCCTCTTCTTTGTGCCAAATCTGCCAGGACAGGGCTGAGGTGCTCTCTACTCACTGTGACCTCAAGACTCATCAGAGGTTCCAGCACCTGCTTGTCAGCTTTCTTCAGGGCCTAAAGAGATTTCAGAAGCTGAACAAATTCCCATTCCAGTACAAGGAAGCCATAGAAAAGCTAACTATTTCCTACATTCCCGAGCAGAGGGCTCTGGGATGCTCACTGGCTTTGACGCTGCACAGAGAACATCGTATCAGGAGCCCAGAAGTTAGTGCTTGTGCCTGTCGTGGCCAGCAAAGGAGAGTCTTCCAAAAGCCAACAACAAAGCCATAGTCAAGACAGCTGTCTATAAGCAAGCCCTTTCTTGTATGACAGTTTATAATCTTAGACTTCATAGGCCACATGAAGAACCTGAAAATGTTTTCAAGATAAAATAATTGTGTGGGAAAAGGTAAATATAAGCGGAAAAAGGTTGCCATTAGGGACTGGACTCCCAGAACTGTCCTCCATCCTTTTCAGTCTCCTGAACAGTACCTCACTGCCGAGCTTCAAAACCAGATTCTGTGTGCCTCGGCAGCAGCTGCAGCCCATGTCTGAGGACTCCAGGCTTGTCCTCCACTGGCCTGCTGTGGGGCAGTGTGTGGATACTCTGCAGCTCCACAGCGTGCCCCAGGCCTAGCTCAGAAGTTCCTTCTCCAAGCACTTCTCTGGCCTTGCTTATGTGCGGATGGCATTAGTAGTTCTCGGTTTACTTACATAGACTTCTCTGAGTTCCTTTTTCTAACAGACACCAGCATTTTTACGCCTGTTACAGCTGGTATCTTGTATTAGACCTAGTCTGGTTCCTGTCTGTCTGGACCGTCTTTCGCATGCCAGTCACTTCTGTACTGACTGTACTTCACTGTTCAAAAAATGTATTCTTCATTGTTCCCAGAACACAGTTCAAACTTTAATTAGTGCTTGAAAGTTTCACTGTGACCTCACTTTACTCTCCAGCGCTAGGCTACGGTACTCCTACACTGGGGGACCGCATGGAAGTCGATGATCAGCTCTAGTGAGTCACTGAGGCAGGAAGTGAAGGGCATGACACTCATGGGCAACTAAGGTGGTCACATGCTTGCTATCTGAGAGGGAAGATGCTTGGCCTAAATCCGTTGTTCAATGGGAGTGATTTGGTTGGCTTTTTTTGTTTGTTTTTTTGGTGTTGTTTTTTTTTTTTTTAAATGAACGCAATCTTATTTGAACAAATTCAAAAATTGGAAATTAAAGGTTGGAGAGATGGTGCAGCAGTTAAGAGCACTGACTGCTCTTCCAGAGGTCTTGAGTTAAATTCCCAGCAACATGGTGGCTCATGACCATCTATAATGAGATCTGATGCCCTCTTCTGGCATGCAAGTGTCCTTGCAGATAGAGCACTCAGATACATAAAATAATCTTTAAAAAGAAATTGAAATTAATATTAGATTTCCATTGTCCTTTACATTAAAGCCCAATGTCAAGCTGACCTTAGGGCAATGTCAAGGTCTGTCCACTTAAATCCACCAGGCTTGGGGCTGAAAGGATGGCTTAGCAGTTAAGAGCATTGGGTGTTCTTCCAAAGGACCTGGGGATTCAGTGTTCAGCACCTATATAGCAGCTCCCACATGTCTGTTAATTCCAGTTCCAGAGCTTCTCACATACATGTAGGCAAACACCAATGCACATAAGATAAAAATTACATACATACATACATATGTGTGTATATATATATATCCCTCCCCAACCAGGCTTGTGGTTTGGAAAGATCTTTTGCTAAAATCAGAATGTTTTTTTTTGGATTTGTTTTTTTTTCGAGACAGGGTTTCTCTGTATAGCCTTGGCTGTCCTAGAACTCACTCTGTAGACCAGGCTGGCCTCGAACTCAGAAATTCTCCTGCCTCTGCCTCCCAGAGTCCTGGGATTACAGGTGTGCGCCACCACCTCCCAGCCAGAATGTTTTGTTTAATCTGTCTGACCAGTAATTTCTAAAATCTTTCAAATAAAATTTAGTTTTAGAAATCAAAGATTTCCCATTCAAGAGCTATTTTAAAATTTTTAAATTACATTTGTGTGTGTGGTGTGTGCTCATGAGCACCATAGTGCATATGTGGAGGTCAGAGGACAACTTTCCGAAGTCAGAAGGACTTCCTATGCAGTTCCTGAGTATTAAACTCAGAATTGGGCGTGGTGGTGAGACCTTTACCCACTGAGCCACAGGATGGCCCCATGGCACTTGTTCCCGTAAGTCTGTGGAAGCTGTGCTGCTGCACCGGAGCACGTCCTTAACACAGAAGCATGAGGAGTGCCATACCTTCTGTATACACCGTGAGATGCAGGCAGTGACCATGGTTGTGGAGGTGCCAGGGTGAATCTCCAGTGAGTGTAACGTCATTGCCACGTCCTGGACTGGGGATCCAAGCAGAGGCCCTGAGTGGGAAAAATAAAACTCAACAATACACACAACACAACAGCAAAGAGTGATGCAACAAGAATTCAACTGAAGCACAACCCAGACGACACTGCCACGTCTGTAACACTTGGACTAGCTCGGAAGCTAGAGCAGAACACCAAGGCAGAGTGCACTCTGGTATGCCCAAACCCCAGCACGAGGGAAAGGAGGAATCGAACAGTCAACGGGAGGCAGCTGTGCGTCCCTCACCCTGGAGGCATGCACTGTGGACGGCACTTTCAATGGCTTCCCGAGAGGCCTGCAGCAGGTCTTCACCCACACAGTCCGCGTACTCCATCGTGGCCACAGCACACGGCTCTTCCGCTGGCTGGAGTTCCAGCTCGGCTCTCACGAAATGCCGCTTGTCTCCTAGCATCCTATCGAGGGTATCTGAGGACAAACACATTGACATGCATGAGACTGAAGGGGGTGTCTACACACAATGCTCAACTTTTGGCCAAAAAATGAAGGAAGCCCAAGGAAGAAGCCAGGAACAGGCTGCCCCAGGATGTCGGCTGCCCTTGCTGAGACTGCCTGCATCGAGGCCTGAGTCCACTCAAAACCAAGTCTTTAAGAGTATCAAATAAATGACCAGAGCTTGGGAAAAAGGCATCACTCAAATTATAAAATATCTAGAGAGTATAAAAAGCTGATAACAAAACTATAAAACTGGTTCCCCTGCCAATTTCCAAACTTAAATTTCCCCATATTCTTCCAGAAATATTTAATGCTTTCCATTCTCCCCCAAAAACTAGTAAAGTATTTCTTTTTTTAAAATTGCATTATTATAAGTAAGTACACTGTAGCTGTCTTCAGACACCAGAAGAGGGTGTCAGATCTCTTTATGGATGGCTGTGAGTCACCATGTGGTTGCTGGGATTTGAACTCATGACCTTCAGAAGAGCAGTTGGTGCTCTTACCTACTGAGCTCCCAAAGGAATTTTTTTTTTTTTTTGGTTTTTTTGAGACGGGGTTTCTCTGTGTAGTCCTGGCTGTCCTGGAACTCACTCTGTAGACCAGGCTGGCCTCAAACTCAGAAATCTGCCTGCCTCTGCCTCCCAAGTGCTGGGATTAAAGGTGTGGGCCACCACCACCCGGCTAAGTATTTCTTAAAATATAGAAAAGCAGCTTTCCTTGTTTTGTTTTGTTGTTTTGGATGGGGGGGGGGGGGGCAGCGTCCTTTCTTTGTAAGTGCTGGGACTGAACCCAGGCTTTCCTCTCCCACTACGTCTACATTCTTACGGCACTTGTTACCAACCTGACCTGTGCACATCTGCTGTCTTCAGTGTCCTCACTATGTGCCCTGTGCACATCTGATGTCTTCAGTGTCCTCACTGTGCGCCCTGTGCACATCTGTTTACTTTTGCCATTAGCTTTCCCTGCAGGCTGTGCTCCCATCCCAGCCCTGGTCTCATATAGATGACGGATAATTTCACACCATACACAGTAGTGTGTGCACATTTACTGTACTTCACCCTCTCTCTGGGTTTTAATGACTCCATATTTGACAGTGAGCATGTTTTTCAAGCCAGCAAGCTGGTTCCTGGGACCCTTATTTCCTTTTATAAAGCATGTATTTATATAGTACCTTACTGTGGGATGCCCTTGAGGCATAAGTTGAAATACATCTCTCTAGAGTCCTGCTTCCTTTAGCTTATTCAAAAGAAGAAACTACCCATGAGTACCTAACATCAAATCCCTCTTAAAGATTCTCACACCAAGCAGGTACTGTGGATTAAGGCTTAAAGCTCTGCATTAGAAGCTTGTAATTACAGATTCTGGTGCTCCCCTTGATGCCATGCCCAGACATGTTTCCTGCCTCCTGCCTGTGTAGAGAAAACTCTCCCAAGTCACCTCCTTCTGTGATGACTGTGATGAAGCGGCCTCCAGGGCTGGGGAGAGGACAGCAGAGTCCCCAGCTGGTGGCTGCAGTGGCTCCCTCCTCCTCCTCATCTCCATAGTTTCCCTCTAACTAGCTCGGGCCTTAAGGGAAGAGGGCATCACTGGTGTTCAGCGCGCTTCCTCTCCCCAACACCCCACCCCTGCGCTGCAGTGCACAGTCCAGCAGCAGAGCGCCCGTGTCACTGCAGATATGTTTGCTTAATTTTCAGGATTCAGTCAAATGTGGTCAACTAGACTCAACAAGTTTTCAAAAAGGCAATGTAAATATCCTTTAGAAGGCCTGCATTACTTCACAATCTGTTCATGACAGTTCACCTTGGGGTGAATAGTGATCACTGTTATTTTGCTTCAGGGAACCAAATACAGAGAACCTGAGCACTTACATTCAGGACACTAACATAAAAACTGCACCTCCTCTAGAATGCTATCAGTAGAGGAACACTGGATTAAATACCGGAATTACTCACACACTACATACAATAAATATGAATTGACTTCAAATTCTTATTCCCATTTCAGTGGTAAGGGCTGGAACATGCCGTCGACTTCACTGTCCCATGGCCAGCAGGAAACACATTTGTCTGATGGATGGGTAGCAGTGGCTTATAGTAAGTGCGAGCCTTCTGTGCTCATAATTTTTTTAAAAATAAACACAGTAAAACTGTGTATTTAAACACTGCACAGCTAAACACTAAACAGACCCAGAATGTCCAAAATGTTTTCTTTTTACCTGTGGCACGAACTGAGTTTAAGATGGTTTCCCGGTACGCCACCTGCAGAGGCCCCAGATAGGTCTCTAGGCCATACTCCCTCTTGATACGATCATGGATGATCTCAATATGTAACTCCCCCATGCCACACAGGACAGTCTGGCAGTAAAAAGGAAAAAACAAAACAAAATAAAACAAAATACTATATATAGGAAAAAAGTAATGCAAAGTATGATAAAAAGGAATGATGTTCACATATTTAAGTAATTTTCTATTAATTACAAGTGAGTTTCTTTTGAAAAGTTTCTGAGGGCTCCTACATGAAAATACTACTTTTGACTTTTTTGACTAGAATAATAAATCAAATGCAGTAAACTTTTGGGCACTGTCTCTGTCCATGCCAGTCTGATGCCGGCTGAGTAAGTAGCACATGTTAGGGTCACACTCACTTCCTGACCCCATACCAAATCTGGCTGAAGCCACAGGAGTCTGACCAATACTTACAACTTCTGGATTATGCCTTTTATCTTTGTATGCAGTTTGCTTGTTATCTATTGCTATTGCATGTGTGCTCTTTGTGCATGCTGTAGGGAGAGGCATGTGTAGAGGTCAGAGGGCAGCCATTTAAATTCCAGGATGGAATCCAGGTGTCAATTGTGTGCAGCCAGTGACTTTCCACACCGAGGTATCTCACTGGGCCTAGTTTTTAATATTTGATGTGTATGGATACTTTGCCTGCCTGTATGTCTGTGCCCCACTGGCATGCCTGATGCCTAAAAAGCCGTAAGAGGGCACTGGAGTTGCAAATGGTTGTGAATCATCACATAAGTGCTGGGAATTAAACTCAGGACCTCTAGAAGAACAGCCAGGCTCTTAATCACTGAGCCACCTCTCCAGTGCCCCTGGTTTAATTTTTGACAGGGTTTCACTTGTATGTGTCCAACTTCAACTTCATATCAAACTTGTAGCAATATTACCTTAGCCTCTCAAGTATTGGAAACACAGGCACGAGACATCTCAAACCTGGCTAAACCCTTTTCCTTTTCTTTTTTGGGGTGGTGGTGGTGGTGATGGTGGTGATATTTTTGAAACAGAATTTCACTATGTAGCTCTGGCTGTTCTGGAACTCACTTTGTATACCAGACTGTTCTAGAACTCAGATTCATCTGTTTTTCCTCCAAATGCTGTGTTTAAAGGAAGCACCAGCACCATTCCGCTAACTCTTCTCTTTATGAAGAAGTAGAGAGCTGTTTGATACTATGGTTGAAGATAATGCCTTAAGAATGGGGTAAATAACCTCCCTGTAAAACCTCTCTCAGCTACATAGATGTTTCCAGAATGCTGTAGACCCCTAAGCTAGTCTGAACACTCATACAACAGAAACTGGCTTCTCTGCTTCTGACCTCCTTTAGCATGCTGCTTTTGTAAGCATCAGTGTAAGAGACATAAGAGCTGAATCTTATTTCAAAGCTTCACAGTTGGGCGGTGGTGGCACACGTCTGTAATCCCAGCACTCTGGGAGGCAGAGACAGGCAGATTTCTGAGTTTGAGACCAGCCTGGTCTACAGAGAGAGTTCCAGGACAGCCAGGGCTATACAGAGAAACCCTGTCTCCAAAAAACCAAATCCCCAAAACCAAAAACCAAAAAAAACCTTCACAAAAGCCTGTGTTATGGAAAGTCCATACCAATGGGGAGTGAGCTATAATTATTTTAGGGAATTGAAGAGAATGATAACACATAAAGAGGAACGTATATTATGAGCCAACGCTCTTTTCCCTCAGGGGCGTAGCCTAGGCAGTGCTATGTGCACGCCCCCCTCCTTCCTAGGACTGGGCCACAGTAGACTTACTTGTCCAGAGTCAGGATCGAGTTTCACTTTCAAACTTGGATCTTCACGCTGAAGGCGGTCCAAGGCATGATCCAAATCTGAGTGATTAGACAATGCCTGTTATCGTCACCTCATTTCTAGTTAACAACAGTAAGTTTCAGGTGGGGAGCATAGATTAACAAGCAGGTACACTGATTCAAAAAGGAAATTTCAAAGAGCCATAAATGCTCTGCAGAGAGAGGCTAAAGCAAGGTAAGACAACTCCAACAAGAGGTGTGAACGTGAGAGGTGTGCAAACGTCTCCAGAGAGCTGTGTGAAGCAGCACGCAGGCACAGCCGGACAGCAGCAAGTGAAGAGCAGCAGACAGGAAGGGAGATGCAGGGCGGGGCAAGCAGGCACCATCCAACAGGCCATGCCAAGAGGTTTGGCTTTACACTGGGAAGCTACTGAAGGGCCTTATAGAGACAGTAACCTCATCAGGTTCTACTGTGAAACCTAGGAGCTGACAAAAACCAATCATCATGCGTTCAGGAAGACTGGCTACAATGAGGAGATTACCCCATGGTCAGTTCTCGGCCAGAGGAGAAATGAAGATGAGTCGTTTGTGTTTAATATGCTACGTGGAGTAAGTCAGTAATGACTTTAGCAGCTAAGTGCGCTTGCCTTCTTTATAAAAGTTCCAGAGGCTGAAAAGTGCAGTTGAAGAAAAGGAGCTGAACCACAGATTAATCAGTTAACCTTTATCAACTACATTCATTCATTCACTTGTTTCTTAGGTATATAAACCAAGCTTTCTAGAGCGGTGCTGCCCATTTCTAAGTGTTACTGGTCTGAATTAATAGGTGCTATAAATGCAAAATGCACATCAGATTTCAAAGACTTAGTATGAAAAAAATAGTTCTCTACAAAGATTTATGTATGTGAGTACTTTGATTGCTTAGTGTGTTTGTGCACCCCTCGCAGGCTGGTATCCTTGGAGGCCAGAAGGTGTCACATTCTCCAGAAATGAAGTTACACATGGTTGCTAGCCACCATGATCCAGCAGTGGGTGCTGAGAATTCAACCCAGAGTTGCAAGAGCAGAGTGTGCTCTTAACTACTGTGCCATCTCTCTAGATGTCATTAATGCTTTTTATAGTACTTCATGCTTAAATGACAACATGATATTACATCTATTATCTGAAATGCTTGAGATAAAAAATGTTCAAATTTCACGCATTACAGACTTGGGATTTTGCTACATATTTTTTAAAAAATGTATTACATAGGAGAGCTGTGTGTGTGTACATATAGATTATGCATGACATAACTGGCTGGGACTGAGGGCACCAGAGGAGAGCATTAGACCTCTTGGAATGTGCATTCCCAGCAGTTCTAAGCAGTTGTGTCGGTGCAGGACTCAAGCGCAGGGCCTCTGACAGAACAAGTGCTCTTAACTGAGCCCCCGCCCCGCCCCTGTTACATTTGCCTTACACTAAATGCTGTTCCTTCAGCAACTGGACAAAAAAAGACCCAGTTTCATTACTTGTGCTCTTAGATCTATACTTCAATTTCTTTCACGTGCACTCTAGCCGGGCAGATAAACTACACCCCCATCTGGCTAGGTATTCTCTCACTGCATCTTAGGAGACGTGGAGAGGAAATAAAGGTTGCTCTTGATCTCCTATAACCTGTGCATCCAAGTCGTCTGTAAGGACTAAAGGACGCTAGAACATTCATCTTTAGGTGGTGTGTATAAGTGAGAACTCACTGGGAGCCTCTGAAGTGCAGATGCGTGAGCTCAGACCTATAGTTTCTAAGACAGAGATGTTCAGGGGAGCCATTATAATGTAAGCAAGACCAGGTGAAAGATGAGAAAACAGAAGGCAAAATGGGGAAAACATCTTCAGGAAATCAGAGCTGGTGCATACTGTAGATGCAGGAAAGTGAATCATGTCCTAGTTAATCTAACACATTAGCGGGGCAGAGCAGGGCTGAATACTTGGAATTTCATGGAAGGCATTACAAAGCAGGGCGGTGGTGGGACATGCTTTTTTTAATCAAGGTGGAGAGGCACAGAGATGCAGAGGTGCAAGAAGGTGCAGCTCTGAGTTCAAGGCCAGTCTGGTCTACAAAGTGAGTTCCAAGACAGCCAGAGTTACAGAGAAATCCTGACTCAAAAAAATCACAACCCAAACAACAACAACAACAACAACAACAACAACAAAACACATCGAAGTGACTCAAGTAAAACTGAGACCAAGCCCAGGAAATGCTGAGCAGTAAACACAAGTAAATTTAACTCTAACACAGAAGTCTTCTGAGGACTCATGGAAAGTGGTTCCCACAGGCTACAAACACCAACGAACTGAAAAGGCAACGCTGCTGTACCTGGCTGCTTAGCCACCGATGGGGGCTCTATGGTGCAGAAGAAGACAGGCTCTGGGATCTCCACCCCAGCCAACAGCAGACTCTCTGCGTCACCCTTCTTTCCGTGCTTCCCTTCTTCCCGCCCGGCTCTGCGCGCGGCAGCCAGTGCACTGGACTTGGAGGAGACTATGGTGTCTCCAGTGGCGGTCTGCAAGCAGATGGGACAGCGTCCTGGCTAGCACTTACCTCCCAGCCAAACCACGCGACAAAACGCTGGGGAGCATGCTCTTCACTCGAACTTAAGAGAAGTAATTCACAAGTCTTACAACTTTATATAAGGCTCATTTAACCTGTGTAAGACCTCTAAACCCTCATTGTAATAAATCCTAGCAAATAATGAAATATACAATACATACCAAAATTTATTAGCTAAATCAATCAATCAATCAATCAATCAATCTGCCTAAAAATATATCTTCCTGAGTTTCCCATTATAGCAAGGCAGGTTTAATAAAAGCTCAAAAGTGTTTTAACATCTCCTCCCCAACACACACACACACACACACACACACACACACATCGACACTATATAAAAGCTCCATGGAATTAAAGCCGTATTTTAAATGAAGTCGAGATCCAGCCATAAGCAGCATAGACGGCTTGTAAACTCTGAAACTGCAGTTTGCTTGTGCTCTGTTCATATCAAGGCTCTGCTGGTTTGTTTCCCTCTGTAGACAGCTCTACAAATGACTGCAGTGCTCCTTCAAATACGACAAGGAGCAGGGCCATCACGTCCTGACCAGCTGTAAGGCTGGATCAAACTCTCTGCTGTGATCTGAACAGATGAGCACTTGGCCCGCACAGTAGAGGAGTCGAGACCAGCCAGGGCCAGACACTAAGTCCAAGGCAAGCCTGGAAAACTCAGTGACAGAAACAGAGAGTCTCTCTTCGTGCTCCCGACCCTCCAGAGAGGCTCTCTCTCCCTCTCCTCTCGCTTCTCTCCTTCCCTCTCCCTCTCCCCCTCTCACATGCACACACACACAAATACACAAATAGGCAAAACATTCCATAGGAATAAAATAAAATAAACTGTAAATAAACTTTCGACTTTACTTGGAGTTGAACTTTATTTGTGTATAACCCATCCTGTCTGTGGGCTTCTGTAATCTACCTTTCTTTCTACCAAATGCATGATATTCAACTCTACTGATAAATATGCCATCATATCCATATAATAGACATTTATATGGTTTGTGCCTTTTTTGCTATTATAAAGTATTTATAAATCACATTTGCATGATATGTTATGGAACCCATGTGCTCACTTACTTGTTTAAGCCCAACTGTCAAAGCAATGTTACCAGCAGTCAGAGAAGGAATTTCTACATGTTGGTCAGCAAATGGCAAAAGCAGACGACTCATTCTTTCCCTATAAAACCCACGATCTGTATTAGTAAAGTACTTTTAAATAAATGAGTGCAGTTTTAGAAAATAACCAAAACTTCTCCTTACGTGCAGTTTCTATTAATGTTATGGATAGCCAGCTGGGGCGTCAGTGAACCCGAGTAAATGCGCAGGAAAACCAGGGGTCCTCGCTGTTTGTCGTGTAGCACTTTAAATGCCAGTGCACACAAGTCACCCTTATACCACTGCCTGCAAGATAAAGGAGGTATTAGGGAAGGCCCAGCTGTCTGCACAGACCAGGCAGGGTACTCCCAAACATCTCGTGCATCTTTTAGCAGTTATCCAGGCCCAGAAAGTAACATTCCTACAACTTTCTCTTTCATCACTGACTAAAACACTTAATGAGGGCTTACTAATACATCTTTAAAACTAGAAATAGGTTTTCTTTCAAGTACTGACGCATTCGTGAACATCTTCATTGCATGAACTCTCTCTTTAAAATGTGTATCTTCAAAGGTCATAAACCAAGGACTCTCCTTGGATAAGTAAGTGTTCTTCCCACTTGTTGCTTCGGCCTCTCGCCTCTCTGTGTATGGCTGAATAATAACATTAATCTACAGGAGAAACTTGAACTTGTTTACAGAAACATTATTCTTAAAGAAACAGCTTTTAAATTAGCATTCACTAAAAAATTGGAAAGTTTGAGTTTTCCTGAAATTGACAAATTTTGTCCATTAGGTGCATTTTTCTGAGAAAAGATGAAACTGTCATCAGTCTCACAGAAGTCCGTGAGTCAAAGTTAAACACTTCTAACTCGAGTCTTTTCCCATCTTACTCCTAGTCCTTGATAGTACTAATTCGGAAGCTTTCTACATGCTAGCACTGCTCCTTATGCTTAACCTACATTTTTAATTCCCTGTCTTTTTATAACAGTCTTAGGAGATAGGCCTCCGCCTGCTGCCCGCTGGTGGTTCACTAACGGAGGCTAAGGCACTTGGATCCATCCGGCCACTTGGCATGAAATCCATGCTCATGTCACATGCCATCGTAATCCCAAGATGTGAGCACTTATTACTGTCCTCATTAACACAAACCCACTTCTGTGCTATGCTTAATGTTACCTCAGATATTGGAGATCTATTACAGAGATAGACAGCAAGAGAAGACAATAACCTTCTCTACAACCACAAAATATTTTGACTACAGAAAAATCCTGAAGTCTAGATGAATAGAAACATATCTACTAAAAGAATAACAAACTTTTAAAAAATAAAAATAAAAAGCCAACCGAGATGGCAGAATCGATACACAAAGAAAAAAAACCACCTTCATAACTCTACCTAGAAGAGAACAAAAATGTCTTTGCAAGTGAGAATGAGTATGGCCTGTACCATTTACAGAGATACTCTTCATCACTTTTTAAAATGGCTGCTTTAAAGTACTTTCATGAAAACAAGACCTATTCAGTTTTTCCAGCCGTATGAGTTTGACGTATGTGGCCACACACTCACAGAAACTCGTACTGGCGCTCCTCAGGTGATGGCAGGTAAGCGGTCACAGCGTCCAGCAGGGGCTGCACGCCCTTGTTCTTCAAGGCACTCCCACACAGCACCGGCACTGCAGCCTGAGCCAGTGTTACTCTGCGTACTGCAGCCTGCAACTAAAAGCAAAGAGAGAGCGTGCTCACAGTGACCTAGTCCCTGTCACAATCTCCAGTCAAAGGCTTCCCCTAAACCCCTGTGAGCTGCTCTGCACCACACCTCCATCACCTTCACGGATTTCTTTTTCATACAATGTTAATCACTTCCCAGTACGCTGGATGTCTGGTGTTGTCTCCTGCTCAATAAAATCTTTATAAGTATTATAGTGAGGCCTCTGAAAATACAGCAAAGCTTCAGAAGGTAGAAAAGCTTTAGATATAATAGGTGCTTATTATACTGAAAAAGTGCTGTATCCACCGGGGCTGATCTCTGCACTGTGATCAGCTGTGGTTCTCTGCAGAGGTCTCTGTCTGCTGCAAAGAGAGGCTTTGATGCATGATGGAGCTACATCTATTTGTGGGCATAAGGCTAAGCTTTAGAATACATCTAGGAACTATGCTGGTGCAGTGAAGTGGCAGCAGTGGGTTCTTGTCCCCTAAGTCACACCACACTAGCCCAGGCAGTGGCTAGGTTTCCAGGACTGGGGACAATCTCTCCTGCTGATGCCCACTGAAGAGCCATGGCTATGAGAAAATGAACTGACCCTAAGTCTATGTAAGGAAAATGATTCAGCTTCTAACTTTGTAAACCATATCTAGAAACAGCATTAAGAACGTATACAAGCAGTGACTTTCATTTTTAAGCCACCGTTTTTAACAGTATAAAATGTTAACACACACACCTTATACACTCTCCAAAGACAGAAAAACCAAACCATATTCACTTGAGTAAAATTTTGTATAGATAATTGAACAACACATTACCTTTTCAGCTGGTACTAAGTCAAAATTTTCACTAAATTCACCTAAAACCAAGTCAGCAAATTCATCATCTAAATCTGCAACCTGTAAAGAAAGACAAACTTGTATAACTTGTATTTAGTTTCATTCTTAGCTAACTTTACATGTATACACCAGTGAGATCTTTGAAGACAGTTACATAACCTGCCACACACAGGCCAAACAACTCTTTGTACCTTTTGAAAAAACAGCTTGGTTCTGTTTTGTTTCCCCCAAAGAAAAAAACCTGGAAATTGAAGGTGTGCTGTGAATTTCTTGAAGTCAGAGCTGGACTCAATTCCATGTGACCTACTCAGTGCCACAGAGAAAATGCCTAGCGCATGCACAGTGACAATCACACAGGGGACTTGTGATCTTGGGGATAAAGCAGGGGGCTTTTAGCTCACAGCATGTGTCATCGGGTATGGCTCTAGCACATGAATGCATAAGGATCGCTACACTTCCCACAAAGCCAGACTGAAAACCCTTATCTACTACCGCAAGGTAAGGTACTTCAGCTGCTGTTGCTGGCATCAGGTTAATGATACAACTGTAATTACTAGTTTGTGCTTCTCATAACCGTCTGCATAAATGAAACAGATAATTCAGCTAACAACAAAGTAATAAAACAGACTGGGCATAATGAAACACCCCTGCAATCCCAGCACTTAGGAGGATGAGGCTGGAGGACTGCACATTTCTAGGCAGCCTGGCCTAGAAATTGAGATTCTGCCTCACACAAAGGATAAAAACAAATCATGATTATAATTCTAAATCAATTTCAATTGTGGGTGATAGTGCAAAGAAGCAAGACATTCAAGCTTGGAGAGAAAACCAAAGTGTAAGTGCAGAAGTCAGAGCAGAAGCAAGCCTAACCTTCCCAGAAAGCACGAAGTGGACTGGGGGTAAAGGCAGCTGTACGCTCTTTGCCAAGTTGTCTGACTTGGCTCTCTGCTGACACTGGCCATTTCCCACCCTGAAGCGAGTATATAAGATGCTGTACTTCTCAATACACTTGATTGGCTTGAGACAGAATGTGTGCAAGGCCTCCATACACCGGCTTCTACCCTCTCTGCTTCTCATACTGTCACTCAAGAACCACGCTGGGCCTGGTCACTTTCTTCTTAGGGCTGTAGTGATCAATAGCCAATCCCAGCCATTCTTTCAGCTCTGGGCAGTTCGTGGCCCATAAGTGCCAGGTATTCCTATCATCATTACACCTCACCTCCAAAGGAGTCCTAAGAGACAGAAAGCTAATTCTAGTTCATACTTAGGCTCTCAATTTAAGGGTCAATTTAACTGGGGTTAAAATCTACCATCACAGGCACTTTAAAGCAGTTTGCCATCATAATCATTTTTAGGTATAGCTCAGTAGTATTAAGCTCATTTATATTGTTGGCCAATCTCCTAAACTTTTAAAATCGCCAACAACTCCCATCCTCCATCCCCAAGCCTCTGGTAAGTACCATTCTATTTTCTGTCTCTGTGAAGCAGAGCACTGTGGCATTTTAGCGATGTACTTCACTGACACAGCGGCCTCAGGGTTACTAATGCTGCTGTTCCCTATGTTAGACGTCCCTTCCCTTTTAAGACAGAGTAACAGCCACATTTTGTTGACCCACTCATCTGTTGATGGCCACTGGGGCTATCTCTGCTTTTTGCTTACTATGAATATCACTACTAGGAATGGGGATGGTTTCAAGACACTGCTTCTAATTCTTTGGGGGTCGATACCCCAAATGGAATGTTTGGAGGAGCTGCCATCCCACATGGTCTCCTTTCCTTTCCTTTTTTTCTTTTTAAAGGATTTATATTTATTTTATCTGTATGACTGTTTTGTCTGCATATATGTAGACACACCACATGTGTGCCCAGTGCCTGTGTGGATCAGAAGAAAGTGTCAGATACCCTGGAACAGGAATGACTGCCAGTTGTGGGTGCAGGAACAGAACCTGGGTCCTGTGGTCCTAACCGTCCCATCTCTCCAGCCCTTCTTACATGGCTTTCTATTGCAGCTAATCACTGTATTCCCACCAGAGTATACAAGGATTGTATTTGTTCTATACTCACCAATGCATACTTGTGGGATTTCTCTTATTGTAGCTAATGCACCTGACGTGGTCTTGTTCTCTAAATTTTATCCACATTCATTATAATTGTCATGTGCTATTAGCTTCTTATACCTCAAACTTTCTCTATATACATCAAACACTGTCACACTGTAGTAAAAGCCGTAGGTACAAGCATGTTTTAGCTATCCATCTGGATTATAAGATCCTTCTTTATGCCTATAATTGTTCTATATTAAAATTGCGCGCGTGCGCGCATACACACACACACACACACTCAAAAAGGAACTAATTATGTGTCCAATTCATGATTATTGTCAATTCTCCTCTTTCTATGTCTTATTAATCTCAAGAAGTCACCTAGCAGGGAAAACAATCTTGCTATGTTCTATTAAGGTATTGAGAATTGAGGTAGACCTGAGCTATCTAGCAACTATAATAAATTGATAGCTTTAATATTTCTAATTAATCTGACATCTGATAAAGTAGAAGATAGGCAGGTTCCTTTCAGGAAAAATTTCCATATTGCACAGGAGATAAAACATGGTTTCTGTTTGCCTGAGAAAGGTCAATATAAGCCCAGGTTGTCCTGGAACTCACTATGTAGCCTGGGCTGACCTTAAACTTTCCTGCTTCAATACCTGAAGTACAGGTGTATGCCACAATAAACTCAGCAACATTGTTTCTAACAGCAAAAAAAGAAAAACAACTTTAAGTCAATCTACTGAGAAGCAGACAATAAATTGTACTGTAATCATGTATCAGAGCATCATACCACACTAAAACTGAACTGTCACTAATACCTGTATCAACAGTGACCAGCTCCATCACAATATAAAATGAAAAATATAAACAATATCATTCCACATAGAAGAGGAGAATATGCAAACGAATGCTAACACTAAAATTACATGTTGGGTAGGGGAGTGCACATGCTTAACATCTAACAAATCCTCGGTTCAACTCTGAGCACAAAAGAAAACCAAGCTAGGGCCAGAGCAATAGCTCCGTGGCTCTCAAGCATCTGATAACTCTGGTTCCAAAGGATCCTAAGGTCCTCTTTTGCTCTCCCTGGGCACTAGACATATATATGGTAAATACAAATACATGCAGGAAAATCACTCATACAAATAAAATGAATTTTAAAAGGAAAAAAAAACCAACTAAAAGGGATATACAGATAAATAGGAAACAAGGCTAATTATTTCACCTTTGTTTATGATAGGTGGCAGACACAATGGCATTAATTTTCATTCACCGTACTTTACATACTGCATATGTAATTTTATATAAAGGTTTACAATACATATGTCCAAATGCTACTGAACATGGAATTTTAAACTAAAGTATTTACTTGTTCAATTAAGGAGTTCCTTGCTTCAATCGTCTCCTTGAGCAATTCCGCATCACTCGCTTCTGAGAGCGGCTTTCTCTCAAAGTCTTTTCCATCATCAGAGTTAGAATTCCAAACAAGTTTTTCTTTGTTTACTATATCCACCACTCCTTGGAAAGTTCTGGCTTCACCAACTGGCAGCTGTAAGTCAGAGCAGGCTTTATGTGGTTACAGCACACTGGTGACGGCTTACCAGCACAACACTTTCCTCAACCCTTGCCTCAGTATTTCAATCGAAGTCTTTAGCTGCATTTAGTTGAGTATGCGTCAAAAGTGTGCATTTCACAATAACCGAGGAAAGTTATCAGAATGTGGTATTAACTAACCGATTACCTGTAAAACCAGGGGCGTTGCCTTCAGCTTCTCCTTGATGCTTTCAACTGCATAGTCAAAGCTGTAAAAAGCAGAGCAACCTGTTAGAAACACAGTAAAACCTCTCCAAACAGGTTTAAGAGTGTCCTCTAAAGTAACCCCTCTAATCTCCATCCTGCGCACTACATCAGGTTTCCATAGGGTGGTGTCTAAAAGAAACCTGACAATAGATAGCAATTGAGTATTTACCGTTATCTCACCATGGGCAAGTCTAAGCAATTATTACTGCAAGCTTCATATAACTAAGTTTTGATACTAATTAAGGTCACACAGTTAATTAATTAGAGGTGAATGCAAGATTTCATTTGAATTAAGGATGTTTCTTCTACAGCTATATAAACTATTGGTTTTCTTTCAAGACCCAGACTGACTACTGGTCTACGTTCCGATCTTCGGTATTCATATCTTATGCTATGGCGCCTGTCTTATGCTCACATTTGGGCTGGCTACCTATGGTACAAATACTAATGTTGGCACACAGGCAGACTTATATATACACATATACTGTGGGCTGCTGTTTGAATTTTCTTCTCCCTCAAGAGGGGTGCCCTGATGAGGTGAAGTCAGGTGGAATCTTAATTAGCCAAATAAAGGCTACAGCCTGTGATTGGGCAGTGGGAAGAAAAGGCAGAGCTAAAAGTCTTAGAGAGGAGGGAGGAGGAGGGGGAAGAAGAAGATGGAGCAGAACTATGTGACCTGGAAAAGCCACAGGTAGCTAGGGATTTCATAGTTGGGCAATTGAGTAGTGAAGTGGTATATTTGTGGAATCTAAGTGTACAGCGTGTAATTAATTATATTATTGAGTGTGTGTTCTTTGCACAGTCATTTTGGGGTTGGAGATTTACCATTACAAATCTGGCTGGTATATTATAAGTCTCTGGTGTTTTCATTTCACGGGGCTAAGGCAGCTGAGTGAGTAGTAGCTGGTGTTCTGCAGGCCAGCCACAGGGGCTGGATGGCCTGAGAAATGACAGCCATAGTTACAGCAGCTACAAGCATTTCAGGAAGAACTGGTTTGTTAGCTTAGCAAACTAACGAGGGACCCAGGGTAGATGGCAGCATAGGGCTAGCCAGGGGTAGGATGGGGTGGGGTGAGCCCACCGATGCCAGTGCATTAGCTGGATTTAGCGTGGGTTCTGTTAAAACTACACGCTACACACGTACATGGCCGCACCATCTCTGAGAACGAGCCTAGTACCCAGGTGTCACCCTCATCACGGCAGACTCTATAACTACAGTCAGTCAATGAGTACTTCGATTGACTACAAGAAATCCCAAATAGGAAAGATTCAAACGTGAGTCTAGCAAATGTTACAAGTTGCTGTGCCATTACTAATCAAGGGAACTTTAAGTTGTCAAGGAAGCCACATAACCACAGGGCATACTGCAGTAAACTTGGGGAAAGACAGCTGAATTTTTACCTCATTTTAATCTCATTGCTGACCAAAATGTCTTCCCATATTTCCTCCACAAGCCTTAATATTCTTGACTTGTTTCTGTTCACATTTCACCAAATCCTTCATATATTTCTGATTTTCTGTTGCCAGAACACCGTATGCACTTTGGTTGCCACTCCACATAAGCCTCAGTGTATGATGGCTACATCTCAGCCCTCATCCTCCTCTGCCTTACATATAGGACCTTCTCCTTCCCAGTGCCCTTCAGTTAAGCCTAATACTACGTGTCTAAAGAAAATGGGAAGACATAGAAAGACACCACTCTCTGAGTGAACTACAAGCATCAGCCCTACTCTCTAACTCTAGCAAGGGGGTCACAGCAGCCTTTAGGAGGAAGGGTGTTAAATACCGTAGAGCTCTGAGACTGGACAGAGCAGCAAGACTCCCCCCACCCCCCCAGGACTGTCTGACACTGTAGGACATGTGCTACGTTAGACCCAGATGCCTCACCACTTAGCTCTCAACTGATTGCAACTACAACTGAGCTGCTTTGAAATTACTTTAAATTATTAAGAGTCCATAGAATAATTATACTTTATAAGGAAAAATTGCATTTTTTAAACTTAAGCTCTAACCCATGGGGTTCTTGTCTTTGCTTTATATCCGTAAGAGCCTACAAAGCAGTCTTCAAATACCTTGCTCCAGTCTTGTCCATCTTGTTTAAAAAGCAGATCCGGGGTATTTTGTGTTTGTCAGCTTGCCTCCATACAGTGAGAGTCTGGGCCTAAAGCAAAAATTAGAGAAAATGCCTGTGGCCACTGCTAGATCCATGACTCCGTGGTGATGAGAACTGGGCCCGCTGCGGGCAGAGAGGAGAGCCTCTGCAGTTCTTTCCCAGGGACTCTGTTTTGCTCTCGGGAGGGCAGAGCGGGATGTGGAGAAGTGTCTGGACGATGCTTCACACTGCTTGGGACCAGGGCTTCTGCTTCTGTAGACTAAGCTCCCAGACAAAGTGAGTCAGGTCTGGGGCATAGCCAGAGCTCGCTCTCAGGAGAGAACCAAAGGCCTACTTCTTATCTCGCTTCATTTTTCCCAGTATGTAATAATGAGCTAATTTGTTTTAAGTATTATTTTTTTAGACCAGGTCTCAGAAAGCCCAGGTTGGCCTGGAACTAGGCTTACTCTAAACTCCAGATCTTCCTCCATCGTCCTCCCAAGTGCTGAGATTACAGGCAGGTGTCACCATATCTCCTAATGTCAGGGTTTTGTTTTGTTTTAATGTAAAATAGGAATTTTTTTGCCTTGAGGAATAAATAAGAATATAATAAAAGCACTATTATGATAAAAATCATATTTCATTTAAGTATCTGAATGTTCATGTGAACCAATAGGATAAAGGTGAAGGATAGACTACTACGCTGACCTCAAACTCAGAAATCCACCTGCCTCTGCCTCCCAGAGTGCTGGGATTACAGGCGTGCGCCACCACTGCCTGGCAACTACCTATAAGTAATTCACATATGCTTTTTCTCTAATTGATTCCATTCCTGCACATATTAAATTTATAAATATAGTCTGGTTGTATTAACACATCTCTACTTCATTGAATCCTTAAGCCTAAAAAAGCAAAGAAAGTCTAATGTTCAGCTTTTTGTTTAGATAAAATCTATGCACAACAAAATCCGGCTAAGCATATAGATGATTTTGAAATAGACTTTGTATAACTCAGAGCAATACATGGAACATGCTATCCTTCCAGATCTGCCTCTCCAGCCTGCTGTAAGAAACCAGTTCTGACATGTCATCCCAGGTCCATATTCTGCCTGTTCTTAGTCTGACATAACTATAGCTTCTGATTTGCCCACCTTATCCCTTTCCTCAGACCAGCTTCCCTGTCAATCAGTGAACACATAATTACATAGCTGCTAGCTTGGAGCTGCTGTAATTCTAGTCACTATAAACATTCTGAACAAACCCTTGGTTAAGAAATGTTCCATTGCCTTGGAAAAAGATACAGAACTATTAGGTTTTAGGGTAGCTGTATATATAACTTTATATGAAACTGCCAGTCTTCTAGAGTCAATGTATCACCAACTGTGAGCTCCGGCTGGACCACTGCCGTCAGTATTTGCTGTTGTTCTCTCTTGAGTTTCAGTCATTCTTCAGCACATAAAATGCTACCTTATGATGACAGCTCCCTCTCAAAAGCCCCGCATACAGAACAAATACATAAGGGATATGGCCGAGTCAAGACAGCAGGCTGGACAACAGCTGCATGTACTTCCAAATAAGGATCTTCTCCTAAATAACCATTATAATGATCACACTCAGAACATTTTAGGCTTAACATAGCGTGAAGTAACATTTTCAAGTGGTATATAATTCAAATTTCTCCGAGTTCCTCAATGATCTCTTCTAATTCATTTTAAATTGAGGATCCAACTGAGGATTTAAAAATACATTCATTTTCTTGATTTTTAAAAATTCTTTTATCTAGAATAGTTCTTCAGGAACTATTAAGGGGACTCAATCATTTATGATTCTTACATTAAAATGGTTTTGTTTTTGTTTTATTTCTGAAAAGTTGTAAGTAGTTGTCCCTGACATATCTTTTCACTTGGATTTTACTAATTAGAGCCTTGTGATTAGACACAGGTCAAACATTTTGAGCAGGGTGCAATACATATTTATTTGTTTTACCTTTCTTAGTGTATTGTACTGTGTCCATTTTTAAAAAGATGCTGATTTTTACAACTTAATTAAAATAGTTTAAGGGCAGAATTTATATGAATTATATATTCAATAAAGTCAATTTTGAAGGATATACTCACTAATGGTAGTATAACTCACCCTATAAACAAATCAGGTAGTGGTGCGTAGCTTTATCCCAGCCCTTGGGAGGCAGAGCTGGGTTTGAGCACAGCTTCATCTACACACATGATATACAGTGAGACCCTGTGTGAAGCAATAAAAACCAAACCAAACAACAACAGTAAGCATAACTCACTCTGCTCCAACAAGCTCTATTAAAAGAGTGCTTTCCCAGACCAGGTACTCAGATGTGGTCAGCAGACACTCTGGGAATGAGCTGTAGCCCTCCTAAGAATCTGTTTTGTTGTTGTGTTGTTTAGTTTGTTTTGTTTTCAAGACAGGGTTTCTCTGTGTAGCACTATCCTGGGACTCATTCTGTAGTCCAGGCTACCCTTGAACTCTCAGAGATCGACCTGCCTAAGTGCTGAGATTAAAGGTATGTGCTTCTACCACCACCAGGCTAAGAATCTTTATGACCTGTGAGGAGATAATTATTCATGTTTCTGTGTGTTGCTAGAAGGGCCAACTGTCTCGACACTATCTTTTAAGGATGCTTCTATAGCAATCTACTCAGACTGTGTCTCCCTTGGGAGGAAAGGTAGGTTTGCTGACTGCCCTAGAATAACAGAGGAATGCTAACTGCACAATATAAAGTGTCCATTGCTCTTACCATGCATGTCACGTGAGCAGTTGGCATCTGACTCCTCTTATACCACTCCCTAGACTAGGACTTGGAAGGATATCGACTCTCTGGGGGTTACTATATGTAGACTAATAAAGTCCCCTGACCCTCACCTAGTGACTTTGTGACTTCTGACAGAATCCATGACACTAACTCAGAGGAACTCGCTAGTTTAAAGTCAACAGAACCCCAGGCTTCCCATGGTTCCCCATACCAACACTCATATTTTCTACAGAAAAACTAACTTTCCTTCCATTGTGGAAAATCTGAGGTTACATTTCACTTTGAAATTCTAACTTTGCTCTACCAGTCTGACTGATATGGATTTAGCAAATAAAGGATTATACCTGACTGACCCTGACACTCGGTACATGTTACAATCACATGGCTGTTCTGTCCCTCCGTCCTCAGCTTTACCTCTACACCAGCAGAGGCGTCAAACACGGCCACCGCACCCTCCAACACCCGCAGGCAGCGCTCAACCTCCAGAGTGAAGTCTACATGACCTAAGGAAAGAAAAGAGACACCTAAAATCTTCAAAACCAGAGCAGTCACATGGGGCACCAATGTCCCTCCTGAGTGTGCCCAAAGGAAAGGGGGCAACTGAAAGGAGTCTCAAGAAGCCATCTGCACGCTCACATTCGCAGTGGACAAGTGAGGGAGACACAGTCGCCTCCGCACACCTACTTGTCGGAGTCTGGAGATGCAGGTATGGGCTGAGAAGGTTAAGGACAAAGAGTGTCTGGTCTAAACATGGATTGACATTTTTTTCTTCGCATTATTCTCTAAACAATACAAAATAACAGCTATTTGCATAGTAGTCACTTGTATTAAGATATTATAGGCATATAAGAGGATACATATAGGTTATATAAAAATATTATACCATTCTATGAGGAATTTAAACATCTACAAATTTTGTTATCTACATGGGATCCTAGAATCAATCCCTCATGTATACTGAGAGACAAGTACACACACGTGGAATATAATACAGCCTTAAAGGGAAAAGATGCCTGTTAAATGAAGGCTTCATACTAACTGAAATAAATAAGCCAATCACAGAAAGGCAAACGTGGTGTGACTCCACTTACAGGAAGCATCTAGAGCCATCATGTGGACAGACATAAAGAGCAGCCTGGTGGGGGGAGGGGCAGAGGAGAGCTGCTGCTTACTAAGGACAGCTTCAGTCCTGGACGAGGAAAAGCGCTGGAGACCTGTACTACAGGGATGTGAACGTAGCAAAGATGATGTAGCAAGACGCTTAATTCAGACAGGAGAGTTAATGGTTTTAACCACGATTTTAAAAACCCACAGAAACAGCCTAAGCGACATAGCTTCTTTGCAATGACAAAGATTCACTGTACCTGGGGTATCAATCAGATTGATTCTGTACCCTTTCCAATCAAGAGTCACAGCCGCTGACTGGATGGTAATGCCCCTTTCTCGCTCCTGAGCCATGAAATCCGTCACTGTGTCTCCATCATCCACATCTAATAGGGGAAAAGAGGCTACAGTTTACTTCAAAGCAAGAGCATCATACCAATTCTCAGTACACCCCCAGGATAGCTTAATATGCTCTGGAAAAGCAACTCAAATTATTGAGTTCAATACTTAAAGCCCTTTGTTTCTCTATATAAACCCTTGTAAGAGAAAAGCTTTTCCATCGAGAAGTTTCTTTTGTCTTTCATCAGAGTAAAGCGCACATTCTGCACTCGAGTCCTAGTTGCTGTCTCCTGCTCCCTCTGTGTGCCACACCCCCTGCTAGGAGATGGGGCAGAGCAGCTCACTCAAGTCCACTCCCCAGGCTCCCTCCTAACTCTGTTCTTATTCCTACCACCTTGATTATCCTGCTCCATACAGTAAAATTGACATAACAGAATTACCCTTGCCAGGCTGCCCCGAGGACAAAATGAGTAAGGGTGTAAAAGCTAGTACAATCCAATAAAGCCAGACAGCAGCAGCACTGCGTGAGGACTGGAAACATTCCTCCCAAGCTAGGTTACCCTTAACAGAGACTCTCTCTGCTGTTCTCCAGAGCACGGAGTTGTCTGCAAATACAGCCTCAGGATAAGTCTTCAGTATAAACCCATGCTGACCCTAATGGTTCTCTTTTAGTCTAATTAATTTATAGACAACAAATACGTGAAAGTTATTTTTACAATTCAAATTCATGAACATAGGATATAATCCCATTATACTAAGTACTTTTATCAACAGAAGACCCCAGA
This sequence comes from Apodemus sylvaticus, assembly GCF_947179515.1. Lineage (NCBI taxonomy): Eukaryota > Metazoa > Chordata > Mammalia > Rodentia > Muridae > Apodemus > Apodemus sylvaticus. Next base: position 64,007,150 of record NC_067487.1, read on the forward strand.
AAATGGCTTCCCATTACTCTTTTTTTAAAGGTTTAGAAAAAGCAATAATCTTTCAACAAATACAAGATGGCCACACAAACAGTATTCCACCTTTAACAATGAAAATAACAGGAAGTAACAATCACTTTTCCTTAATATATCTTAACATTGGGCTCAATTCCTCAATAAAAAGACATAGACTAACGGACTAGAAACATCCTATAGTCACCAAACCCCGACACTACTATGGATGACAAAAAGTATGCGCCGAAAGAAGCCAGTTATGGTTGGAGCCTTACACATATAGAGGCTGATGCTAGCAGCCAACCATTGGACTGAGCGTGGGGTCCCCAATGGAGGAGTTGGAGGGAGGACTAGGGGAGCTAAAGGGGTTTGCAGCCCCATGAGAAGAACGAGATGTTGGCCACCCAGATGCCCAAGAGTTCCCAGGGACTAAGTCATCAACTAAGGAGTACACATGGTTCCAGCCAAAAGTGTGGCAGAGGAATGCCTTGTTGGGCATCAGTGGGAAGAGAGGTCCTTGGTCCAATGAAGGCTTGACAGATGCCCCAGTGTGGGGAATACAAGGGGGAGGTAGGTGGGTTGGGTGGAGGAGCATAATCTTGGAGGCAGGGGTGGGAGGATGGGTTGGGGGTTTCAGGGAGGGGGAAACCAGGAAAGGTTTGAAATGTAAATGAAGAATATATTCAATAAAAATAAGTAAATAAATAAAAATAAAGGTTTATTTATTTATATTATGTACACATTCACTGTCTTCAGACACACCAGAAGAGGGCATCAGATCCCATAACAGATGGTTGTGAACCACCATGTGGTTGCTGGGAATTGGACTCAGGACCTCTGGAAGAGCAGTCAGCACTCTTAACCACTGAGCCTTTTCTCCATTCCCTTCCCCCCTCCCCCACTATTCTCTCTCATAAAACACACACACACACACACACACACACACACACACACCATCAGGGAATATAAAGAAATGTATTTGCAACAACTCTACCTATGCTATGTAGTTCCTGACAGGCCTGGAATTCATTATGTAGTGCAGGCTGGACCTGAAGTTACAGAGATCTGCTTGCCTCTGCCGCCCTAAGGCTGGGATTACAGGTGTGTGCCAGGGAGCTGTGTACAGGGAGCTCTACTCCCACCCACTCACATACTCACATGAAAATAAAAAAATCTACCAGCTGGAAAGAAGGGTTGATCAGGAGGTGTGGTGGACAAGAGAATATGGATGAAAATACAGCATCTGCACATATGGAGTTGTGAAAAAACAAGGAATGCTCAAAAACTGATGCAAATAAAACCAAAAAACTCTTCTGGGAGCCATAAGTGTGAACCTACTGAGAAGTAACTCAGTCTAAATTGCAAAAACTATAGTCGAGCAGTAGACTGTAGACCTTAGGAAACAAGCACTGAGCTAAGGACCAACAAAATCATCTCCTTTTCTATGTAACAGTTTGACCTTAACTTTCCAGGTTTTTTCTTCTTCTAGAAATTAGACAATAGAAGAACGTCAACTATGTGGCTAGGACACACATACACACACACAATCATCATGACCTTGTCTTCCTCCTCTTTCTCTTCCTTACTGGTAAACTCTATTCACCAGGAAAGTATAATAGCTTGGAGTTACATATCTTGGGTTCCCTGACTCAGTACAGAATGTCCCTTATATGACACTGGACACTGTAACTCGGTCTTCTCACTCGCGTAGCTCTTGTAGAAAGAAACAGCTAATGCTGAGCATGGTTCTGTCTACAGCCTTCGAGTAGACGAGTATCAAACGAGGCCCATGACAGCTGTGGGGGACTCAATGCTGAGTTGAGTCTCAGAAGACCTTGTGGTGACGTTGCAGCTACCTTATCTTAATGTTGCAGTCTAGACATCAGAGACTCCATGCCATACTCTAGTTGAGTGATGCTTTTGCTAGTGGGGGTTGGGGACAGGAGGAATCCGTTCTGACCTCCCAGTGATCTCGTGTATCCAGAATAGTACAACATCCTTTCTGTGGTGGTCGTTTTGCCTGCATCAATATGAGCCATAATGCCAATATTACGGATTCTGTTGGAAGGGAGAAAAGGTAAGCATTATGAGTTGCATATGTCAACAGAATGTCTACGCTGTGCAAAGTTTAGAGGTGAATAGTATTCCTATAATATATGCAATTATGTACAAAGACAAATGCAAAACTTATTTTTGGATCTATTACCCACACACATTAAGCACATATATTAATGGGCCACACTATGACATTCTCATACATGAATGCCACATATTTTGCTCATATTCACCCCCCCACCCTCTCTTGTTCCTTACCCACTCCTGTTGATGTATGCTATCACATTATCATAGAGACTAGCTAAGCCATAAAAGGGCTAATCACAATCTTAAAAAAAAGCTCTATTCATTTTTGTTACATTAAAAATTCTTAATATTTAACTGAGAAAAAAATCTTTTGAGACACATACTAACATTTATATAGAAACAACAGAAATTACACAAGTCACTAGTAAAGCCTGTCAGAGAAGACTTTCAAGCTTCCTCAACAGTTTCAAGAAAACCAGTCTAACAACAGGACTTACTTGGCCACAGGAGGGTTAATGATGGAATGAAGAGATTTGACATCACTTCCTACTATTCCTAATAGGAAAATAATTCAAATTAAATTGTTAAATTATTATTATTATTATTTTTTTTTTTTTTGGTGTTTTGGATTTGTTTGTTTTTTTTCCCCCGAGACAGGGATTCTCTGTGTAGCCCTGGCTGTCCTGGAGCTCACTCTGTAGACCAGACTGGCCTCGAACTCAGAAATCCGCCTGCCTCTGCCCTCCAGAGTGCTGGGATTACAGGCATGTGCCACCACTGCCCGGCTAATTTTTTCTTTTAACTTATAAAATAAAGCATATACAACATTCCAGATCAAGCTAAATCAAGCTCAATAACATACACTTATTTAGGATTCATTTTCTACCAGTAAGAAAGGTGTGGTTAATGGTACATGTTCTAGATGCAAATTTCTTTTATTAATTCCTATCTACAAAACAATTTCTAAATCAAATCCTTTAAAAATACAGATTTTTCCAGGCAGTGGAGACTCACACCTCTAATCCCAGCACTCAGGAAGCAGAAGTAGGTGAATTTTTTTATGAGTTTGAGGCCAGGCTAGTCTATAGAGTGAGTTCCTGGAGAGCCAGGACTACACAGAGAGATCATACCTTGAAAAACAAACAAACAAACAAACAAACAAACAACAAGCAGATTTGTTTAGTCAGTTACTTATTACACCTCTATTTACAGAACAGTAGAACTGGTGTTCCTAACAATATGATAGAAGGTAACAGCAGACCCTAAATAAAAGGAAAAACCTAAGCATGCGGACATGTAAACCTGCATTTTTAAGTCCTGAGAGTTCCGAGTGAGCAAGTGCTAGTGGAGCTGCCATGCAGGTCAGAGCCTCCTTTCCTTCAGCAGTGCCAGCCAGACCGACGCCTTCAGAGACAGACAGACAGCCTGAGTGCAATCAGTCAAAAGAAGATGGAAGATCCCAATACTTCCGTATAGCCAAGCAGTATTTCTTCTTTTATTTTATTTATTTAATATTTTCTTTGGTTGGCTGGCTTAGCTTGGTTTTAATGAAGCAGTGTCTCACTATGAAGCCTTGGTTGGCCTTTGGCTTATGACGGAGATCAGGCCTTGAACTTACAGAGATCCTCCTTCCTCGGAATGCTGGGGTTAAAGGTCTGCAGCAGGGAACCCGGCTTTTATCTAAGGTTTTTGAGGCAGAGTCTTTTATGGAGTCCTGCCTAGAGTTATTAGCCTCTCAAGCTTCCTTTCTCAGCCTTGTTAGTACTAGAGTTTTAATAGAGACCACACAGTCATATGGCTATTTCTTACATGAAAAATGTCCACAGTGATCACTCTATATCTTAAGTTTCGATAATTATACTGAAGGAACAACAGTTTTACTTGTGAATATAATCTCTACTTTCATGCTATTTAAACCAAGTATTTTAAATTTCTAAAATAAGAACAGTTTTACATTTTCAAAGCCTCACTGGGCAGTCTAAAGACAAAAGGACAAAGTACACACCACAGTTAAGTTAGCAGGGGCAGAACACAAAAGCCTCCATACATACTAACAACGCCTCCCGTGAAATGCAGAAATCCTTGTAAGTCAACAGCCAATCAGTAATGTTTCATTTCATTGTTTGCACATGAGAGACTTGGTCAGAGTAATGGCAACAGAGTTAAGGTAAGTTTAATCAGTACTGTTTATTTACTTCAAACACAGGAGGCCATGGGAAATGAAGTACTCAGTTCCCCGGCATTCCAGGGTCTAGTCATGCCTCTAATCTAAAATATTCCAGATAAATATATAACTGAACTTTTTCTAAAATTCTTCAAAAGAAATGATTCTAGTAAATTTCTATTAACAGAAAACATGCTAACATAAAAATCAGGAATGCACTAAAACTAAGTAGATTCACACACTAACTACTCACACACTAACAGCTACTAACCCCACCCACTCTCCCTTTGCTCAGAAGCACTGGAGAGGAGGAGCAGAACTCCACAGGTACCCATCCGCTTCTCATCTACCAAAACCCTCTTACCTAATAATCTCATGGAAACAACCAAGAACATAAAACAGATTGGAAACCTCTAAAAAGCAAGATTCTTCAACAAAAGGAAAAGGAAAGATAATGTGAGAAGGAAGGAGAGAATAAGGCTTCAGGTAAACTAGAAGAATTTAATATTTGTACCTGGTAGGGAACTGTAGTTTCTTGTAACAGGCAGCTGGGTCTTTAATCTTTTTGAATTTGCTATTTTACAGTAACACATGGTCTAGGAGAGACAAAAAGAAATTGACATTAATTTTGCTCTAGCAACACACATCAAACACAGAAAACAGAAAATACATATTCTTTCTGGGTACAGTAACACGTGCCTGTAATCCCAGAAATCAGGAGGCTGAAGCAGGAAGATCTCAAGTTGAGGCCAGCCTCCACGACAGAACAAGAATCTCTACGTGCTCTGCCAGTGGGAATATATATTCCTCAGAATGCTGCTTAAGTAGTTTTTTGTTTTTTTTTTTCAAGACAGGGTTTCTCTGTATAGCCCTGGCTGCCCTGGAACTCACTCTGTAGACCAGGCTGGCCTCGAAATCAGAAATCCACCTGCCTCTGCCTTCCAAGTACTGGGATTAAAGGCGTGTGCCACCACCGCTCGGTGCTTAAGTAATTTTAAACTAGCAAAATGAACAGCCTACTGACAAGGCCTGCATTGCCTGAGTTACAAGCTCTCCAAAGCTCCCTGCTGGGTCACTGCTGGAGGAGAAACAGCCCAGACCTCATAGGTAAATGACAGAGGGCATGGTTCCACTTGAGGATTCATACTTGCAATACCTAATCAAAGTAAGAGTTTGCAAAATACATAGAGAAGATGCTATCATGTAAATGAGGCAGTGTCGTCAACCTGCCTCATAAATTAGTTCCAACAGCTCCACAGAAGCTGTACCTCACTATTTAATAATGATGTTATATCTTGACACAATGGCACAGAACTTTACTTCACAGGTATTTTAACCTACAGACCATGCACATACACACACACACACACACAGAGGGGGGGGCACACTCTTTGTTAGCAGTGTAAGGGTGAGCATGAAGCGCTGTCATTCTTGAGAAAACACGCCAGCCTCCTCCAACACACTCAATATTTTATTACCTCATGAGAACAGCATTTCATTTAGCCGGATGCTCTTTTTATTCCTAAGGAAATTTTTTTTTTATTTTTAATTTATTTTTGGTTTTTGGTTTTTTCGAGACAGGGTTTCTCTGTATAGCCCTGGCTGTCCTGGAACTCACTCTGTAGACCAGGCTGGCCTCGAACTCAGAAATCTGCCTGCCTCTGCCTCCCAGAGTGCTGGGATTACAGGTGTGCACCACCACCACCTGGCAGCCTAAGGAAAATTTTTAAGTTGCATTTCCAATTAAGGTAGTCTGACCAAACCAAATTTGGAATGATGAGATATATACTAAGCCTCTGGGAAAAAATAATTAGGCTAAATACAACCATTTTTGTAAGAAACACTTACATTAATGTGCACACTGAATCTTTTCTGATGATTCACTGCAAAAATCCTCCAATTGGTAAACATTGTGGTCCTCTAAAATTTCTCTCTGAAAAAAGAGACAAACAAAATTAAAAAACTAAACATATATAAGAAATAGAATTTCTCACAGAAAGCTAAGAAGGGCGGAGAGTTTGGGGGGGGGGGGGTTGCCAAAGTTTAGGCCACCTGGGCTACATACATAGTAAGACTCTGTTCAAAGAAAAACCAAACCTAACAAACAAAACTTCAAGATATGATTAAAGTACAGTTATTGAAAATTTAAAAAACTAAACAGAAATATACTTTAGGTAAATATTTAGAATTAAGTATGATAAATATCTCACAGAAACTTGGTAGTTTCTCACTGACAACAAAACCTATCTCTTCTGATCTTTAACAATAAGTATGTGAAAACGAAACAGGTACAAGCTACAGGAAAGTGAGCTGCGTGCCCTGTGACAGGGAGGCAGAGCGCCTTTACTCTGCAGACATTTACTGACCCTGAGGTGCAGCTCCCGGGCACAGAATGTGCTTACTCAGTAAAGGTCCTGGGTTTGACCTCAGGACCACAACAGGCCCTGAGACCCACATTCACCAAGTCTTCCCTGGGCTTAAAGTACAAGATCAAAGGTGTAAGAAAATTATCTGGCACCTAGAACATGGGAGGCAATGCTAAATCAGTTATGCAGAATTTTCCTACTACATGATGGGCACTTGCCACCAAGCTTCCTGATCTGTGACCCCTATGCATAAATGCAGGTATTTTCACACGGGCACATGAAACAAAGAAATAAATGTAATACACTTAGTCATGACAATAAAGTTTAATATATAAAAAAAGATGTGACACTTAAGAACAGTCATAAAATGTACTTCTAGGTAACAGAATTTAAGATGTTACTGAATCTAGCCTGGCATGGTGGCACACACCTTTGATCCCAAGGCGTGGAAGGCGGAGGCAGAGGCAGGCGGAGGCAGAGGCAGGCGGATTTCTAAGTTGGAAGCCAACCTGGTCTGCAGAGTGAGTTCCAGAACAGCCAGGGCTACACAGATTAAACTCTGTCTTGTGGAAGAAAAGCAAAAACAATGTTGCTGAGACACAACATAGGAAAGGGGATCTCTCAGCACCGAGTGAAAATGACCTTAAATTAAGTTCCTACTGTTGGGCTAATTCTATCTTCCCTCCCTAAGAAATGATATTTCTAGATTGTATCCCAAACGTATTGTCTACATACAATAATGATGTACTGATGTCTCCTAAACAGCACACTTCACTTAGAGTTGTGTCATAGCTAACACCTCTGCAGAAGTACGATGCATGAATGAGGTAAAGTGTTATTAACATCAGCTCTTCCTATTACTTTTGCTTAGATACCAATCTTATTTTTATTATAAAATTTATCTCAGGCACAAGAAATTTTAAAGGATTTAGAACCTTTTTAATGCATGTATGTCCCTATGAATGTGTGCCGTGTGTGGGTGACTGTAGTGACAGCTGCGAAGAGAGAAGGAATCAGACTCAGCTGAGGAGTTTCTTAATCTGGTAGTTGATTAAATATGTGTGCTCTGAGTCTGAAAACCCAACGAGACAAACACCTACAGTATATCTATTTCCTGTCTGTATGTTCTCTTTCAAGAGAGTCTTTTTTAAAAAAATCTGTTTTACTATTAAAAGATTGCTGGAATCTCAGGTCTTCTGAAATCTTGGATAATTCACTAGAAATCTCAGAGCTTCAGTCTTTCTCTTTCATCTATGACAGCACAGATAGAGCATGAGAATTAAACTCACACATTTAATAAAAACTCTATTTAAAATTGCTTTTTAGGTATTTGTGTTAAAGCAGTGAGCAAAGACAATCACTGTGCTCACATGGACTCTATCCAACTCCTGGCTACAAGGGGGGAGGAGGGTTGAAGGAAACAAAAATATACAACACCCCATTGTCATTGATGCTGTAGAAAAGAATTAAACCACAAAGGAAAGTGGAGCAGTTATGGTGATGTCAAAGGGAGGCTTCACTAAAACTGTGAAATTAAAATAAATAAATAAATCTAAAGTAGGCCAGGGAGTCAATGGGCGAAGAGGAAGCATTCTCTAGCTCTAGAAATTACATAATCGACTGCACCTGAAAATACACGAATGCTAATTAACACTAGCTTTGGAGTTTTAAAAAAAAAAAAAATCCTATTATACAATGTGGACTTAAAAGACAAGTTGAAACCCGGCGGTTGTGCGGCAAGCCTTTAATCTCAGCACTCCGGTAGCAGAGGTAGGCGGAGCTCTGTGAGTTCGAGGCCTGTGTTATCTACGAAGCAAGTTCCAGGACAGCCAGCTCTACACAGAAAAACACTGTTTCGAAAAAATAAACCGACAGCTTGAATCCAAGCGCGACGGCTTCTTGAGATGACTAGAGTTAATTAGTGAGCTCCTGTGACTACAGCAGAAACGTAAAACTGGGGACTGGGGAGATGGGTGGGCGGGTAAGTTTGGCTGCCCTTCTAGAGGACCAGGTTCAATTCCCAGCATCCACAATTATGCACTCCCAACAATCCTTTATGATTTAACACCCTGTTCTGGCCTCGGAGGGCACCAGGCACGCCCTAAACATTAAAAAAATAATAAGGTGAAAAAAAACCCCAATTTTCTAAAAGGTAAAACAGCCCTTAATTAGGCGGGATTTCTCAAGAGTTTAGGGGGAAAGTCCTGAGCCTCCACAAAACCAAAATTATCTCTTGCTTTCCTGGCAACTGGCCCAGTAGTTTTATTTTCCATATAATAAATTTCAACCCATCATGTATCCGTTAGCAAGAGAGAAAAACAAGCAAACGAATTAGCCGCCCTCGGTAATGGATGAAGCAAAACATCCCTAATCTGGGGGTCTTCGGGAACCCGCTGTCAGTCGCAGCTACAAGGTCAGCAGTGCAAGACCAGCAAGACCGCGCCACCCACGGGGCGCACGGTTATGCTAGAAGACTAGCCACTCCGCCGTGGAGCAAGCGAGGAACCGGCCACAACAAAACCGGCAACGGCGCCAAGTTACAACATCCCACCGCCTCAAACACCCTCATACCCGCATTAGGAACTTTCGGATTGCCCGGCTTGCAGCTCCATAAGCAGCTTCCGCCCTCAGTTCCGGTGGCTGGCGCGTCCGCTAAAATTCTCCTACTATCAACTTCCGCCCTTCTGCCTAGGAACGGAGAGACGACGCGGAACTGCTGTGCGGCGCTTGCGCTCCACTCGACCTACGTAAAGAGCTACCCTTTCCCGTTCCGGCCTGAACCAAGCAGGCTCGTGGACCAGAGACATCCAGGAATTAAGAGTTTTTTGGAACTTGGGAGGTCGCGGACGGCTGCTCCGCGGCTGTCATCATGGTAAGGAGGCCTCCTCGGACGCCGGCGACGAAGGGGCTGGGGTTAGCGTGGTTGAGCTGTCGGGGAGGGAGGGCCGTGGTAAGCGGAACTGAGATGCTGTGTAGGGAGATGTAGCTGCCGCGAAGGAATGCTTAGCTTCTGGACCCGGAACACAAGTCTTGGAATGAGACAGTTCACTGTTAAATCCCTGATCTTGCTACCGTGGCATCAGTGCCAGCCTAATGGAATACAGTTGAGACTTGTAATAATTGTATAATCGCATCACACCCTTTTAATGCTCAGTATACTATATTCTTAGCAAAAAGCCAAACAGCGAATGAGTTGGGGAACCAAACATTCTCTTTATAAATGAATTGCCAGACCTGCCATTCTTATTATACTGAATAGTTCTCTTCAAAGTGGAATGCCTTAAATCTTCTTTGTAGTTGCTGCAAAGTTTATGTGATAGTAATTGAAAACAACACCTATAATGATTTTATTACCTGGTTTTATTTTCTGAGCTGGACTTGGCCTTTGTACCATGGGGGTGGGATTGTTTGTTTGCCTTTGTGGGTTCAAATATAAATTAATGCTGATTATAGTTTCATTGCTAACAATGAGACAATTAAAAATGCAAAAGGGATCCTATACAGTACTGACAACATGCAAAATAATACACCCACTTTGTAAGACAGTTTCCATACAAAGATCTGAATTCAACTATAGTTTTGCAGCTTTATTCCTAATCACTAAAGGAAAAAAAATGATCAAACCAAATATATATCATATGGTCAATGGATAAACAAATAAGTTTGTGTCCACCCACTGGGATATGATGGAGCACTATAAGATATTTAAGAACTGGTATACACAAAATGGATATATTGTAGTTGAGAGAAGCCAGATACAAAAGGACATATGTCCTGTAGATTCCACTCACTGGGCAAAGTGAACCATACAAATATAAGATTGAAGATGGGGAAAGAAGACCCTAGAGTAGCACAAAGGAACATTTTGTTGTCATCCTGAATATGATGGGTACAGAAATGTATAATTGGCCAGGAATTACAACTACATACCCACAACTAAAAATGGTAAATTTTCTTTTATGTAAATTGTATTTTAGTAAAATAACATTTTCTAAATAAAAAAAAGAGTAATTTACCTTATTGTCTAAAGAAAAAAGAATTAAATCCTGTAGTAATCTCATGTTTTTAGTAGATTTTGGATAAATCCCTTCATTAAATAGTAGCTTTCCCTGAGAGTCATGCAGGTGTAAACACATGAACACTGTCCGAGGTAAAAATATATTTAACTTCATCATATGAAAATTTTAGAATAATCTTATCAATGCTTGCAAAAATTAAAGTAACATTTTTTAAATCATTACAGCCACAAAATGAATATATTGAATTGCACCGCAAACGGTATGGATATCGTTTGGACTACCACGAGAAAAAGAGAAAGAAAGAAGGTCGGGAGGCCCATGAGCGGTCAAAGAAGGCCAAAAAAATGATTGGCCTGAAGGCTAAGCTCTACCATAAACAACGCCATGCTGAGAAAATACAGATGAAAAAGACGTAAGTGGTCCCATCTACCTCTCATACTCAGGTAGTAATCACTAAGCACACCAAGCACACTCTGAATCTCTGTCCCTTCTCGTAGCATCAAGATGCATGAAAAGAGAAACACCAAGCAGAAGGATGATGAGAAGACTCCTCAGGGGGCAGTCCCTGCCTACCTGCTGGACAGAGAGGGGCAGTCCAGGGCAAAAGTACTTTCCAACATGATTAAGCAGAAACGAAAAGAAAAGGCGGTAAGCAATAAAAATAAAAAAATATTTTTCTTTTTTTCTTTTTTCTTTCTTTCTTTGTTTCTTTCTTTCTTTCTGCATGAGAGAAGTATCTGAATTTGAGTGTCAATATTTGTCTCCAGTTTAATTTAAAACGTTAAGGGTAACTATTCCATTATTGGGACATTGAGGTCTTAGAATGTTTTTGTGTAGTTTTTTTTTTATTTCTGTTTTGATGAGGATTTAAAGCTTGTTTGTTTTTATGTGTGTGTTTACCCATGTGTATATGTGTATTTATGACAGCACATGATGCCGAATAAGACTAGAAAAGGATGTCAGTTCCCCTGGAACTGAAGTTACTGACTGCTGTTAGCTACTGTGGGTGTTGGAACCTGAACACAAGTTCTATGAAGAACAGCAAGTGCGCTTAACAGCTATTTCCAGCCCAATTTTGTAAATTTAGTTTGATAGAAACTTGCTGTCTTGTCACCAAGGTTGATGTATCCCGGTTGAAAGAACTTTTGTTTTGTTTTGTTTTGTTTTTTGAGACAGGGTTTCTCTGTGTAGCCCTTGGCTACCCTGTAACTCACTCTGTAGACCAGGCTAGCTATCTGCCTTTCAAGTGCTGGGATTAAAGGCATACGCCACTACTGCCCGGCACGGTTCAAAGAATTTTAGAATTTAAGTTTGAACTAAATTTATCAGAGGGAGCTGTGGATATAGCTCAGTTGATGAGTATTTGCCTAGCATGTCTGTAAGCCCAGCACATGGGGGACGGGGAGGAAGGAGAATCAGAAGTCTAAGATCATTCTTGGCTACATAGCAAGTTTGAGGCCAGCTTGGTCTCCATGAGTCCTAAGCCATTAGAATCATACATCTTAGCCGGGCAGTGGTGGTGCACGCCTGTAATCCCAGCACTCTGGGAGGCAGAGGCAGGGGATTTCTGAGTTCGAGGCCAGCCTGGTCTACGGAGTGAGTTCCAGGACAGCCAGAGCTACACAGAGAAACCCTGTCTCAAAAAAAACCAAATCCAAAAAACCGAAAGAAAAAAAAATTAACTTTCATTTAAAAGTTAATTTAAAACAAATTCAATAGTTAATGACTCATTACATTTGAAAATCCCTTGCTATTGTAGAGAAAAACTTTGTTTTTGCCTTGCAGTGTCGAAATTGATTCCAGTAGAATTTTCCCTCTTACAATTACTGTCAAAGTAGCTAAAATTCTGTCCCAATACAAAAAGAACATAGATATTTTTAAGCTCCTGTGAGTAGATTTAAGAAAGCCAGTAGGAAAATAACACAGTATTAAAATCTTTGTCAGTTTGTAAATATCCTACTGAAGACACCAGTGTATATCTACTCAGTGACTATATTGAATTAGTCTGACTTCAGATAAAAGAGACTAGAGTCCAGGGGTTATAAATCATTATTAGTGGTAATGCACTGTGAAGTGATGACACATCCTATAACCCATGTCTTAGTAATATTAGTTTAGAAGTCTCTCTACTGCCTTACAATGCTATAGCTTTTTGGGGGTTTTTTGTTTTATGTGTCTGTTTATTCTGGGGCACTACAGAGCATATGATGTTACTAGCAGTGTGTGTGTGTGTGTGTGGGTGTGTTTAATCTTCATTTCCATTGCCATGGTAAAACCTTTCCCAATTTCCCCCCTCCCCAAAGACCCCCCAGCCGCTCCTCCCTCCCCCTGCCTCCACGTATATGCCCCTCCACCGGACACACTTCCCCCTCTCCCCCTCAGTTTCCCTTTGTTGGGGCCTCTGTTGAGCCTTTATCTGACCAAGGACCATTCCTCCCACTGATGCCTAACAAGGCCTTCCTCTGCCACATTTTTGGCTGGAACCATGTGTGCCCCTTGGTTGATGGCTTAGTCCCTGGGAGTCTTGGGGTGTCTGGGTGTCCAAAATCTTGTTCTTCCCACGGGGCTGTAAATCCCTTCAGCTCCTCTGGACCACCCTCTAGCTCCTCCATTGGGGACCCCATGCCCAGTCCAATAGTTGGTTGCTAGCATCTGCCTCTGTATTTGTAGGACTCTGGCAGGGCCCCTCTGGAGACAGCCATGGCATGCTCCTTTTTGTACATGCTTGTAGTCCTTGTTACTAGCAGTCTTAAAGTCTATTTTAGGGGAAAATACAAAGAAATGAAGTGGAATGAGTCCTCTCATAGTCTGCTTGTAATTAGTAACAAGCACATTGTTTAACAAGCTTAATAGGTGTCTATCTTAGGTTTGGAACAAGGTATGAAGAGATTTTATGTTAACCAAACCATTTACTTCATGTGCCCGTGATATCCAGATATAGCTGGTTTGCCAATTATGGCTTGTGAAGAGACAGCACAGACTTCTCAAACAGTTGAACCACAAAAGTGTGTTGAATGGTTGGTTATGGGAAAGTGAATCTTTTATATGACGAAAAAACATTTGACTTATCTTTTTTGTTGTTGTTGTTGTTGTTACAATATAAATCTATACTTTTAGGGAAAATGGGAGGTCCCTCTACCCAAAGTTCGTGCCCAAGGAGAAACAGAAGTATTGAAAGTTATTCGAACAGGAAAAAGAAAAAAGAAGGCCTGGAAGAGGATGGTTACTAAAGTCTGCTTTGTTGGTGATGGCTTTACAAGAAAACCACCAAAATATGAAAGGTTCATTAGGCCAATGGTAAGTCTCTATGGAGTGTGGTGACGTACTGTCAGCCCCTTGGAAAGATGGAGAAAGTGCATTACAGTTTCCTGAAATTACTAAAATTGGTGTGAAAAACAGCTTGGACAACATTTTGTGCTTTTTGTTAATTTAAGTAATTAATAGGAATTACTTAGCATTTTTTCCGTGAATCTAGGCTGACACTTAACGTCAGATTCATAATAGATTTGACATTTTATATAACACATTGCCAGTGAATTCTTGTATTTAAGCATGATGCATTAGACTCTTTATTTTATAGTTGTATTTTCCTTATTCAGCAAGTAAGCTGCTATATGACTGAAGTGGTAGGCTTCAAATACAGGCCTTTATGACAACCATTAGACAAAGGAACATTTGCTTACAATTGGTTTTAGCCAAAAGACCAACATGATCGGACTTGTTCAGCTGAGATTTAGTGAGGTAAATGTCTTTTGAGAACATTCTACATGTAATTAAAGGGGCAATAAAAGTAGCTAGATTTCTCTTGAGAGCAGTATGATTATCTCCAGAAAACTAAGCTCTCCCACACCCCTTAATTTCTCCTCCTGCTTTGAAAAGTATGGGACTTACTTTTTCTCAGAATCTTTTATTTATTTATTTGTTTGTTTGTTTATTTGTTTAATTATTTATTTTTTGTGACAGGGTTTCTCTGTGTAGCCCTGGCTGTCCTCGAACTCAGAAATCCACCTGCCTCTGCCTCCAAAGTGCTGGGATTAAAGGCACGCGCCACCACTGCTGGCTCAGAATCCTTTTTGAACAGGAATGCTGGTGCTGTTGATCCTAACCCTCTGAATAATTTGAAATAGATTCAAATGCTGTAGTCACTGAGAACAGCTGTGCTCACTTGAACAGTGGTTTTCCCTTCCTTCCCCAGCCCTGTTCAGTGACTGGCCAGAGACGATGTGGCTGCAGAGCCCAGGGTGGCCATCCACTCCTGGACTGTAGATAGCGTGATTTGATTTTGTATTCATAATCTTTGGAGTCCATTTTAGTATCTTTTTTTCTTTTAGAGAGGGAAGGTTCTCACGAATACTCTAAGCTAAGCATTTAACACCATTTTCCTTCCATTTCTGCGTAAGTAAAAATAAGGCTAGACTTCGTAAAGTTCTGAAATTTAAAATACTGTGCTCACAGGACCCCAGGTGACTGGGTGACATCTGTGTAACAGGGTCCTTGACTCATGTTACTACCTACATAAGGCTGAGAGCCTCCAATCCCGTTTTCTTCTCTATCTTTCAAGGTGGCTGAAGTGTTGCCAATCCTGAAATTGGAACTTATAGGTTTGGTCCTATTTACCAAATATTATTTAATCTGGAAACAAAACTCGAGGCTGTTTGTAGACCCTTGTTTCATTCCTGGAGGGCTTTTCTGTGGCAGTCATGTATAAATGAGCCATTAGTGAGCCACGGCAGTGTCTGTCATACCAGTCCTTGAGTAACTGTGATGAGCAGACAAAGAAAAATCCAAGTGTTGACGTGACCGTCTTACTGGGAAAAGTATTTTGGATTGTGTATACTTCTTCCTGTAGAAATGTATTTCCTCTGATGTTTTAAGACATTATTCATCCCCTAGTAGAAATAATTAGAAAAGATGAGGATTCTAAAGACCCTATTCACCATTTAGAGATAGATATTCTTGTGTTTGATTTTTAGGGTCTGCGTTTCAAAAAAGCCCATGTAACACACCCTGAGCTGAAAGCTACCTTTTGCCTGCCTATCCTCGGTGTGAAAAAGAACCCTTCATCCCCACTATACACAACCTTGGGTGTGATCACCAAAGGTACAGTGATCGAGGTCAATGTGAGCGAGCTGGGCCTCGTGACCCAAGGAGGCAAGGTGATTTGGGGTAAGTAAAAGTTTGAATCTGGGGTTGCTTTTCCAAGGTCCTAATGCAAACACTTTTCTGAGTGTTAAAAGTATATGACAATTTTCTAATATAGAGGAACTTCGGAAGTTGGGCCAGTTTAGTTCCTACTTTTATTGCCCATATTATCTACAAACTTAGATGTTTGAAAATGAAGATGTTTTAAAATAGGTGTTACACTGATTTGAAATTCACTTATAAAAAAAGTCAATGAGAAAGTAAACACTATTGTAATGTAGTAATAAGATGGAGCTGGCTGCCATTGGTAGACATAAGCTTTATACAGCTTGATCTTGAATTAGCTTATCTTCTGCTCATTTCTTATATGAATATGGTATTTAGCAATGTTCTGAAGACAAAAGTTTTCTTCTTTAAACTGATTTTTTGTTAACCTCCCTTAGGAAAGTATGCCCAAGTTACCAACAATCCTGAAAACGATGGGTGCATAAATGCGGTCTTGCTGGTTTGACAGTGACATACAATTCATTCCACTCAATACCGAAGACTACAGTCAGGAAAACAACATTGCTGGGATCTTTCTGAACTACCAAGCAGCCTTACCATGTGAAGTCATCAAGAAGTATTTATTAAATTGTAAAAGAAAATAAAACACTGCCGAGTTTTACAGTTGGTCTTCAGTTTGGGGCATAATGGTTTACATGTTAATAAAATTTAGTGACTGAACAGCAAGCATACAAAGCACACTGAGGACTAGGTATGCAGCAATGCAAGTCTCATTACTTGAAAAGTAGGTTACTTGAAAAGTGTAGGTTAAAGTTTCCGGAAAGGTCAAGTAGTTCCCATCTCGTTGCCATTAATCCTAACATGTGGAATATTTTAAACACATGGTAATGTTTAAATTCATAAAATATTACATTAAAAGTCTGAGAGAAGGTAAATTAGATTAAAACATTTCACAAATCAGTGCTTTCACTCATAAGACCTCATGTAGTACTTTGAGTAGACTAAAGTTACATCCACCCTTTTTCTCTATTCTAAAACTAGGGAGTGCACTTATACTGCAGCCACAGTGTTAAACACTGGGTTAGGTAACTCCACCACGTACCAGCGACTTGAGATGTGGCAGCCGATTACATGGAAAGGCCATGACAGTCCACATTCTTCAGAGTGTCTGTATATTATTTTAATTTATAGTCACTATATTGCTTTAAATTGTTTATTTTTTTAAATCAACTTTCATGATACAGGCAATGTGATTGCCTTTAACAGAATCATTCAATGTCTAACAATATCTGCACATCTTCATGAATGAAACTCAGAAAGTTTAAAACACAAGACTAAAAAACAATCACAAAATATAGGTTTAATTACTATTTTAAACATTAAAGGGAAAAATAACCTAGGAAAGAAAGAAACCGTAAGTTCCCCATAAAACTTGGTACTCTGAGTAATAGAATTCTTTTTAAAGCTTTAGAACATACAAAGATAATAAAGGAAAAGGAAGGGTAGATTCTTGGAAATGACTGACCAGCGAAGACAGAATCATTTCACTTTCTTATAACTAGATTTTAACATTTTCTATCAATTAAAAATAGGCAATGTGTATTTATTTGCCTAAGTTACAGAGAAAGGAAACCTGACTTCAGGTAATCAGTGGATATTGCTGAAGTATGTTTGCTTATTTTTTTTAGGATTAAAACCAGCCAACTGTCTTATACTAAAAAGGCATGGCAGGAAGTATTAAAACAAACATGATTTCCATAACAGACCACACCCTAAACACCAGCTTGCTGATGGCCATAAAAGGCAAAAGCAGCTGCTCTCTAAAACACACAGGAGGAGTATTAGTACAGGTTAGTTATTTACTCAAAGTTTGTTCCAGATTGCTGGTGTGAGCACAGCTTAGCTAATTCCAAAGGAAAGACGACCTCTAAAGTCACACACCACTAGGGAACACTGGTCACCTGTTCAAAGCAGACCATTAGTGACAGAAGTCCTCCTTAGTCTCTGCAAATCGATGGAAAAAGTAGACACACGAGTGGAAGAACGTGACCACGGAGAAGACTGACATTCTAAGTCATGCCATTTGATTTTATTTAAAAAAAATCATAATAGAATCTCTTCAAAAGTTTTAAAGGACCTTTACAATAAAATTCTTAAATAAGTTTTTGTGTGGTCTAATAGTTTAAGTTTGAAAGTAGAACTAAACTTCTGGTAATACTCATCTGCTATGTTACATAAGGAAATATATATGTATATACACCAGAAGGTAGCTTCCTTTTCCACAATCAAGACTCTGAAACAAAGTACCAGTTTACAAGAGACTACAGAACAGGACTTGAGCACTCAACAAACAGCTTCTTGGAATCACTGCAGTCCTCATGCCTTGCAAAAGCTACATTTGTTTAGATTCCCTACTTAACATAAATTTTGTTACAAATTTTATATAAACATGTTACTGAATATGAAAGATTTTTCCTGTGATCTAACTTTTCCTCTATGATCTATACAAACTTTAACTTATGTCACAGACAACAAGTAACAAGTTATCTTGTATGCAGAACAATGTTTTAAAACTGCTTTGAATCCCATTTATATCAAACAAGATTAGGAAGTATAAGTTTATACTGCTAGTACCCAGTGTGATATGTTAATATTTTTAACTCTAGAGACTATTCATACATTGAGCTGCCAGTGAGTGCAATCTCTTAAAAACACTCATTTAAAGAATGTAATATTAGGGGAATAATAGCCAAAAAAAAAAAAATTTCAAGACAACATACCAGAAATGTTTAAATGTTAACAATGAAAACTAAGATTTACATTTCTGAATCTTAACAGTTACTTCCCCTAGTTGAGATATTAACAAATTTCTCTAATTGTGTAAAACAGCATCAACATTTGGCAAATTCACTAGTTAATCATATCTATTTTATAACAGCATTTACTGGAAAAAATGGTCAAAGTATAATTTTCACTCAGAATGAAATTATCTAACATCTAACCAAAATTAAAACTACAGGTATGTGCAGGTGTTCTGATTTTGTTCAAGGGTTTGCTATTTAGTCTGCTGCGTAACTAATTAGACTTTTCTAAAATACCAACATCCCAAAATATAAGACATGAACTCACCAAATCAACTGACTGAAGACTGAATGGGCTCAACACAAACTTGCAGCACTTCAAATCATGATTCATATTCCCAACATTTCTCTCACAAGGTTCAAGCTGTTTCAAAAATTGGTCTCAAAATAGTCTAACGGAAATACAGTCAAGCACTCCTGACCAATTCTCTATGAATTCTAAAAATAACTGTTTCGTTCATTTTAAAATCAATTGCCATTAATTTTTAAAAAAATTTTTTTTACAAAATATCAAATAGCCAGGTGGTAGTGCTGCATGCCTTTAATGCCAACACTCAGTAGGCTGAGGCCAGCAGATCTGAGCTGGACGTCTGCCTGGTTTACAGAGCAAATGCAGGATAGTCAACGCTATGCAGAGAAACCCGGTCTTAAAAAGTCAAATACTCTTGCCATAGCAATAACGAATACAGGGCAGCCCGCGCCATCCCAAGTACAGGACAGCTCGACTCTCTCCATCTAGGTCTAAAGGTGGTTGGATATCACTCTAGACCTATTCAAAAATGGAAACAAGGGTGTAACTGGCAAGCTGGGTGGAGGTCTTTTGATAGAAGAATCACAGTGACTTAGACAGCAGTAGAAGGCGTGGAAAGGGGCCTATACTTCTGCACTATCTGTGATCAGGATCACAGTCCAAATTAAACTATATGCTAAATTCAATTACTTGAGGTGTTTAAAAGATAAAAAGTGTATTCAAGCTTTCCAGCATCTGCAAATATATAGAGAAAAAATGATAACAAACTAATAATTCAGGTAGAAGTATTAAATTTAAATTAAATTTTAAGTTATGTACCCACATACCACAGTAAAATCTTTAACAGTACTATTAACAACAGATATGCGGTCTAAACTACTACTCACAGACTTGAACTCCATTTATAACTAACATTAAATAACTAAAACAATCATCTTCATAAACCACTGATCATCAATTTCTATGTTTTATTCTCTTACTTGATGTTATATTTAATTAACTGACACATTTTGTTTAGGTATGCCTACACTTAAAAGATGGAGATTGGTTTTGATACTAAGATAAAACTTTGAGAACCCTTAACACGTTTTACCATTAAAACCCTTAGTATAAAAGCTTCCTATGATCAAAGTCGAATAGTTTTTTAAGTTGTATTTTTAAAATATTAATGATTAGCTGCGCCACCTGCTGAAGAAAAATATGACCTGGATTTCCAAAATTGACACATGGGTCATAAATAAAAGTTACTTACAGAAAACAGCCTGAAAAATGAAAAGAATGGCAAATCCTTGTTCTAAAGGAAAGAGAAAACCTGCATCTGTAAATAAGTTCAAATTGGAATTTTAGAATTTGTCCTGTGCCCCATGCTGTTTATTAATTACTGTGGTTTAAAAACAACAACAACAACAACAACAACAACAACAGCTTTTCTCCTCCACTCAGGTGAGCTTGGCTTTCTTCTTGCCAGGTCCCTTATGCCCTTTGGCCTTCCTTCTCAGACTGCGCCTGTCTACTACAGGAACTTCCACTTCAATCTCCTCTGAGCTGCTATCCACGGCTTTCTCTGCTGACTGTGTAAACTGTTCCAGTTGCTCAGAAGACGCTTCAGATTGCTCCTCTGACTGGTTCTTCTGTCCTGCATTTTGTGGAAGTGGCACGTCTTCAAGTTCTACCTCTATCAGAGAACTCTGAGTAGCCGAGGGTTCCTGGCCCTCGGGTACTCCCTCCTCCCCCTGGTCTTCCACTGAGGAAGTAGTGTTGGGTGATAAATTCTGAGAGACTGGTTCTTCAGGAAATTCTGCTACCACAGAATTTGGAATATCACCATCGGACTTTTCTTCATTTGATACAGTGGCAACATTGTCTGAGCTTCCCAAAAGTGTTTTCTTTTTTGAAACTGGGGACGGATTTTCTTCAGTATGTCCTTTATCATCAGATGGGCCTTGATCAGTCAACATTTCTGAGTCAGTAACAGGTAAGGTCTGGGAAAAAACACACACACAAGGAAAAGCTCAGTAAACCGTTTTACAATGCAATTCTAAAGTGAATCATTCTCAGTGTCCCTAAGCTACTAAGTGAAGAACCCATGCTCATCAGTTTTGTTCAGTGTGAGGACATTATTTTAAATGCAACTCAGTTTCTTCAAAATTGTTTCACAGTTTAATACAATAAATTCTTATAAGAAATCTTTTTGCCTGAATAAGTATCCAAGAATGTGTAAGCTTCAAGATTGTACCAAATCAATTGCCTCTAGGTTTGGGTGTTGCTAGATCCAGAAGGAAGAGTCTTTAGGGACAACACTGCCACCCTCACTAAGTGCCAGAAGCTGGCTGCTACAGGCTGGACACACTGAGGAGAGGTAGAGATGGAGACTCATCAACTCATCAGACTTTCCTTTGAGGGACTGAAACTTCATTTTCTGGGAACTGCAAAAAACTCTGGGTTATCAAAAATGGTGAGGGAACAAAATTTACTTCTCTGGGAAATACACACACACACACACACACACACACACACTCTTACTTGGTGAAAAAGCCAGGCTATAACACCTTTATTTTTTTCTCCTACAGCTTATATATCCTAGCAAAACCTTTCAGGCAATATGAAAATTACAATGTGGTTATACTCTTTACATGATTAAACATTTTATTTATCACATGTGAACAAAACAAATTATTCCCAAGAACATTCCTAGTGTAAGCAAGCAAGCTACTTTTCTCAGGCAGTTTCTCTTATTGGCAGGCTAGAATTTGCAGTTACATAGAGAGGATCAATCATTATCTTAGGATTCTTATTAAAAAAATTTTTTTCAAGAGAATCACAAATCACCAACAATTTTTTAATAAATAATATTGAGCAAAAAATATGTACAAGAAATTAATCAATGCCTTGACCACCAACCCAGCTTTATCAAGAAAGGCATGTCATCTAGTTGAAATGAAAACTTCTGGTTTGTTTGGAAAATCAGTTAAGGTCAAATGATGATTGGCTGGGGCACACAGGTGAAAGGATGTTTTGCTAAAACAGACACGTGAAAGAATATTTCCTGAAGCAAGACACAGGCAAAAGGATGTTTTACTAAAGCAAATGAAAGGACGCATGATATTAAGAAGGAATATAAAGATAACCCAACATATGGTGGACGACGCTGGATGGTATTGGTACGCCTTGCCATTCCTTACTGTTCGTCATTTGTCATGACTTCATAGAAAGAAATGGACTGGAAAACTTCTGGTGGTGTTCTGGCAGCTTCTTGCCACTTCCACAGAATCAGACTGATCGTCAGAGTAAAGTGGAAGTTTCTGGGTATGTCAGCTGATACAGACTCACGTGAAGTTTTGCTGTTTGGAGGGAGTATAAAATAGAACTAAACGGACAGTGACAGCATGCTTGCAAAAAGCTTGCACCTCTTTGTTGGTCTCAAGTCATCGTCACTTTCACTGGTCTTCACTTTGTTGAGAAAGGTATGGTAGAAAATGTCTTCTGGTGTCCCTGTTGGTCCCGGTTGATCCTGCTAAGTTGTGCCACCGTTGGGTTGTGCCACCACTGGGTCGTGCCACCGCTGCTGATTTGTGTTTGCTCTCCTGTCATGAGTGAACTGGACTGCTGGTATGCTGACAATTGGAGACTGAAATAGCCCCCAAAGAACTACGTCTAAACAGCACACAGCAGAGCCTCGAGGCTTCTTCTGGATCAACCTGCCTTTGCTGGTTTGTGAATGTTTGTGAATGGATGGAGCTGCTGCTTCTGCTTTGTGCAAACTGAGCTTTTGATATATCTTGACAACTAAGATTGCATCTGTTCCAAAGAGCTATTTCTAAACAGGTCCACTTCCTCTGTATCCTAAAAACCCTTCTTTTCCACTACCTTTGGTGGGTGGTGGGCTAGAAGGAGGTTAAAGCATTTAAGAACCCTTATAAAAAGTAGGTTTTTAAAAAAATCTAAGCCTAGTACTAATCAGGTTGCCACTGTTCTTATTCTCTGACCTCAAAAAAAAGTCCCTCAATTATTAAAAGTGTGCCTTTGTTAGCTTTAAATTGTTCCCCAAGATTTTCTACTTCAAAGCCACTAACAAAAACATCTAACCTGACTTTACTAACAATCTGCATCTCTAAGTTCTGAGGCTGGTATGTTGTAGGATATTTAATCACACTGTGAACCCCAAGACTATGAGCTGGAAAAACCTTGTTGTATGGCTCAGTGCTAGGACACACCTTTAAACTAAGAGGCAAAGAAAGTCAAGCTTAGGTCAAGAGGCAGGGCAAGCACCAGCTGACAGAAAGGAACGTAAGTAAGCAGAAAGAAGGGTCTTGGAGTTGAAGGGTCTTTAAGAGAGTATGGAGTAGAAAGGTCGGCCTGGTGCTTGCTCTGCCCCCTGAAGGACTGCATGCTAGGGTGGAGGGCCTGGCAGGCTCTCACCACAGCCTCTAGCTCCTAAGTCTTCATTGGTAAAATTGAACATTTAGGATTTTGTTTTCAAAAACAACAGTGGTGGTTAAATCATTACTCTGCTCCATCAACAATGCTTGAAATAGATCAATTGCAATACACTGCCCAGTGAGGGGACAGAAGCCCTTAGAGATGTCACACAACTCAATGAGTATAAGGGAACACAGAGTGCAACTCCACAGCAGCATGAAGTCCTCAGGACAAGCAGCCCTTCGGCTCCGCCTCTCTGAGACACACCCATCGTGACTGAGTTATCCTGGGCTATCCAGTGGGCCTCATTCGTGAGTTCTAAAGCTGTCTTCTGTTGTTCTTACACAGACTGAAAGCTAGGTCTGACTGGTTACGTTAGACAATAGTAATCAGGTGATGGAAGATTTATCCATCAGCTTCAATAAGACACTTAGAAAGCTTTATTATACATGTCCTTTAGCCAAAAACT
Organism: Apodemus sylvaticus; assembly: GCF_947179515.1. Taxonomy (NCBI): domain Eukaryota; kingdom Metazoa; phylum Chordata; class Mammalia; order Rodentia; family Muridae; genus Apodemus; species Apodemus sylvaticus. The sequence goes on from NC_067487.1 coordinate 64,030,931, forward strand.
GAAATATTCCAAACTAACCAAACTCATTTAAATATTCTACCAAGTTTTTCTTTAGTCTTTGTACTGAACTTAAAACAGACAAAATGATTGTAGCAGTCTTAGTCAGTGCATACAATATTTGGTAAACCATGTGTTTGATTTTGGTTTTTGGTCTATTTGTTTCCCTAATCACTTCCCTAAGTCTGTAAAAGAGAGCTCATTTAGTTACCATAAAGTAGTTACAATATGGAGTGGAGTAGAATTGAACCTTGAAAGGCAAATATAAAAACTTATGTCTGAAATAAAAATCTTCCTAAAGGATGCCATGCTAGGGGAGAGAGAGGTTCTGAATCCTCTCTCCTCTGCCTGATGGCACAAACACTGGCGAGCTTTACTAAGAAAAGTGAGGCAAGGTCTGTCTTACCTTGTCTAGCGTGGCCTCAGGCGCTTTTAAAGACTCTGCTGCCAGTGGAACAGGATTCCCAGGCTCTCCGCTGGAATTAAAAGGTGGAACTTTTAACTCTTCTTCAAGGCCCTCACTGTTGGAGTCCTCCTCTTCAGTGGTAAGTGAGGGCTTCAGGGTGGCATCCATTACCTCACCGTTGACAGGCTCCAATGCAGAGTTCTGCACCAAGAGGGAGGGAAGACAGGATTTGATTACAAACTGATCATTCAAGAGAGGTCCATTCTCAGTCCCTACTTATCACCCACCAACACTCACAATACATGTAAAACAATATAAAGTACCACTTAAAACTTAGATACTAGGGGTGGGAGGTGGGGCTCTGTGTCAGCATGGTAAAGAATCCAGAGACCGAACTTTCCTACGGTTCTCTGGTGACAGGGCAGGACAAGGATGGCCAGGGGTTGCACAACATGGATCTAAGATTCAGTGAAAAGATCCTTCTCCTTCTATCTAGTCCTTCCTACAGGACAGTCATAGAATGAACTTTTCAGTAAAGAGGCAATAGAACTTGGTGAGACTTGATACCAGTTTTATGAAACAATGCCGGCTCCTCAGCGACATCAGGGCTTGGCTTACAGTTTACCATGCCAGAGAGAGGTGTGCTACCAATCCTGTAAAACTCTACTTGCTTCTTACTGAGAAAACAAATTCTCCAGCCTCACTAGGCTCCATCAGTGAACCCAAACAATCAGTTTTTTGCCCCATATTATTAAAGTACAGAAAAATGGACTGATGGTATAAACCTTCCAACTTCTGAGATGGTCTTCCAATGTTTATCAATTTACATCTATTTAATGTTGAATATTTCTAATTCATAATGATAGTTAATAATCAGAAAGTATACCATTACCATTTTAAAAAAACAGAATGTTAATGAACAATGACTGTTCAAAACTAGATCCAATACAGGATTCCTGAAAACATATATAAGAAAACTTTTCTGGCTGGGCATGATGACATACACCTTTAATGACAGCATTTTAGGGAGACAGAGACAGGCAGATCTCTATGAGTTCAAGGCCAGCCTGGTCTACATAGCGAGTGCCAGGATAGCCAGGGCTCTGTAGGGAGACACTGTCTCAAACAAGCAAACCAAAAACAAAATGCAAAGTTTCCAAACAAGTAGACTTAACTGTTCCAAAATAAAACTGTTCAAAAATAAAAATTTTCAGGGTGAGCTTGGTGGTGTGACTATAATCCTAGTACCTGGAAGACAATGGAAGGACGATCCCAAGTTTGAGGACAGTCTAAGTAAGTTTAAAGGCAATTCTAAGGCTGGCCTGATTACACAAAAAGAGATCGAATATTTTCTATCATTAATATGTCTTACTTGTACTGGCTCGTTTTAGCTTGTACTTGGCACAAGCTAGAGTTATCAGAAAGGTACCTCCCTTGAGGAAATGCCTCCATGAGATACAGCTACAAGATATTTTGTCAATTAGTGATCAATGGGAGAGGACAAGCCCGTTGTGGGAGGTACAATCCTGGGCTGGTGGTCCTGGGTTCCAGAAGAGAACCGGCTGAGTAAACCATTGGGGGCAAGGCCGTAAGCAATATCTTTCCACGGCCTCGGCACAGCTCCTTCCTGCCTCCAGGGTCCAACCCCGCTAGAGTTCCTGTGCTGACTTCCTCCAACGATAGGCTACAAGCTGGAAGTGTAAGGCAAATAAACCCTTTCCTTCTTAACCAGACTTAATAAAAAGCATTAACCAGACTGAGAAAAATGTTAAAGGGAAGAAAATCTGAAAGACAAAACAAGACAGAACTGTGGTCACAAAGTAAGAAGCAATGAAAAAGAAAATGTCAGCCCTTCAAGTTTTAGATTTGAGAACAGAATGAACAAAACAGGAAAGCAGACTCAGCGTGGAGGAATTACGATGTCTCAGAGGTTGCAGAGGACCTGTGCTGGTTTCTAGCTCCCATGCTATGTCACCCAACCATCTGTAACTACAGCTGTGCAGAATTCAGCACGCACTGGGGCTTCTTTGGGCCCCTGCATGCATACACACATGCTCACACACAGATATACCAACATCTACATAATTAAAAATGCATATGAGAAAAAAACGGAAGTATTAATCAAGATGACAGAAATTAGTAGTGGGCAAGTGACTAAAGATCTAGACCTGGGATTGGGGAGATGGTGCCCTTGATAAGGAACAATGGTATGCAAGCAAGACAACCTGAGTTCAAATCCCACATCCACATAAAAAGGTGTAGACATAGCTGTTTGTTCCTGTAACTACATCAATAGGAGCCAGAGACAAATGGATCCTAGGGTCGCAGGTCAACCAGGTTAGCCAGCAGAGCTAGAAAAAGAGCAAGCTTCAGTTCAGTAAGACACCCTGTGTTAAAGTACTAAGGCAAACAGCTACAGAGGAAGATACCCAACACCCTGCTCTGGCCTATGCATGTGTACATGAGCATATGCACCTCTCACCCACACTACCAGAGGCAATGAACCAAAGATCAAACACAAAACACTGAGTTCCCCAGAATGTATACATTAAGAAAGAAAAAAAATATGAGTCAAATATACACAGAAACATGGACACATACACACCGCCAGAAAACTAAATAACCTTAGCACTCAGTTACCCCGGAAAAGAGAATCCACTGGAATTACAATGGCACTGTCACCGAGGAGCTGTAATAGCATATGCTCACTGTCTTGCTGGATGAGACAGGTTACATTATATGTACTAACTGTCTCACAGTATACTACATTATATCATAAAGGGGCAAAAACTATATTTAGACTTTTCCCCCTCAAAAGTGGTTTTATTTTCCCCAGTTTCCTAAAAGAAAAAATGGCATTTTATAGTGTAATAAGGTAGAGGGAGCAAAAGCTAAACTATACTGACTTAAGGAAACTGTCAGCGGTGCTGTTCCAGAGGACACAGATTTAATTAGCAGCACCCACATAATGACTTACAACTGTCTGTAACTCTAGTTCCAGGGAACCCCAGGCTTTCCATTTTGTTTTTGATTTTTTGAGACAGTATCTCTCTTATTTAGTCCTGGCTGCACTAGAAGTCACTATGTAGACCAGGCTAGCCTCAAAACTCAAGAGATTCCTCCAAAGTGCTGGAATTAAAGGTGTACACCACCTTGCCTGGTCCTTCTTTTGACCTTCAAAGGCAGCAGGTGCATACCTGCTGCACAGACATACAGAGGCAACACACCCATACACATTAAAAATAATAATAACAATAAAGAACACTGTTGGGCAATGGTGATGCACACCTTTAATCCCAGCACTTCGGAGGCAGAGACAGGCAGATACAAAGTGAGCTCCAGGACAGCCAGGGCTACACAGAGAAACCCTGTCTCGGAGGGGTGGAAAAAACCCAAAAACCTGGTGTTATTATTATTCTTATACTGTATATACTAGGAGAATAGGCAAAAGATTTTCCAAGAAACTCAGATGCATATGAAACAAGGAACCAGGAATACATAAGCAAATGACCGAAGATATCAAAAGGAAAGACAAACAGGTAAACTGAGGAAGAGCATAGGATAATAAACATAGAGAGTTCAAGTATGAAGTTTGATTAGCTTCCATAGCTACAAAAGATTTAGTTATTTGTTTTGTTCTGTAACTACTTTACTTTGCTTTTGAGGAAAATCGGTTGTAGTTTAAAAAAAAAAATCCAAATAACTCTTCCTTTTTTTTTTTTCTTTTTCTTTTTTTTTGGTTTTTTGAGACAGGGTTTCTCTGTGTAGCCCTGGCTGTCCTGGAACTCACTCTGTAGACCAGGCTGGCCTCGAACTCAGAAATCTGCCTGCCTCTGCCTCCCAAGTGTTGGGATTACAGGTGTGCGCCACCACGCCTGGCCTAATTTCTATTGTTCTAATAAAAGTAAAGATTGCCTGGACGCTAACTGGCTTCAACATTTGTGTACTTATTATGTGTATTTAATTCCACCTATCAGTGTGTATTTAAAATGCACTGAGGGATCTTACTATTTGCCTGAACTACATAAATCTCAGCCAATATATAAACTTTCTCAACCACCAACCACAATGTCTAAACCATGCTCTTCTTTCTCCAACAGTGTACAGTTAAGGATGTTTCCTTCTAGTTGACTCCCCGTGGTTTTATTTAACGAGTGACATCATACTTTGTCCCCATCTTGTTTCTGCAGGCGTGGCTGCGTTTGCAGAGCAGGCTGTGCATCTTGATCACTGATTTCATCCTCACATTCAACCACTCTCCGCTCGGGTTCTTCTTCAAGGCATGCTTCTGCACTCTCTGATGTCCGCGCGGCGTTCTCTACCCTACAAAACAAACCGAAACCATTCTGTTTTTCCTTACTATGGATCAAGATAAAATTTCAAGGATCCATGTTTAGGGACAGTACAAGTGACATAATCAGGACCGCTGGTATAGTCAAACAAGAACTGTACAATCCCAGTCCTTTATTTTGAAAAGGGTAAGGGTATTGCTAAAATAATCCAGCCTTTCTTGGGATTCACAATCCTCCTGCCTCGGTATACTAGAATCCCTTAACAAACTAACATTTTAGATTCAGTAAATGTTATTCCATCAACTTTAGATCCTGAAGGTACAAAATTAATCTTTGCATCCTGATGAATTTATTATTTTCTTGCCTATTTAATTAAAAACATTACCACCTTCTCTATTTAAACTAGACCTTTCATCTATTTTACTGAAATGATCATTTTATTTCCAGCACTGTTAGTGCAAAAATCACAAATACTATCTATAATCATAGACACTTCTTATTTGATATATGCCCTAAGGACTTGATATCATACTTTACAGGTAATTGCTCATCATGTTCACGGCCACTTCAGAATGGATAGTGAAAATGTACATATGTACCATGGATTTCCATTCAGCTATAAGGAAAAATGAAATTAAGTGAAAGGAAGGAAGTAGAAAATATATACTGGGTTGGGTTGAAAGCTAAAGGCTTTCATGGGCTCCTCAGTGCCTAGTTGGCAGGATTGTTTGGGAATAATTAGACAGTGTTGTCACTGGGGTGGGGTTGACACCACAGTGATTCCCAGCATGCTCCCTGCTTCCTGCTTGTAGATGGGGATGAGCCCTCCCTGCCGCTCCAGAGCCCTGCCTCCTGCCTCCTGCCATTCGGAGATGGACTTCTATCCTCCGGACTTTAATCTCCAAACGAACCCTTCCATTAAGCTGAGTCTTCCATGGTCTCTTATCAGAGCAACAACAGAAAAGGAACAAGCAGCTGGTACAAGGGCGAGCTACTGTTGTGACAAACACAACTATGTGTTTCTTTATTTTGTTTTGCTTTGTTTTTTAGGAATATGGAAGACTTTGGACTAGGAAAATGGTTGAATGCTTAAGCAGAGCCTAGCCACTAGCCAGGTGAGAGCTTGGAAGACAGTAGTGCAGAAAACAGCGTGGACTGTGGAAACCCAAATGGAGAATCCCGGGGACAATCAAACAGTAGCAGTCTGGCCAGATACCACTCTGGTGATATTTCGGCAGAGTGTGACTACCTCCTGCTTCAGTCCAAGAACTTGCCTAAGACGAACCTGAAAACTAACGGAATAATTTCTTCAGCAGAGGTGATTTCAAGGCAGCCTAATCTGTCTTGAAATCACTGATAACCAACCACTCTGCAATGGCGTTACTAACAATCACTCATATGCAGTTTCACAATGAAAAAGTACAAGTGGAGAAAAAAGAAATACAAACTACACAGTTCAAAGAGAAAAGGAACACCCCGAGACACAGTGCTACAGGACATGGAGTTTTTCCCTGATGGTTTCGGTCTTGCTTAAGTCCAGTGTTTCCTCACCATGCCCCATTCCTCCCTCAATGCATAGTCTGTGTCTGTATGCTAAGCTATATAATTTGTTTTTTGATTTTTAATTTTACAGAGGTTACAATTGCCTTGAGATTGCCTTGAGTCTCAGAGTGTCCTTGAACTTTGGACTTTTAAAGTATTGAGACTAAAAATTTACGGTGACTTTTTTTTTTTTAAAGAATTACTTATTTTATGCATGTGAGTACACCATTGCTGTTTTCAGACACACCAGAAGAGGGCATCAGATCCCATTCCAGATAGATGTGAGCCACCATGTGGTTGCTGGGAATTGAACTCAGGACCTCTAGTGCTCTTAACCACTGAGCCATCTCTCCAGCCCTTACTGTGACTTCTGAAGTTGGATTAAATGCACTTTGCATTATGATTTTGGTGAGAAGACAATGGTGGTCGTTGCATAGAATGTGATGGTTTGAGTGAAGATGATCTCCGTAGGTTATAAATTAGAGACAGAGTTAGAGAAGTACACAGGAAGAGTTGGAGGGGAAATGACATGTGTGTGCTAGGGGTGGAGTGGGGTGGGGGTGGTGCACTGTTAATCCCAGCCCTGGGGAGGCAGAGGCACTGGGTCTCTATGACTTTAAGGCCTCACTACACAGTGAGTTCCTGGACAGCCACAGCTGCACAGAGAAACCCTGTCTTAGAATTAAAGTGTGGGGGTCTGGGTTCAATACCTAACATACCGTGCAAAAAGAATCAAAAACAAACAGATAGCAGACTAGATGGAGTCCACAGAGCAGAGCAGGACAGCCTTGGAGCTACGATGTCTCTCTTAACTCTGCTTACAAAGTTGTATTTATGTTTAAAGCCCTGACCCCAAAGGAACATGTGGACAGTGAGAGAGGACATACAGTACACACGTACACACACACACACCTTTAAAAAAAAAAAAAAGATCACAAATTGCCCTGAGCACACTAGGGTCCCAGGGCCCCAGAGGCAGCTTGACTCCCAGGAGCTCAGACACACCCAGGATCTCAGGATCACAGGATCACAGAATCACAAGATTACAGAGACAGCTTGACTCTGAGGAATTCTGACACAACCAGGAGCACAGGAAGGATACGCTCCAGTCAGATACAGTGAGGGCAGGTAGCACTAGAGATACCCAGATGGCAGGAGGCAAGCATAAGAACACAAGCAACTAAAACCAAGTTCACTTGGTATCATCAGAACCCAGAACCCAATTCTGAAAAAAAACAAAAAAAAACCAAAAAAAAAACCAAACAAAAACAAACAAACAAACCAAAAACACTATAAAAAAAGCCGGGCGATGATGGTGGCGCATGCCTGTAATCCCAGCACTCTGGGAGGCAGAGGCAGGTGGATTTCTGAGTTTGAGGCCAGCCTGGTCTACAGAGTGAGTTCCAGGACAGCCAGGGCTACACAGAGAAACCCTGTCTCGGGGGGAAAAAAAAAAGCCAAAAAAAAAAAAAAGAACCCAATTCTCCCACCATAGCAAGTCCTGGACACACCATCACACCGGAAAAGCAAGATTCAGATCTAAAATCACTTCTCATGATGGAGGACTCTTAAAGAAATACAGGAGAACACAGGTAAACAGCTAGAAGCCCTTAAAGAGGAAACACAAAAATCCCTTAAAGAATTACTGGAAAACACAATCAAACAGACGAAGGAAATGAACAAAACCATCCAGGATCTAAAAATGGAACTAGAAACTATTTAAAAAAAAATCACAAAGGGAGACAACCCTAGAGCTAGAAAACCTAGGAAAGAGATCACGAGTCATAGATGCAAGCATCACTAACAGAGTACAAGAAAAAGAAAAGAGAATCTCAGGTGCAGAAGATACCATAGAAAACATTGACACAACAGTCAAAGAAAATGCAAAAGCAAAAAGCTCCTGACCCAAAACATCCAGCAAATCCAGGACATGAGAGACCAATCCTAAGGATAATAGGTATAGAAGAGAGTTAAGATTTACAGCTTAGGGGCTGGAGAGATGGCTCAGCGGTTAAGAGCACTGACTGCTCTTCCGAAGGTCCTGAGTTCAAATCCCAGCAACCACATGGTGGCTCAAAACCATCCTTAACAAGATCTGACACCCTCTTCTGGAGTGTCTGAAGACAGCTACAGAGTACTTACATATAATAAATAAATAAATCTTTAAAAAAAAAAAAAAAAAAAAAAAAAAAAAAAGATTTACAGCTTAATAGGCCAGTAAATATCTTCAACAATATTATAGAAGAAAACAATAACATAAGGATTTCTTTATTCCAGAATTCTGGGTTCCACAGCCGTACACCGCACAGGGTTAGAGGACTGTGGACCACGAGTGCCAAATTGCGACAGCTTTTATAAGTTTACTACAAAGCCAGCGAATCACAAACCAATCATTTCTTAGCACAAAGAGCCCGAGAAATGTGAGCCAATCGTGACAGCTTTTATAAGTTTACCACAAAGCCCTCAACTCACAAACCAATCATTTCTTAGCATGGAGAGCCCACAAAATGCGAGCCAATTGATCTGTACCACTCCATAGTTCTTAGGCCAATCAGTTTAAATTATCAGAGCCTGAGCTCAGAGGACCAATTAGTTTCCTATTTTCTTGAATATCTATAGCAGCATGAACTCCTGCATAGGGATAATGGCGTAAGCAATTTACAGAAGCAAGATAAGCTTAGCGCATTTCCAGTTACCTTATGGGGCCCGGATCACCTATTCAAGGCCTTTCTGCTAGCTCTAAACAAAGGGCAGGCTCTGGAATGTGACGTTTTACCTAGTTTTCAACAAAGCAAGATAGCATTTTAAACTTCTGACTTCTTGGGGTCATTAGAGTTAGGCTGTATTATTTTCTATCCTTTCATTAACAATTAGTTTTCCTTAATATCTCTTAATATGAAAATTAATATTATCAACATATCCTAATCGATTGAAATTTAAAAATATGAGGTATTAGAAATTTGTTGGCTGCTGGGCAGTGGTGGCGCACACCTGTAATCCCAGCACTCTGGGAGGCAGAGGCAGGCGGATCTCTGAGTTTGAGGCCAGCCTAGTTAGTCTACAGAGTGAGTTCCAGGACAGCCAGGTCTACACAGAGAAACCCTGTTTCGAAAAAAACCAAATCCAAAAAAAACCAACAACAACAAAAAACCCCAACAATAACAAAAAAAGAAACTTGTTGACTATCACCCAGTGGTCTCTAAACTGGTATGTCCAATATTGCACACTTCATCTACACTTTGTACTTGTTTATACATGACAGTGTCTTGCTGTGTACCACATAATGGTCTTGAAATCATGCTTCTATCTCAGCCTCTCTAAAAAGTAGGGTTGTTTATTTGATGTTCTTATACTATACTATGGTTTCAGAACAGCTCACATATTTCAAAATTGTTTATACAGCCAAAAGAAACTCAGACAATTAATTTGGGAGGTGGCTTGTAAGAGAATAACAAAGAGAGAGACTGAATGTTTTGCTTGATATTTATAATTATTTTATCAATTTTGAAAAAGATGACCATATAAGTTACTCTTTTTATGAGATGACTGCTTTTCAAAACTATCACAGCCAATGAACCAGAATCTTACCCTCACGTGTACAAAGCCATATTGGAGTGTCATGCCACACGGTAGGAACTTGACATTGGCTAAGGACAATCCCTGGCAGGAATCTGACATTAGGGCATAATAGAGAAGTAGGTTACAGCAGGAATTTTTATCCTAGGGTGGAGGGCTAAGAGTGTACTTGACATTGGTCAAGGTGAACTTCTCCTAGCTAACTTAGAGCACAGATTCCTGAGGTTAAGCTCATTGTTCCTCCAGATCTATGAATTCCTGAATTAAGCAGGTGACCTACCCAGCTGCCTGATCAGTAGAGCCAAGGACCACCAGCTGACTTCGCCAGAACTCAGCCTGGAGTCTGGGGTGAGGGGCTTGCCCAAACTGTTAAATGGTCTGGCCTCTATTAAAGTTGGGGCCTCGTTCTTTTCGCCCCTTCCCCATCTGTCCCTCAGCTTCTGTTCCACAACCCAGTTCAAAGTAGCTGCAGGCAGCTATGGAATACAACACTCACATAATGTCTGTGCCACCCTCTAAGCAGAACCATGGTTCATTGAAACAGTGGACGAATGACTTCATGGAACATCTTAATACACACACCATTTCTTATATGAATATAACCTGTTCCCTGCGGGCTGAGAATGATGTCAATCACTCAAGTCAAATAACTTGACCATAGCAGGAAATCTGTATCCAAATAACTGTGTCTACAATCCATTCCTTGGCGCAGCAGAACTGTCAACTCTTAGCTTAGCTACAATGGAGGTAAAATCCTTTGGTGATGTGAGAGACACTGAAGTACAGCCTTATCACAATGAACGCCAATGTCTAAAAACTGCTCTTATTTTGGGTTTTTTCTACCACAAGTGATAGCCAAGATTTTAAGCTCTATTACAAACAAAACGACTTTATCTTTTTATGTTCATTTAATAGTATGCCCATTATTTTATGATTGGTATAAAAATATGTATTGTGTTAAATATAATAAAAAAGAAAAAGGGCTGGGCGGTGGTGGCGCACACCTGTAATCCCAGCACTCTGGGAGGCAGAGGCAGGAGGATTTCTGAGTTCGAGGCCAGCCTGGTCTACAGAGTGAGTTCCAGGACAGCCAGGGCTACACAGAGAAACCCTGTCTCAAAAAAAAAAAAGAAAAGAAAAAAGAAAAAAGAAAAAAAATTATTAAAAAATATAATAATAATTTGACATCTAAAATGAAAAAGCTATAAATTAACTAAACCAAACTGAATGGTTAGTAGGAAAAAAGTAATTTTATTATAAAACTTAAAATTTTGGTTTCTCTCAGAAATAAGAATAAGGGCTGTGGAGACAGCTCAGGAGAGCTTTAGCGCACGGCGCCCCGTCTCATCCCCTTGGGCATACAGAGCAGGTGTTATGGCACACGTCGGTAACCCGGCCCTCAGGAGTGAGGCAGAAGGAAGTGGCCATTTAACAACTTTCAGACCCTATGAAATCCACTTTTAAAACCTGAAAATAAATTCAAAGACACTGCTATTTTCACCTTCTTCAGAAGGGATTTGCCACATGGCAAACCTGCCTCAGCCTGTCAGCGACCTCAGCCTCCCGAGTGTGGGATTACAGGCATGAGTCTCCACGACTGATCTGAAGGCGACATATTTACCAAGAGCTCTGCTGATTTTGTTAATGGCCAAGTCTCTGGAAAAACTGTATTATTTATGGTTATTACTGACATATAAATTATATCCAGTAGCCTAGGTAAAGCGGGTTAATTATAAAGATTCTGAATTTAAAAAACAAACATGTTAAGCTTCAGCATTATTGAAGCCTATCGTATCAAATTCAAAGGTGATGATAATGACTCTTTCATTACTCTGGGTTTGCACAATGGAAGATGCCACAGTGAGTTTATTCCAACCTCTTACTCACTAAGGCCTGGTACCACACTGCTCAGATGCACGCACTCCTGGAAGCCTGACAGGTGGGTATCTTGTAGCAGAGGCTAGATGCAAACCCTTACAGGGATACCTGCGGGACCACAGTACAGCAGCGCCACCTTCGGGACTAGACAGAAGCAACAACACTGAAACAGTGTGAGTGAAAATCATGTGTTCCTCACTTGTTCACTGAAGCCAGTGGAGAAGTCTGGGCGGTGTTTTCATCTTCACCTTGAGAACTACTAAATTCAGAATCCTGAAAACGCTTTCCAATCTTTGGACGCTTTAGATGGCTGCTCCGAGTACGAGTGGAAACAGGAGTCTTTTCTGGACCTGAAAGAAAACCAGTAAAACTGCATTTGAATATGCATGGGAAGGACTGCCTACCAGCACACACGGAAACGCAAGACCTGCAGCATGACAGCCCACAGCCCCTTCCTTCCACAGTGCTGCTCCTTCCTGCAGATCCAGCTAAGAGACCCACGTCAGCACTTGTTTCCATTATAGAACAACAGCTAGCGCTCACTCGGCACACTCCTCCGCCATCATCGTGAGGGTCACTGTGTCTGCATGTTCATCCATGCTCTCTCTCTCACTGATTCTGGGGAATGATGTGGATATTATGATCCCCGTGCTACAAGCACAGAATGGGGTGCTCACCAGCACCCGTGTTCACACAGAAAAATCAGAGGCAGTGGTGGGGGAGAGCCCGGGCTGGGCACTTACTACAAGAAGTGATTTCAGCTGATTTTCTTACCTTCAGAAGTGCTAGCAAAGGCATCTTTTAGGGAATGGATCTAAAATAGAGATAAAGATTAAAATCTAATGTTTTAACCTATCCTTTCTCACTATGGACGTTCGTTCATAGTTTCAAAGAAAAATATTTCACTAATTTGTATCTGTATTTGTATTCAATACTTGTATTCAAATAGTACTTTTTGTTAAGAAATCTACCTTCAAAATTAAAAGATTATGTTACAGCCCTTGGTTCATCATAAGCCTAAGACTTTATCAAAGGATCTGAAACGTCACAGTCATCTGCTGGGTTAGGGCTATTGCTGAGGTTGTTTTGTGCTGTTTTTATACGACCTTCACATGGAAATCTACTAAGGAACTAAACACAGCACTACATTCCACGGTGCGTAGCTCGATTTCGAAGCAAGTATCTCCCAACAGATGGCTCATCCGATTACACATGAAACCCATCTCAAGATAAATTCCCAAAATTAATTCTCTACACTGCTGGCAACAATTACAGTCATTCCAGGTAAAACCTATGTAATAGTAATGAGATCGTCCTAAATCTTAATCAACCAATCACAAAGCTTGCTGATTCTGAATGAAGGCTCCCTCAGAGCCATCTATCCTGTCTCATCACCACTGCTTTAGCCCAAGGCTTTATTATCTTAATCTGATCAATCCCAAACAGCTTCTCCACTGGTCAAGTATTCCCCGTAACTACAGCCTATCTAATCCTTTACACCCAATACAAGAATGCTTCCCAGTCACAAGCTGTATGACTTATTCCTTTGCTTAAAACTTAAATCAACACCTTACCACTGTACTGAATACAAACTAAAAAGCGTTTTTCAGTAATTAATCTTTCATACACATTTCTTTTCATACTATCTTCTAAAACACCCTACTGACTTTTTCATAGACCTTCCACCTACCCTTCAAGTCACCTTGTGCTACACCATAATAACTAGGACAATTATTACCCTCTAGTATATTTATTGCTCTAACAATGGATCATCTAGTTCTCTTGTGTATACAAGAACCATGCCTTTGAATAACCACTTCTTGCTCTCATACCTACTCCATTACAAAATTCCAACCACTCAATTTATCCATTCCACACTTACTGAACTACAACATGGTATGCAGAGACATCAAAAGATCTATTTAAAGCTAACAAAGATTTATCCTGTATTTCAGAATAGCTAGTAGAACTATGTGAATCTGAAAATGCCAATTAAAAAAAAATAATAAATGTTTTGAGGTGCAAATTATCCCAATCCAATCATTAAATAATGTACATAATAAGTGTCACATTGTACTGCATCAACATACATAAATGTGTCAATTGAGGATTTTAAAATCGATTCTAGACTGTGGCAAATACGCACATGTAATGATTGATGTACACAAGTAAGCAAAAGCAAGCAAAAATCATTAAAAAATAAACCATGTAGTTAAAACTACTAATAAGTGGTTATAATTTTTTTAACTAAAACATCAAACTTCAAAAATGACAGAATATACAATATACGCTATTAACCTGATGATATACAGTTACTACAATATTCTCATTAAAAAGACATTTAAAATTATTTGGTATTATATTAAAATAAACTATAGCCTTTATTACACTTGTAGGAAGAACATAATTCTAGTTTTCCTTGATTTTATGATAACTGAAAATACTATGTGACTGTGTAACTCGGGAATATGGGCTGTGACATAAAGGACAGGGGCTCTTTCCAGGCATGGCAGCACATGCATTTTCAGGATGAAGAGTTAGGGGGCACTTCGTGAATTCCAGACCAGCCAGGACAACTTAATGAGACACTGTCTCAATAATAAACAATACATATGGGTATATCTTAAATTAGTTTTAGTTTTAATTAGCTTGTAATACTGTAAACATCATTACAAATATTTTTCAAAAAGCATTAAATCTTTAATAATCAGTTGACAGAGGCACCGAGAAAACAAATGCAGTGGGAACCTGAGCTTGAGTCCTACGTTTTGAAAGCTTTGGGTGAAACGCTCACAGCCTGAGCGAATCCTGAGGCTCAGGCACAGCGTTCCCAAGTTCCACTAGGCTAGAAATAGGCCCACCTGAGCACACGGGGAGAGCTACCTCAAAATAAAAAGCACAAGGAGGCTGGGCTGGGGATGTAACTTAGTGGGAAAGCACTTGCCTGGAATACACAAGATCCCACGCTTAGTGCTCACTATCACCAAAACAAGCAACACAAATGACACAAACACATGACCTATGATACCTGCAGCTCACTAGACTGAGTGTCTTCCATTACAGGCTGACATTCTGGTACAGCAACAAGACCATAGTCTCCAGACACGGGTCTTCTGGCTTCATATTGAGAAATGTCTATATGAAGAAAAAACTTTAAATTACAAACCAATCATGTTTGATTTTTATTTTCCCAAAATTCCAAGAGCAGCATAGGTAAAAAGGAATCAATAATCTAGATATGTCTCCTTTACAGTACCTTGTAACTAATCCAATGATCCACAAAGCCTAATCCATACTTCTTTATTAATATACTTATTTTTTACTCCCAAATCTTTTTTTTTTTTTTTTTTTTTTTTTTTTTTTTTTTTTGGTTTTTTGGAGACAGGGTTTCTCTGTATAGCCCTGGCTGTCCTCAAACTCAAGAAATCCGTCTGCCTCTGCCTCCCAGAGTGCTGTGATCACAGGCATGCGCCACCACGGCCCGGCTTTTACTCCCAATTCTTACTGGGTTATTTCATTGGTTGGGCTAGTCTAGGTCAGGTTTTGTTTTTGTCATTGTTGTTATTTTGGAGCTTTGGTTTGTTTGTTTGTTTGAGACAGGATTTCTGTGTAGTCCTGGCTGTCCTGGAACTCACTCTGTAGACCAGATTGGTCTAGAACTCAGAGACATACCTGCCTCTGCCTCCCAAGCACTGGGATTAAAGGTGTGTGACACCACCGCCTAGAATGTCTTTTGTTTTTCCTTTCATTTTTCAGACTTATTTAATGTATGAATATTTTGCCAGTATATGTATGTATAACACGTGTACCTGGTAGCCAAGGAGGTCAGAAGGTGGTAGATCCTACGAAACTGGAGTCATAAAGATTGTTGTAAGCCACCACAGATGCTGGCAGTTGAATTCAGTCCTTTACAAGAGCCACAGCTGCTCTTAACTACTGAGACATCTCTCCAGCCCCCTCTATGCCTCTTTTTTGTTAGTGACTCAAAAGCAAAAGCACAATAAAAATTCCAAATTTTAAGAGGATCTGTGTGATGGTTTGTATATACTTGGCCCAGGGAGGGGCACTATTAGAAGGCGTACTACTGTTGGCAGTAGGTGTGTCACTGTGGACATGGGCCTTAAGGCCTTGTCTGGAAGTGAGTCTGCTAGCAACCTTCAGACGAAGATGTAGAACTCTCAGTTCCTCCTACCCCACGCCTGCCTAGATGCTGCCATGCTGCTGCCTTGATGATAATGGACTGAACCTCTGAAACTGTGAGCCAGCCCCAATTAAATGTTGTTCTTATAAGAGTTACCTTGGTCATGGTGTCTGTTCACAGCAGTAAAACCCAAACTAAGACAGTCTGCAACCAGAAAGATCACAACACTGCTCTGAGGTATGTAAGTCACTATCACTATTGAGTACTCTTTTTTAAACTGTCCCATATTCTACTAGTCTTACCTGTAACCTTAATAGCCTCTCTCTGTAAAGCTCTCGTGACTGGTATTCGCTGATGCCAATGACCCACACCTTCAACTTCCCAAAGAAGTTCATGATCTCCTGGATACTTTTCAAAGTATTGCTTGGAAGCTGCAAAACACATATAACAATTTCCTAGAAATCTCAAATGGCAAAAACAGAGAAAGTAAGGCGCCCGAGTCCTTCAGTGAAGAACATAAGCTTTGCACTGAAAACATGACCAACATAACTCACAATGAACAGGAGTATCAGTCACAAGTAAAAATATTGAGGCTGGAAAAACGGCTTTGTGGTTAAGAGCATTTGCTGCTCTTCCAGAGGACCTAAGTTTGGTTCCCAGAGCCCATATGATGTTCACAACCATCTGAACTGCAATTCCAGGCGATCAATGCCTCTCTGGCCTCCACAGGCACTGGCACTCACACGGTACAGATGCACAGGCCAAACAAGCACTCACATAAAATGATAAACTTATCTTTTTAAAAAAGTAAAAACCTTACATTTCAAATAACAAGTTTAAGTGATCAATCTAAAGAATGTCAGTCCATGTGCAAAAGGAGTCACTATGTAAAGTTTAAAATGATCTTCACAAATGGTAGAGGAAAGCATTTGACAGTTTGCCAAAATAAATCACAAAAAAAGAGGCCAAACTACAGTGACATGTATAGTAAATCCTTTGTGTCTGTCTTTAAGCGAAATGTTTCAGAAAAGTCTTTCCTAGGTCTGGGCTAATCAGTCAAGGCTAAGAAATGGTTTTGAGACTGTTTCACCCGCAGAGAAATGTTGTCTCTCTGGAAATCCCGCACTTGGTCTCTGCTGCACCACCCGTGGCCCTAAGCCACTCCTGGCAAACCTGGAGTTCTTACTTTTGATTATGGCTAGCCACGGTCAATGGGACTGAGATTGTGTGGGTTCTCTGCTCTCTCAGGCAGCAAGGGCAAGATAACTTTAGTACTTGAAACCTTTCTCAGCCCCAGTCAGTCTTGTATGTCTGAATAAAGTAACCGGAGAGAGCTGGCTCAGTGCCAGTCTTTTCAAGGCTGAACCCCTCTGCTCTTCAGAAAATGAAGGCTTAGCCCCTTGGTGAGCTTCTTTCTACTGAAGCACATGCGACCATCATCAAACAGTATCAATCACTTATCTGCTCGCAGGTGGGCAATCTAACTAGAGCAGATAATTCAAAGGGTGAGATCACAAGGGCATTCACAGTGGACAGGAAGACAAAGCTCTGGATACAGTAATAGTGCATTTACAGCACTGTGTACACCTCGACAGAACTCACATATTAAGGGACAAATGTCACCAGAACTGTAAAGACTGGTTAGTACACACAACCACAAAGCACATAGTGCTTTAAAAAGTTGCGTGATGACACGCAAACATGTCATCACGAGAAAGAAGGATGCAGATTTCCGGAGGCCAACTGTCTAGAGTGCAAAGGCAAAGGGGAATTACTAACAGCTGCACAGGGAAGAAGAACAGTATATAGAACAAACTGTACAAAACCCCCACATCGAAGATGCTATACTTCCAATTTCGAGTTATTCGTATTTTAAATACTTGCTTTACTATTGGGTACACTGAAAACTAAAAATGCTCTAAAACATGAAACTTTTTGAAAAACATATGCTTAATAAGCTTCAGACCGGGAGCAGTTTCCATTTTGGTGACGCATCCTCAGCCTATATGCAATCCTCATGAAAAACAAACGTTTGTCCAAGCTGTATGATTTGCATGCTGGCCGGGCGGTGGTGGCGCACGCCTGTAATCCCAGCACTCTGGGAGGCAGAGGCAGGCAGATTTCTGAGTTTGAGGCCAGCCTGGTCTACAGAGTGAGTTCCAGGACAGCCAGGGCTACACAGAGAAACCCTGTCTCAAAAAATAATAATTAAAAAATAAATAAATTAAAAA
The DNA here is from genome assembly GCF_947179515.1 of Apodemus sylvaticus. Classification (NCBI taxonomy): domain Eukaryota; kingdom Metazoa; phylum Chordata; class Mammalia; order Rodentia; family Muridae; genus Apodemus; species Apodemus sylvaticus. The sequence goes on from NC_067487.1 coordinate 64,048,994, forward strand.
AAATTATTTGCATGCTGAATACAGGATAGCAGGACACTATTCTATCATGGGAACACATTCTGAGTATCTAGTGCTGAGCACTGTCCATTCCTTCTTTCCAACTATAAAGCTCTGCACCTGGGTATAATAAAAGTACTTCCTGGAGCAACAGTGTCTACCCAGGTAACTCACACACATGGAAATGGTCACCAAGACGGTTCTGCAGCCACAAGGTAGATATCTCTTATCCCAAATGCTTAAGACAGGAGTTCTGGATTTCTTTTCAGATTTCTAATATTTTCCCACCTTAAAAACAAAGCCAAGCCTTTGACTTGGGGTCAGCTGCCTGCCCATCTCCTCTGCTGACCAAGTCAAGGCATGGCTTTCACTCTTCTGTGTCTCCATCACTCCCTCCTAGCAGCTGCTGGGACTCGGGGCTTGGCAATCTTGTGGTTTGTCTCCCAAATTCTCAAGTTTGACTCTTAAGCTTCCTTCTGAGTCTGTTTTCAAATTTTTAATAAAGGACTAAGAACGTATAAAGGGAAATTCTAATTCCTCAATCACATGTGTCTTATTCAATTTTATATTTGAAAGACAGAATAAACTTGCAGGAAACAAAACCAGAATTAAAAAACCATTAGTGCTGCTATATAGAAACTGCAAACTATTTTTTTACTGTGGTTCTTTTACATGTATGGGTGTGTTGTCTGCTTGTATGTCTGTGCATCACATGTATATCTGCTGCCCATGGAGGCCAGAGAGAGACCAAACAAACAAACAAACAAGCTGGGGGGGGGGGGGGGGAGAAGCCTTGCAAAAAATGTTACAAACTCCTTGGCATGTAATCCCAGAGCCTGGAGGTTAAGACAAAAGGATCATTATTTCAAAGTCAGCCTGTTTCCATTTAAAACATTTAAAAAATAAAAGTTATCCTCTATATAAGAACTAGATACCATAAAATAAAATTACACTTGTAAAGTTAAGTCCTAGAAAGTAAAAACTTCTAACTCATTTAAAACTGATAATATACATTTACAATATTCTGGGGGAACAAACTTTAGGTGACAATAAACTTAACATTTCTCAGCCCAGTCCCCTTACCTGTGTACATGAGAGAAGACAGTGGGTACCGTAAGCCAAGTGCATCTTCTGTAAAGGAATCAACAAAATCTTCCAGCATATGAAGCCCCAAATCTTTTCCTCTGTATTTCTTCCTTATAAACATTGTATCAAGAACTGGCAGTTGGTAATTCTGAGTAAGAAATGAGGTGCACAAGCTCCCTGCAGCAGTAAGAGAAACCAAGAATTTTATACATTAAGCTACATGTACATTTAGTAAATACAAGGTAACATTTCTGAAAATAGCTTTTCCCTTATGTCAAGAAGCACACCAAATTAAAAAAAAAGTGTATATTCTGTAATAAGGCGCATCGCAACTTTTGTTATAAACTATAATGTATATGTGATAATAACAGCTGTTATGTTTGCCAACAGTAAGTAATATAGAACAAATAGCTTATTACCATTTCATGACATACATACTTGACGATGACTCTATGTATATTACACGATTACTATCTTTAGATATAACCTAATGTTCTCCCTATCTGCTTAACAAACTGAAACATCTAAAACCATGAGCCAAAAATAAATCTTCTTTCAATTGTTTTTGCTCAGATATATGGTAACAGAACCACTAAGTCTGACTAGAACACTGTACAAGGAAATGTTACTTGGTCATAAGAAGAAATGAAGAGTTGGAACTGGAGAGATGGCTCAGCAGAGTCAGGGATTGGTTCTCAGCACCACATGATGACTAAATCATCCATAACTCCAGCCCTCTTCAGATCCAAGGGCACAAGATACACACATGGTACACATACGTGCACGCAAACAAAAAGAGCAATACAGATATAATAAATTTAATTTTTTCAAAGCGAAGTACTAATACACACTACAATATAGTATATGAGACTTGGAAAAAGACTGTTAAGCCAAAAGGAAGGCAGGAAGGCAGGAAGGCAGGAAGGCAGGAAGGCAGGCAGGCAGGAAGAAAGGAAGGAAGGAAGGAAGGAAGGAAGGAAGGAAGGAAGGAAGGAAGGAAGGAAGGAAGGAAGGAAAAAACAAAAAAACAAAAGAGAAAAGAAAGGGAAGGAGGGAGACAAAGAGGGGGAGGGGAGGAGGAAAGGAGGGAGGGAGAAAGAAAGAAAGAAAGAAAGAAAGAAAGAAAGAAAGAAAGAAAGAAAGAAAGAAAGAAAGAAAGAAAGAAAGAAAGAAAGAAAGAAAGAAAAAGAAAGAAAGAAAGAAAGGGAGAGGGAAGAAGGGAGAGGAAGATAGAAAGGAAGGAAGGAGAGAAGGAAAGAGGGAGGGAAGAAGGGGAGGGAAGGAGGGAAGGGAGGAAGGGGAGAAGGGAAGAAGGGAGGAAGGGAGGGAGGAAGGAAGGAAGAGGAAGGAAGGAAGGAAGGAAGGAAGGAAGGAAGGAAGGAAGGAAGGAAGGAAGGAAGGAAGGAAGGACAGAAGAAAGAAAGAAAGAAAGAAAGAAAGAAAGAAAGAAAGAAAGAAAGAAAGAAAGAAAGAAAGAAAGAAAGAAAGAAAGAAAGAAAGAAAAGCAAGAAAAGCAAGAAAGCAAGAAAGCAAGAAAGAAAGCAAGCAAGCAAGCAAGAAAGAAAGAAAGAAAGAAAGAAAGAAAGAAAGAAAGAAAGAAAGAAAGAAAGAAAGAAAAGCTAGATACAAGCCACACAACATATGCTCTAGTTTAGTTAATGGATTAATGTTTGCCAAAGGCTGGATAGAAGAGTGACTTATTGTATACAGATTATCTTGTTTTGTAATAATAAAAATGATCTAAAACTAGTGAAATATAATTCATTTGAAATGAGTAAATTTTGTGGAATACAAATATACAACTTATTTAAAATATAAATAAAATAGCAATTTTCACCTTTGATGTATACCATTTATAATCAAATTCTGCAGAGACAAGTCTGAAAACCAAGTTTCTCTTTTCTCAGAAAATCTTGACATCCATTTGTCAGTTACTCTCAGAGCGAGCAGCGGGACCCTGGGGCCTTGCTTCTTTGCCCAGGCACATTCTCAACCCTGCTGACACGCTCTGTACTGTGAGCTGTCATGAGCACTTTCAGCTCACTGAGAGGCTGGCTCTGGAGGTCGCTTCCCATTTCAGACCTAAACATGTTGTCTTAAGTGTCCTCTAAGGCCCCTTGTCTAAGCGTGTGCCCCCACCAGGAAAATGAACAAAGAGACAAACAAAACATCATGTTCTAACAACAACTAAAAAGGAAAAATGATTTCCAACAGATGTTACTACTATTTATCCTGTTATGTAAGAGTGGAAAGAAGCTGGAAATTCAATCATGGGAAGCACAACCCTGGAGAGAGCTCAGGGAACTCTGACTGACTGTCTCATTTGGTTTCGGCCTGTTATTGTGAGCACCAGGTTTGATGCTCTTATTTCTATCTGCTGGGGCCTTACTGGGGAGCCTCTGCTCTGCCAGGGACTCTCTTGATCTGGAACTCCAGCTGGGGGCCTTAATGATGCTGCCCCATTGGGTTTCTGATGGGTTTGATCACATTACCTGTTAGCTGTGTGGAAAGACAAGGGAGACTCTCTATCAACAACTCCAGATACCTGCCTCAACGGGGCTTTAACAAAGATACTCGCCGAGCAGTGGTGGTGCACGCCTTTAATGCCACTTGGGAGGCAGAGGCAGGCAGGTTTCTGAGTTCGAGGCCAGCCTGGGCTACAGAGTGAGTACGAGGACAGCCTGGGCTACAGAGGGAAGGGAAGGGTGAAAGGGGGGAAGGGAGGAGGGAAGGGTGGAAGGGAAGGGGGGAAGGGAGGAAGGGTGGAAGGGGAAAGGGGGAAAGGGGGGAAGGGGAAAAGGGGGAAGGGGGAAGGGAAGGGGAAAGGGGGAAGAGGGGGGAAGGGGAGAAGGAGGAAGGGTGGAAGGGGAAAGGGGAGAAGGGTGGAAGGGAAGGGGAAAGGGGGAAGAGGGGGGAAGGAGGAAGGGGGGGAAGGGGGAAGGGGGAAGGGGAAGGAAGAAGGGAAGGGGGAAGGGGGAAGGGGAAAGGAAGAAGGGAAGGGGGAAGGGGGAAGGAGGAAAGGAGGAAGGGAAGGGGAAACGGGAAGGGGGAAGGGGGAAGAGGGAAGAGGGGGGAAGAGGAAGAAGGGAGAAGGGGGAAGGGGGAAGGGGAAGGGAAGGGGGAAGAGGGGGAAAGGGGGAAGAAGGGGGAAGGGGGAAGGGAAGAGAAAAGGGAAGGGAAAAGGGAAGGGAAGGGAAGAAAGGGCTTCTATTTTCATAAAGTAATATTATTCTTATTTTAAGCAATTATTTTAAGCAATTATTGTTTCTATTTAAACGTGTTCTGCTATCTAGCTTGATAATTATTCTTACTGTGGTTTGCTATGTTTTTTAGAAATTCACTCATTCAAAACCAATACATGAGTAGAGACAGATCAGTAGTTGTTTATAATACCCATTCTTGCAAAGGACCTGAGTTCAGTTCTCAGCACCTCTATGGTAGCTCATAACCATCCATAACTCTAGTTCTATTGGGTCTGACTCCCTCTTCTGACTTGTGCAGGTACCATACACACTACACATATATATATACATGCAGGCAAAACATTCATACACATAAAAAATAAGCTGAAAGCAGGACTTAGTTTATTGTCAGTCATCCTCTGGACTCTACAGAACACTTGCACACCCTGGGCTTCCTGTCCCTGAGCTCCTAGTGCTGCCAGGTGCCTTTTGAAGGAGCCAGGCAGAGGAGGGGCATGCTTTTCTCCCAGCACTCAGGCAGATCTCTGGCTACAGAGAGTTCCAGGACAGCCAGGGCTACACAGAGAAACCCTTGTTTCCCTGCAGGGGGCAGCAGGAAAGATGGCATTACCCTCCACCCTGAAGTCCCTTCTTCCCTTCACCACAGAACAGAATTCACTCTCTCTTTGGCCTAGAAATCCTTTAAGATACACCTGCTACCCTCTCCAAATTCTATCACTCATTCTATAAACCAGGCTTAGAAGCCATCTGCAATTTCTTTCTTTTTTTTAATTAGATATTTTCTTTATTTACATTTCAAATGTTATACCCTTTCCTGGTTTCCCCTCCAAAAACCCCCTAACCCACCCCCATCTGCAATTTCTGAAATATTCAAACCTGTTTCTCCATTTTCAGTTCCTGACTGTGAGTCTTTTCTGACACCTCACACTTCCTCTTACTCCATCACTTCATTCAGAAAACCTAACTGCTCTATTTAAAACAGCTTCTCTGGGACCCTCCCACACCCTCCGACATGCTGTCTTTAATCTACCCGTAATTTTTCCTGGCGCCCACTTGTCTGCCCATGACCCCTCTTCCTCTAAATCTAGTCCCTCAAGGACAGAGCTTGCAAACTTGTGCTATACTAAGTTTGTCCCTTACTTTTCCCCCTACTCTTCCTCTCCTATTCCTCATCTGTATGTCACCTAAAGACAACATAAACAAACACACTTTGGTGACACTATTCAAGACCTATAGCACAAGTCACAAGCCTATTCTGCCAGCCCGAGCAGCCTCCCTGTCTCATGGAACCACTCCTTTGTCCACCAAGAAAGGATGCCGTCCGTCACCTAGTCCTTCACCACCGGAAAACCACCTTCAGCATCTCATAAAAGTGTCAGATATCTTCCCCACATTGCATGATGTGAACACCAAACAAATTAGGTAATCATTCTTCATGTTTTTTAAGTCAGTTAAGTGTTAGCAATCTAAAAGAAACCAACTCAGGAAAACTTGGTAAGGGTCTAGTTTGGGTTTGGGTAATAATTCCCCTCATGATCATCCAGAAGATGTTTCAAGTTACCTGACACTGTAAATTTTAGACACAGACTAAATTTTATTAGCTTAAAAATAAAATAATTACTATTCATCTTCACTAGCTGAATGAAGCTCAGACCCCATCTCAGGCAATGAATTCACTGCACTCTGTACTGTACTGTGTTCCTTCCAATGTTTTAGTCCCACAACCTGCATGTCATAAGTACATTACAGATACAGTCTCCTAAAAAAGAAAACAGAAGGCCAAGTCTGGTGGCTCACACCTTTAATACCAGTGCTCAGGAGACAGAGGCAGAGGCAGAGGCAGAGGCAGAGGCAGATGGATCTCTGAGTTTAAGGCCAGCCTGGTCTACAGAGCAAGTTCTAAGACAGACAGGGCCAGACAGAAAAACCCTGTATCAAAAACAGGTGGGGTGAGTAGGTCATGACAGGGCTGGAGGGCTGGGGAGGTGGGGCATGGGGGATGGGACTGAAATGGTCAGTCAGCTGCATGTTTTCAGCCATCACAGATTGGGGGGAATGCCTGTCCTTAACAGAACTTTCAACGTTGGAAGGTAAAGACGTCTTGTGGTCACTGATGTCTAAAGCCATCCTACCTGTCTGGATTTTAACAAACACTCTAATTCTAACCTAGCTGTGTCCCAGAAGCACGGGACAACAAACAAGCGCGTGCCTCCCTTGATCACTCCAGGACAGGGACACTAGGATGACCACGCCTGCCTACAAAGAGCCTCGGGACTGCAGAGTAAACCAATGCACTCTTGTCTGCCAAGCATCATTTTCTTAAACTCTGGAATAATTCTTCTAATAAGGAACTTAGGGAACAAGCTTTACGCTGCGTAGTTTCCAACTGCATATAGATTTGAGACAGCAAAGATCTGAAAGATGTAACAGGCTATTATCATTATTTCTTTTAGTCTATTTCTATTTTTAAATATTCATTTTCCTGTCTTCACTCAAATGTTGATACCAATATTTGAAGTAAAATAAATTTCCTTTCTCTGAATCTTTTGAGTGAAGTAAATATGGAAATTTCTAACTTAAGAAATGGCTTCTAGCCGGGCAGTGGTGGTGCATGCCTTTAATCCCAGCACTTGGGAGGCAGAGGCAGGCAGATTTCTGAGTCTGAGGTCAACCTGGTCTACAGAGTGAGTTCCAGGACAGCCAGGACTACACAGAGAAACCCTGTCTCGAAAAACAAAAAGAGACGCCGGGCGGTGGTGGCACACGCCTGTAATCCTAGCACTCTGGGAGGCAGAAGCAGGCGGATTTCTGAGTTCGAGGCCAGCCTGGTCTACAGAGTGAGTTCCAGGATAGCCAGGGCTATACAGAGAAACCCTGTCTCGAAAAAAACAAATCCAAACACCAAAAAAAAAAAGAAAAACAAAAAGAGAGAGAGAAATAGGGAGGGAGGGAGAGAGGGAGAGAAAGAAAGACAGCGCTTCTATTTTCATAAAGTAAATTATTCTTATTTTTAAGTAATTCTTATTGTTTCTATTTAAATCTAAATTCCTAGTTTGGAAATATACAAAGACCATTACTTGCAGATATAATTTGGGTTCTACTGAAGAGACTGACTAAATACAGATCATTATCAAAGTATTGATTTATGAAAAAAAGAAGATATTAGATATGTGAAAAATCTAGAAGTTCAGTATGCAAGACCATTCACCATACTGATGACATGCATGTCCTGATGGATAATATAGTACTTTCTATTATTATTGTAGTTAATATAAAATATATTAACTATTATTAACAATAATATAAAAATCTAGAAGTTCGCCAGGCAGTGGTGGCACACGCCTTTAATCCTAGCACTTGGGAGGCAGAGATAGACGATTTCTGAGTTCGAGGTCAGCCTGGTCTACAGAGTGAGTTCCAGGACAGCCAGGGCTACACAGAGAAACCCTGTCTCAGAAAAAGCCAATAAATAAATAAATAAATAAATAAATAAATCTAGAAGTTCAGTATGCTGAACTTCTACCATTCACCATACTGATGACGCTATCCATGTCCTGAGATGAATAATATAGTAGTTTTATTATTATTATTAATATACGAATAGCTAATGTATTTACATTATTATAATAGTTATAAATAGTGTTATATTTATAATTAGCTATTCGTATATTAATAATAATATAAAATCTAGAAGTTTGTATTCTAGACCATTCACTACACTGATGACAATATCCATGTCCTGAGGTAGATAATATAGTAGCTATCATTATTTACTGATAACCATAAGGCTTGAGTACAAAGTTAGACTTGTTACTAGAGAGAGATAGCTTCTAAGAATGAGAATTATAAAACATAAGTATAGTTTTAATACAGATCACAAATATATGTATTTCAATAACAAGGCTAAAATAAAAGTTCTTTGACAGAAAATAAATGAGTACCATTTTTTAAAATTTCCTTATTTGAAAAACTAATTTGAAATATTTGATGTTTCTCAGTTTTGTTCAGAAAGTACAAAAGGAAACCATCTGAGCTGAGGATATAGGTCAGTGGGTCAGTGGTGGGGCACATTTAGCTTCCTCAAGGCCTTTGGTTTGGCTGATACAATAACACACAAAAAAAAAAAACGTTAAAGGAATTAGTTAATGTTATCACTTCATTAAGACAAAACAGAATCCCACAAATACCCTTAGAACAAAATTATTCAATCTGAAAAACAAGCTATAAATCCCTCACAGAAATCTCTTTATTTCAAGCAAAAAAATCATTTCTAGTTTCCTGGATGTCACTGTACTAAAGAATTTGACCTCAGAACAAATCTCCTTTTGCCTTCCCCCAAAGCTATGTTGTCCCTACTCACACCCTGGGTCTGGTCCAGTGGTGGGGCTCAAAAGGTAAAGGTACGTGAGTTCTATCCCTAGGACTCACAAGGTCAAAGGAGAGAACTAACCCCCCCCCCCAACTGCCCTCTGACCTCCACATATGCACTGTGGCATACACACTCAAAACACACACACAAACTAATATAAATTTCTAAGCAGGTTTTATCTTCTAGCTGCAGGTATTTCTTTTCCCTACTATGTATGTGGGGAGGGAAAGAAGGCAGGAGAGGAGGTAAGGGTGTTCTTGTTTTTTCTTTGGGATAATTTCTCACAGTGATTTCAGTTATGCTCTGCAATGTTCCTTACTGACCCAAAGGCTGACATGGGCACCCAGTTCCACTACTGCCCAGCAGAGGGAGATAGAGCTCAGAAGTAACAGAATACAATGCAGACATGGCAATTAGAAAGAAGGGTGGGATGCCCCAGGGAGTTAAGTAGCGCTGACTGCCAGAGCAGCAAGAGCAGAGCCAGGTCCCAGAAGAGACACAGCAAATGAAGAATGGCAAACTCAGAATCAGCCTGAGCAACAGAGTAAGAACAAGGTAACATTTATTTTAAGGATGCAGACTAGAAATGGCAATGCAGGTGGGCCATGTGTTTTAATGAGAAAGAGTAACAGTAGCAGAAATCACAATAGCAACCTTTACATAAAAGAGCAGAGGCAACCAAGGTGAAATGACAGTCTTCATTCCTTACAGACAGACAGAAAGGCCATCTTCTGTTTTTGCCTCTTCAATAGGCTTTTCTTTTCCTTTTTTTCCCCCTTTCTCTGGCCCCATTCGGTCTGGCCATATTTATTTCATATACGTGGGTACCCTGTCACTGTCTTCAGACACAACAGAAGATGGCAACAGATCTCATTGTACATGGTTGTGAGCCACCATGTGGTTGCTGGGAATCGAACTCAGGGCCTCTGGAAGAGCAGTCGGTGCTCTTAACCACTGAGCCATCTATCTCTCCAGCCCCGTCAATAGGCTTTCTAGCAGTTCTCTCTCACAGGACAGTAGGGCGTGACACTCCCAAGGAACCCAAAGTGCAAGCATCTCAATTTGCTCTCTAGAGCTTGATTTAACAGATATTGACACAGCTGGGGGGTCAAAATGGAGATTCCATAACACACATTAAGTAACTTATAAAACTCACCTGTAGGCTTAACTGAATAAAACCCAACGGCCTCTCCTTTCTTCCACAGAATCTTAGCATAGTCAGTACTGCTATGACACAGGAATGGGATCTCATTTCTTTCCATTTCCTGCTTCCTATAAATAATTCGATTGAGAACATACAGAACCACTCTTTCTCCAAGAGTGCTCACCTACAAGAGAGTCAAACAGGAGGCACAGCAGTTACAATATGCAGCTATCAGGAAACACTGATCAACCACCTTGTCCCCAGCTCCCTCGGCTCCGTCTGTCACTCAGAACACTTCAAGTACAGCAACACAACTTAAAAACATTCTATTATCGTAGATCAAGGCTAATCATTTATAACAAAAACCAGCCCATTCCCACAAACACATTTTATGCATGGGATACTCCCTTGTTGCAAATTCTAAAAGGGGCAAGGCAAGGCACACACTGTCCACACCTCACTCAGTAAGTACAGTCCTTCCTCACTGCAGCTGCCCAGACCCAAGGGGTGTGTGGAGCCTTAACTACTGCTCCCCACTATATACTCTGCTTCAACCCTTTTACCCCATTCCTGCCCCTACATTTAAAAATTATTTTAAAAAACAAACAAACAAAAAACAACAGCAACACTATTCCCAGGAGACTCTCAGAACAATGACCTCATTTCACGAATGTGTCCGTAACTGTGCCCTTGGGGAAAGCATCTTTCTCTCCTTTTTTCAGGTGAACTGTTCCTTTAACAGCCTGTCCTTTGCTCTTGCATCCAGCCCTCCCACCCACACACCCCAATCCTAAAGCAGATGAGCAGAGAAGTCTTCCTAAACACACGGAGCCCAGGAGGAAGCCAGGCCCAGCTCCTCCTCCTAGAGCCGCCCTACCCCCACCCCCCATCCCAGGCGCCTCCTGACCACCATAGCCCTGCTTTCCCACAGGCATCCCTATTGCTAGAAACAAGATTTCTGTTTGTAAAGTCTATTTTCCTCCAAGTCCCCTTAAAGGAAAACAACTTTGTTGGGATTAGTTGTGCAGAGAAAGAAAACTATTAACTACATGGATACGCTACTCCAAAAATACTCCTGGCAAGGCCCTCCTGAGCAAACAATTTGGCAAATAGCCTTACTCTACTAGGCCGTTCTGACAAGGCCACTTCTTTGTGTAGCACTAACCAACAAAATTCCCTCACACTGCACTGAAATCTCAGTGGCTATTCTTTGATACTTATTATGCCACACAGAGTATCAACATTTGAAGGTAGCCATGACGCTTTTCTCCGTTTTATACCAAGGCACCATTAACTACGGAAGACGAAGAGTAAGGCCAGCAGAGGCTAACACTGGAATCTCCATCCGCTGTCGAGTGCTTCAGAGCTCTGTGTCTGCTCATGCTTAGCATACATTTATTGCAAACACTGAAGATAGTGTGGAGCTAATGTGAGTTTGCTTCATAAGTTCAAGGCTTGCTCTTACCTCCAATTAACTAAAGCCGAACCTTCCTCGCATGCGCTTCTGTTTGAGTTTGAGATTAGTGATATGCTGTACATCACTCTGAAACATACACACATCACCTTCCACCTATTCCCATTTAAATTTATTTGTTCCCATTTATTTTTTTAGAGACAGTATCATGAAGCCCAGAACAATCCTGAATTTACTAAGTTGCTGAGAATGACCTTGACTTCCAGATCCTCCTGTCTAGGTGCTGGGACCACACCTACTTTATATGGTGCTGGGGATCAAAACAAGGACTTCATGCATACAAGGACAGCACCCTACCAATTCCGATACATCCTAAGCGTTGATGGTTTGAAGGAGAAATGATACCCACAGGCTCAGGTATTTGAACAGTTGGATCGCAGTTGGTGGCATTATTTTGAAAAGCTTAAGTGGTGTAGGCTTGTTGGGAAAGTACATCACTGGTGACAAGCTTTAGATAATATAGCCTTGCCCTCCTTCCAGTTGCTGTCCCTGTTTGGTGCCTGTAGCTCAGGATGTAACCCTCAGCTTCCTACCACGGACCCATGGAGGTCACTGCCAGGCATCCCTGTCATAATGGACTCATTTCTCCTGGAACTGGAAGCCCAAATCAACTCTTTCTTCTGTAAAGTCACAGTTTTTTAATCACAGAAAAATCCATCTTTATTTCTGGATCCTGCCTTTCAGAGATTCGTTCTCTCCTTCAGCACAGGGACATACACAGGAACACAGACAACAGGTGAACACGCCGTCCATGTCCTCCAGAGAACTGGCAGCATGACTTAATGGCCAAGACAGAAATGGGGGAAGTACCGCAGCACTAGCCTGGGACCTCCAGCATGTAACTCAGCAGAAATCTGAGGCCTGGGATTATAATCTTTATATTACCACAACATATAAAGCAGAGGAAAATAAGGTCTAAAACAACTTCATCTGCTCAATGTCAGATATGAATAAGCAATTGTTATTTCCTCCTGTGACTTTACCAACTTTTCCTAATTAGGCAGAACTTGATTAGAATAGCTGGTCTTCCTGTACCTCTCCTTAGTGACCTCCTACTCCTCAGAGGGGACAGTCATACAGACAGGAAGTCTAATTTTTGGTTGTAAGTCATTCTCTTTTCCCAGTCCATCCTGGAGGACTCAGTTTCCTCACATGAATAGGAGAGGGCACACTATTTATTTGACCTTCTGTCCTTTAACCCTCATCTAGATGTCCTCTATAAGAGGCCACCTCAGTCACATTTCAATTCTATGGGATACTTTCTTTCTCTATGTGCACTTCCTCTGTCAGAGATGACATGTTACTTTTTTTTTAAAGACTTAATTTATTTATGAGTACACCATAGCTGTCTTCAGACACACCAGAAGAGGGCATCAGATCCCTTTACAGATGGCTGTAAACCACCATGTGGTTGCTGGGATTTGAACTCAGGACCTCTCGAAGGGCAGTCAGTACCTTTACCACTGAGCTATCTCTCCGGCCCTGATACATTACACTTCTGCTCACCTATCCCACCAAGCTTATGGCTTTATACCTGTCTTACATCCTCCTTCCTCTACACAAGTTCAAGACTAGGCTACACTACAAAGGCTGGCAAATACCCAACTGTGCACTCTCGCAGCTTCTGTAAGATGGGCTTATTACTGTAGAATCTAAAGGCAGATTCAAGAATAAGTACAATATTCAGAAGAAATAATACTCCTATATTACTTCCCTAAAATTCCTTCCCTTTGAGTCTGATGTCTCTCAGAGTTTCACACTCAAAAGAACAGAAACAAGAACAGGCAACAGAGCCTAACCAAGAGGTCAAAATCTGGCTTGCCTCTTGCTCCGTCTAATTCATGCGGTTCAACTGCAACCACAACAAAACACCAGCCTCTCCTCCACCGCAGAAGCTCAAGCAGAGATAGGCAGTTTCCGTGAGCTAGCCCACAGAGCCCACACTCCTTGTCACCCAACTCTCGGGAAGGCAGGGCCGGAGAAACAGAGGAAGCTCAATCGGACCTGCTCTCAGCAGTGCACGTGAACATGAAACAGGGAAGGTCTGGACCGTCAGCTACCACTGTGTACAGGAATCACTGAAGGCCACGGTCACATTACCTGCTTCAGCCCCTCTCTAGAAGGTTCGGATGTTTTCACAATATCATCAATGGCCCACCACTGACCAGCAAGGTAAAGTGCCACAGCTAAAATAGAGAAATGCCCGTTAACATTTAAGTCTAAAGGGTGAAAAGAGGCGATACTGCTTCTCGATAAGGATTATACACACACAATAAAATGCACCCATTCGTGCTTGCTTCCCTCTTCAGTCCTGCTCAGTCCAATCCAATCCCCGTCACATGCAGGTAAATCTCTACCCTCAGCCACCCCCTTCCTCCCCAGACCCCGGACCCACACTTCCCAGCTCTATTTTCAAATCCACTTCATTCATTAAAGGTTTAATTATATGCAATTGAGAATCGCATGTTTCTAAAACTAAAATTTAAAAAAAGTTTTTACAAAAAATCTTTTGTGTAAATTTCTCAATAAATTCCTGGCAATTTGAATTCAAGTCCCTCAATACAAAAACAAAGACAAGACCTGTAAGTGAGTCCTCAGGCGCAAAGAGAGCAAGGATTTTCTGGGTCTGGTTGCCGCCATAAAGAGGAACAAAGCCCACATTTGACAGGCTAACGGGAATCTGAAACAGAAGATGATTCAAGATTAGTGGAGAGTTTAATGAAAATACAGGACAAAAAAAAATGCCAAAGGATTTGCCAGAATTTAAGCTAATCTCCCATTTATTTTAATATACAGCTTCATTTCATTGGAGGTAATAGCCCTAGTCTCCCCTAAAAAAGAATAAAATAAAAAAGCAACAGTGAAAGCAGGCTTCTTTTCTGCAAGAATTTTATTTTCTTATAGAAAAAAATGAAAATTTGTTTCTATTAATATTCCTAAACACTAGCCATGTGAGTAGAAGAAAACCTACCGCCAAGTCTACGATAGTTTATCATCATTAGATTCCACACAAGGGACATATTTTATTTTCTAGTAAAGGAAACCAGTAGGGTAAATGGTGCTTCATCAGGACACACAAAGTCCTTTTACACTGTCCTGCATTCACTGACTCAGCCAATGGAGAGAATTAGAAACACTGGTGCGGAAAAGTTGTTAAACACTTTCTATGAGGCGGGTAAGATAGTTCAGGGGTAAAGGAGCTTGCTGCCCGATCTGATAACCTGAGTTTAATCTTCAAGTTCCACACAGTAGCTGTCCTCTGATTTCCACACACTAAAGATAATAACATTGTTCAGTTCTTTAAAGTCATCAGCCCAGAAGCTGTGAGGCCTTAGAGATATTAAGAAGTTTGGTCACTTTGGTTCATAGTGGAATTTAAATGATCCCAAGTCTCAAAGAACACAGCTTAATGATTAAAAATTTTAATTTTAGGAAAGAAAATATTATTGCCACAAAAATGTAATTTATGGAGTCTTCCTGATTTTTATTAAAATTAACTTTTTTTTTAAAGATTTATTTATTTTATGTGAGTACACTGTCACTACCTTCAAACATAACCAGAAGAGGTCATCAGATCCCATTACAGATGGTTGTGAGCCACCATGTGGTTGCTAGGAACTGAACTCAGGACCTCTGGAAGAGCAGACAGTGCTCTTAACCACTGAGCCACCTCCAACTCCCTAAAATTAACTTCTAAATTCACAAAAATGTAAACTCAAAGTAAATTTAAGTGACACAGCTTCAACACGTATCTTGTTTTAGCAAAACTGAGGAACCTATCTGTGCCCAGCACGGGGCTGGGGCACAGGTGGGTCCTAAGGCCCACCACCTCGCAAGCCTGACTGAAACGACTTTCTGACTGAAGCTTCCTGTCTGGCCAGAGACCCGTCCCAGGAGAATTAAGTATAAATAACAGAAGGCATCTGATGCCCTCCTCTGGCCGCTCATGCACATGCAACAATGCTCACATTCAGATGCATGTGTATACATACACAAACATACATACACCAAAACCCTGACTAGCTATTCAATTCATTAATGTTGCTTAGTTGATATTAAAACATTTTACTTGTAGATTTCTGGTAATTATTTCAAATTTGATTTTTTTTAAGATATTGATTTCATATGTAACTGGACAGTTTGGTAAACTCAGTGCAGAGTGCCTTACCGTAATGTTGACAAGAGAAAAGCATTGTGGATTCTCAGGGTCCCCACACCTTAAGTTGGAGAGGTAATCCTCAGCAGAATGTTCCAATTCCTCATGTGTGCAGTCATCCAGCAAATCCACAGGGAATGCCATTCTCTAACATGGAACAACACACTTAGAATGGATGCCTTCTTTCCTTACTAAAAAACAAAGCAAAACGACCCCCCCCCAAAAAAAACCCACAAAGAAATCTACCGTATTTTACTAGTAGACTTCTATTTCACTTTGTCAAGATAGATAGCTTTAGTCTGTTGATTTAGGCACTTATGCCAAAAACTTTCTAGTATTATTCATTTATATTCAGAACAAGCAATAAAGCCAGATGTGGTGGCTCACATCTGTAATCCCAGCACTTGAGACCGAGGTAGGAGAACTGGTTAGAGTCTAAGAATAACCTGAACCACACAGTTCCAGGCCAACAACAAAAAATAGGCAATGAAGCATTCATGGGTACGTCAAAAACATTTATACAGTTCTAAGACATACACATATGCTTACACATATCAAATTGCATGTATAAATCTACCCTTTACATAGCCCTCAACATAAAAGTCACTATGACACATGAGTGGGCTGGAGAGATGAGTCAGCAGTCAAGAATACTTGTTGTTCTTCTTAAAAAAATATATCATCCAGACCCCCAACACCAAGTTCTCAGCACAAAGGAGATTTCTTTACCCCAGAGGGTCAGAGGACAGGGAATAAGAGACATGCAAGAGACAGAGGGAGAAGGACAAGGAAACAGGGCGAAGGAGGAAGGGTATTTGTCCTGGGGAGGACAAAGGACTGCCTCTGGATAGAAGACAGACATGGCACATAGGAAAATAGTGGCTTATGAAAGTTCAAGGGGAAACCCCATGTTAGGATGAGGTGTTTAATTTTAACTGGGCATGTTACTTATGTGAGCCAAAGCTTTGGATAGCTGGACCTTGGTAGTCAGCCTCAGGAAGAGGAGGTGGTCAAATAAAACAATAGACCTTGGGGATAGTTTAGGAAAGTAATCTAAGGAATTTTAGCAAGAGGGAAGGAATGGGGAAGAAAGGCCAGTCCCTCCAGAGCCATGCCTGTCATGCTCAAACTGACCAGAGTCCCTTCTGCTCTTAGAGGACGTGGGTTCAGTTTCTAGCATCTACATGGTAGATCACAACCATCTATCTACCACTCTAGTCCCACGAGATCCAACACCCTCTTCTGACCTCCACTGGCAACAGAAACAGATACACATGTAGTACACATACATACATGCAGAAAACCACATACACACATGAAATGAAATAAATAAATCTAATTTTTCTTTTAAGTTTTAAAAATACATGGTGCCAGGCAGTGGTGGCACACACCTTTAATCTCAGCACTTGGGAGGCAGATGCGGGCAGATCTCAGAGTTCAACGCCAGCCTGGTATACATAGCTAGTTCCAGGATAGTCAAGGATGTTACACAGAAACCTTATCTCACAAACCAAAACCAAAACAATCGAAAACTAAAGAAACTTTCTGGAAAGACAAAGATGTTCCACAACTAAATGTTAGGTCCACAATTTAATATATATTTTAAAAATCAAGTTAACTGTAAAAAAAGCAAACCCCCAAAATAAAAACATATAAATTTAGTCCAGCTAGTAAACAACCTACAAACCTGTTTTAAAATACAAAACAAGCCGGGCAGTTATGGCGCACGCCTGTAATCCCAGCAGTCTGGGAGGCAGAGGTAGGCAGATTTCTGAGTTCGAGGCCAGCCTGGTCTACAGAGTGAGTTCCAGGACAGTCAGGGCTATACAGAGAAACCCTGTCTCAAAAAAAAAAAACCAAAACCAAAAACCAAAAACCAAAACAAAACCTCTGCATGCACACACCAAAAACAAAAGCCACTATATTACATACACTTACAAAAGATGAATGTTGTGGTATGCAAGATATACCTCACATATAAATGTCTATACAGGGCTGGAGAGATGGCTTAGCAGTTAAGAGCACTGACTGCTCTTCCAGAGGTCCTGAGTTCAATTCCCAGCAACCACATGGTGGCTCAAAACCATCTGGAATGGGATCTGATGCCCTTTTCTGGTGTGTCTGAAGACAGCTACAGTGTATTCGGATACATAAAATAAACAAATAAATCAAAGAAAAAAATGTCTGTACAAAGAAATGAAAAACATACAAAATCCAGCCTGTTGTTTATTTGGTATCTTAAAAGTGTTTTACTTTAGGGACAAGCCTGATGGTGCATGCCTTTAATCTCAGCACTTCGGAAGCAGAAGTAGGCAGATTTCCTTGAGTTCTGGACAAGCCTGGTCTACATAAAACACACACACACAAACACACACACATTCTCTCTCTCTCTCTCTCTCTCTCTCTCTCTCTCTCTCTCTCTCTCTCTCTCTCTCTCTCTCTCTCTCTCTCTCTCTCTCTCAACTAGACCATAAATACAACAATAACTTTCTTTGAAAATAAAATTAGAAATGACAATCTTTCTTACAATAGCAAAAATAAGATTAAATTTAACAACAATATGGTATCAGGTCTCTCTAAAATGGTTTAGTATAATACAAAAGTAGTGAAAACACCTTTGTCGGTTTTCTTGGGGCTACTTAAGTTGATTAAATTTAATATTAAAGAGCAAACAAGCAAAATAGCTAGGAAACCCTTAAAAGTCAGAAGTAAAAACACTTCTTCGGTAACTGCAGCATGAAACAGTGACATGAATGAAAAGACCCTTGAGAACAGAGTAACTAATAACAAACCTCCATCAGCGGGCAAAGAATTTGTTCAAATGATTCTTTCATAGTCTTATGATTAAATAGAACATTAATTTTGCTGACTTTTTAACTAAGAACTGAAATCTTTACTAACTCACCACTGCTTCTGTGAGAAATACAAACTTTCCTGTATCTGCCAGTGAATGTTTTGGGTCTTGTTTTTGTTTTTGGTACATGGTCGTGTACCATATACAATTTATTTACCCGCTCTACTTCGATAGACAACGGGGCCTTTTTCAGTATTTGGCAATACTGAATAAACTGATTGTGAGAAAGTCTATAGACTCTTCTGCTAGACATACGCCCTCAAGGTCTTACATCCTGATGTGATACAAATCTATCCAAGGGTAACCAATTAATCAACAAAAGATATGGGAGGAAAGACCCACCAAAGTACAGTGGTTAGGGTTAGGGTTAAACATGTGTTTAGTTTGGAGTTTACAGGGGAAAAAGTAGGAAATAATATAAATTCAAAAACGTAAGCAATTGGGGGCCTGGAGAGCACTGACTGCTCTTCCAGAGGTCCTGAGTTCAAATCCCAGCAACTACATGGTGGCTCACAACCATCTGTAATGAGATACGATGCCCTCTTCTGGTGTGTCTGAAGACAGCTATAGTGTACTCATATAAATAAAATAAATGTTAAAAAAAAAAAAAAAGAAAAAGAAAAGAAAACCAATAAACTGGGGAAATACCTTATGCTGTATATAAAACCGAGCAGAGGCCCTGGCTGGCTGGCTGGGCAGGAGGCTGAGGAGGCCGAGGAGGGGAAGAGGAGGCAGGAGCTGTACTGTATGGGTTGTCTGTGCACTGTGACCCTCCTCTGGTCCGAGGCAGATGGGATAGGACTAACCTATGAAAACTCATTCTCCTTCACTCTTCGACATTTTCAGGGTAAGACTTTTAAGTGGAAATATAGCTTCAGGGTTTGATTTTATTGTCAAATGTTATTCCTTTACCTGTATATAAAATTTTATTAACGTAGAAAACAATCCTCTTTCTCAAGTTTGGCAATTTAGATGTTCTCAAACTCACAAGCACAAAAGCACCAGAAAAAAAAAAATACTAGAAACTACAACCTAAGAACAGTTTCACAACAACTAAGTCCATTGGAAGTTTTAATATGAAAAAAAAAAAAACTAAAATAATTCTCTACCTCTAAAGACATAACAACAATTAAACCCATCATTGGTTTTAATATGAAAAATGAATTCTTTAACTCTAAGGCCTAATCACACATAAATACACCCACCTTCTAAAATTCTCCTGTGTTTCCAAGTCTCTTCTTACACCACTACTTATTCATCACTCTTCAGTTCTAACCTTGGAAGCCCTGAGATGCATTTCCTACTTTAAGACTGTCTTACACTTAACACATTTATAGCTGTCGTCATTTCAATGTTCATATGAGCATCATTTCAAAGTATCTCCTGGCCGGGCGGTGGTGGTGCACGCCTGTAATCCCAGTACTTGGGAGGCAGAGGCAGGTGGATTTCTGGGTTCGAGGCCAGTCTGGTCTACAGAATGAGCTCCAAGACAGCCAGGGCTACACAGAGAAACCCTGTCTCAAAAAAACAAAAACAAAAAATAAAAATAAAACAAAGTATGTCCTGAATCTCTGAGGTAGATGCACATCATTTAGTAGTGAAGAGTCACGATTTCAGAAGCCCGAACAGTGCCGGACAACGAGTGAGCACAAAAAAGAAGGGCCCGGCAACAAAAACACCTTCCGTTATAATTATTCTTATCCAATATGCAAATTCACACAGCAGGTTTTTTTTTTTTAGTTAAATAATTTGTTAAGTTGTTGCAACTACTTCATAATTTAACATTCTATACACACACCACATTAGAAAGAACACTAGAATTGGAACTCTGTGACCCAGGTCAGCACTACCACTACCTTCACAGTCTCTCTCTCTCTCTCTCTCTCTCTCTCTCTCTCTCTCTCTCACACACACACACACACACACACACACACACACACACACACACACGCGCGCGCGTTACTTACCGTCTTTAGGCTTCTACAGTGGCATTAGCAATTCCACACAACTGGAATGACCTGAAACTAAAGACCTAAAGTCCTTTAAATGCTAAATTCTTAGAAATAGAAAAAATCTTAGAGGATGACTTGGGGCTACATAAACTAGGGCATTGTAACGGCTCTGCCCACTTTGCAGAAGTGAAGAAGGTGAGAGTTTCTGGGGAGGGGTGCTATGATAAATTCCCTGATTCCCCTCTTGTTTTTAAGCTTCTGTTCTATGTTATGTAACTGTAAAGCTGTCAGGTCAAATTTTGTCAAGTACTTTGGGCTCTGCCCATGTAAGGCCTGAACAGACTCTACATGACTGAGAAAGCTTAATGGAGCCGTCAGCCAACTGGCTCATCAAAAACCGGACACAGAATAGGCAGTGAAGTGTAAAAAATGTCCAAATTAATTCACAGATTAAATGCTATGCTAGAGAGTCTGGGCCAAGCTGTCCAGCAGCATAAGCAGCCCTCACAGAAGACTTCCAAGATCAGCCCAGACACTCCATTTCTACTCAGTAAATTCACCCTTCCCTTCGAGATTTTTTTTTTCTTTTTCTTTATTTTTTCTGAGACAGTTTTCTCTGTGAAGCCCTGGCTGTTCTGGATTCGATTTTGTAGTCCAGCCTCTTCAGAGATCACCTGCCTCTGCCTCCCAAGTACTGGGATTAAAGGAGTGTGCTACCACGGCCGTCCATCCCCTAGATGTATAGAACTACATGACAGAATGAATATTCTTGGAAATACGGAAAAAGTAGAGCAGGAAAAAGATCTCTCAGTGTAATTTCCCTCTACTCATTGCTGACGATTGCCAGTCAACTGTATGGCAAAACCTGAGAGCAACGTGTCTACATTCACTCCAGAATTATTACATGATTGCCACGTGCTTCTGCTACTGACTGGGGGCTTCTGAGAAGCAGACCACAAATCAAAGTACAAGCATATCTGAAGTGAAAGAATTCTCAGAGAAACTATTCTCTCAACCCATCCAAGTCACAACCCATCCTGACTGACATGATTTCTTCTTCAAGGACACCTGAGTTCTAGTCCCCAATCAGTAAAACTCTCTCCACTGCACACAGAGAGCCGGTTTCTACCCGTGAGATCTGCACTCCCTTTCCTCCCTAATTTCCTTCCCTAACACAAGCCCTGTACTACATTGCCTCAACCGATTTCTCTGCCTCACCATTGTCTCCTCCACGGTCTCTACAGGCCCTAAATCCCAGATGCCCTAGACACATCCAAACGCTCACTGTCCTCTGCGAGCAGGGAAGATGAGCGTCCCAATAAGGAAATAAACTGAAAAAGCTACTACTGCCCAAATCTACGTGACCCTCACTCGGCAGTGCTCAGCAAGCATTTCTGATTCCTGTAAAATATCTGCTTACAGCTGGCTAAGGACTGCCTCTAAGAATGTAGGTAGATGGTTAAGATCGTAAATAAGACTTATACCCGCTGCCGCCAATAGTTGTATTGCAAACCCTATAGTACATATTGTACATTCATTTGACAAATAAACTAAAAACACAATTTCCTTTTCAAGGGCAGACAACTAATAAGCAACAGGTCACTGACTCCAGTCGATGTCTGCTTTTTCAATGACAGCGGCGAACCATGTCTAAAAACATAGGTGGTGTTGGGGACCCTAAGAGTATCTATCAGAAAAGTCTTAAATATAAATATTTAGTATTTATATTTTAGAAAGTATTTTTAGAAATATTCTAACTAAAGGTTTAATTCTCTCTTCAAGTCCAGAAAAATTCTTGGAGCTAAAAAAAAAATATATCATTTAAACATCAAAGAACTGGCATTTTGTATGCTATGGGGTCTACACTGGCTATTGCCATGTGTCCTGGAGCCAAACTGACAGAATTCAGTTGTGTGACCTCAGGCAAATACTGAAGCTATGGAGCATGAAGAGAAAAAGGACCTCCGCTGGGGCAGAAGTAACTGTGCAGCCCAGCTGCTGAGCAAGTTAAAGCTCAGTCTGTCCTGGGCTCCGTGGCCCTGTGGTCAGCTGCTAGGAGGGCGGAGCCTGAGCGTCTGTCCTGGGCTCCGTGGCCCTGTGGTCAGCTGCTAGGAGGGCGGAGCCTGAGCGTCTGTCCTGGGCTCTGTGGTCCTGTGGTCAGCTGCTAGGGAGGGTGAGGCCTGAGGGTCCCTGGAGGTCAGGACCTTGAAGCCAGCCTGGGCAACACTAACACTCAAAGCTAAATTTATATCTAAGCCGGGCAGTGGTGGCACAACCTTTAATCCCAGCATTTGGGAGGCAGAGGCAGGCAGATTTCTGAGTTCGAGGCCAGCCTGGTCTACCAGGTGGGTTCCAGGAGAGCCGGGGCTACACAGAGAAACCCTGTCTTGAAAGACCACAAAAGTTTATATCTAAAAACAGGAAAGTCACAGGTAAATTATAACCAGTATGCCCCTAATCCACAAGGGCTAATCACCTAATACAAAGTATTTTAAAAGCTGAAATGCATAAACATTGGCAAAGAACATGAACAGAATTTTTTTGTTTTGTTTTGTTTTTGTTTTTGGAGACAGGGTTTCTCTGTATAGTCCTGGCTGTCCTGGAACCCACTCTGTAGACCAGGCTGGCCTCGAACTCTGAAATCCACCTGCCTCTGCCTCCTAAGTGCTGGGATTAAAGGCGTGCGCCACCACTGCCCAGCGAACAGAATTTTTAATACAGAAAAAGTTAACACCAAAAAATGCCAACTTCCTTTTTAAAAGCCTACCTCATATGAATTTTTAAAATTATGAACAGTATCAGTATAAATGTATACACAAAAATCTGAGGCCTCACACTGTATTGTTAAGAGGATCCTAAGGGAGAACAGCCTCTGCCGCACATGGGTAACAGGCTGTCCCCATGCGACCTCTAAAGAAGGCAGAATATGAACTCGGGGTCTGTAGCAGAAGCAAAGCTGGACTCCTACAGCTGAAGTAAGATGCTCAGCCGTCAGAGCACAAGCACTAGGTGACTGTCCCGGGAGTGGCTGATAATTCCTCCTTCCTCCTCCTGCACTAGGAACAAGATACAGAGAAGGCTTCTTGCACTCCTGATACATTCCAAGGTTTAACAATAATGTAACAAATGACCTTAAATAGAGAAAGACATGAACTGCAGCTGAAGCTTCCGCTTAAACACACACTGTTCTATTAGGAACCTACCTACCGTACCCGCCTCTCGGACAACAGCGACTCCAATGCTCCGACAGAACACTGCTCACCGTCTCACCAAAGCAACAAAGCACAAAGCACTTCCGGGAATTCCCTAACGCCATGTCCACTTCAGTATTAAGTCTCAGACTTTGTTTTACACCTGGTTTCTTTACCATATAATCACATCTGACTTTTGGGGGATTTATTAGAGTTGCTGGGGTTTTAGTATACCCTCCAAGACTAGTTCTGTGATACAGAATACAAATACACTTGGCGTGGCCACTATCTTTAACATAAACTACCACAGACATCTGTCTTAGTCAAACCACAAAGATTGCTTTGTATGTAAAGGAATGTATCTAGTTCACAAATGAAACAAAAATAAAACACAGTGCTTTGTTTTGGCCTATTTATGGACTACTAGAATCACCACCATCCCCCAATCCTACTCTCTAATGTGTGCTAAATGGCTATAAGGCCCAGAGGGTTAAAGGCTTGGTAAGTAGCCTGGCACCAGTGGCAACTAGTGGAACCTTTAAGAGGCAGGTCCTAGTGGGAGGAAGTTACAGTGTTAGAAGCATAGATGCCTGGAATGAGATAGTGGGACCCCAGCTCCCTTTCCTCGGTTCGCCCAATTGCCAAAGGCAGGCAGCTTTGCTCTACTGATGACGCACTACCTCGCCACAGGCCCAAAGGCAACAGTTCAACAACCACAGACTGAAAAACCTCAGAACAATGACCCTTTTAAGACGATTATGTCACAGTGATACAAAGCTTACACAACATCTAAGGAGCACAAGCAAGGGTTCCCACTCTGTACAGATAGTTGAAGCACAGCAGTCTCTGAGCCCCAGCTTGGGCATTCCCCGCCCTGCCCAGGCCTCTGCAGTCTTCATTTTGGAGTCACAGCATGTGGGGGCTGTGCTCTCAGGCTACTTGTGTTACCCAAAAACCTGCTTGCAGTGTCCTGTATACAGGACTAAGATTGGTCAATAAAGTTCCTGGGGGCCAATGGCTAGGCAGGGAGACAGAGGAGGGACTTCTAGGACTCCTGGGAAGAGACCACGGAAGGAAGAAGAGGGGAGTCTGCCACGATGAAGACGCTGGAGATGGACCAGGCTGGAAAGGTGCAGGAGGGAGAGACTGCCAACATGCGGGTGCGGAGGGAAAGCAGGCCCAAGGGGGCTGCCCAGCGGGGTCCAGTGCAGCAAAGATAAAATACAGATTTAGTAAGTATGAACTCAGGAATATCGGAGGGGAGTGTGTGTTAGTCATGTGGAGTTAGGGAGGGGCCCAGCCAGGAGCTAGTTAAGGTATTTAAAATACAAGGCCATGTAAGTGCCTTTCTTTTGGGAATCCAAAACATTGGGGTGGTAGTGAGAAGTGTGCACACACCCACTAGGAGTCTAGAGCAGATTAACTTACCACTGCTGCAACAGCCCTACACACACATCTGCTCTTACTGCGCCCTGCAAACACACAGGGCTGATGAAAAAATATCTGCTCATTTCTCACTTACAGCAGGTTCACAGGCAGGGAAAACAGACAGTAGGTTTCCTGTGTAACTTCAAAAGATAACTAAGCAATGAATGACTTTATGAAAATGTGTGAAGGACTGCAGAAATGACCCCTGAAAATACAGTCTTTAAATAAAACCTCATTAAGGAGAGTCCCAGACAGAAGTCAGAAAGCAGAGAAAACCTCAAGTCCTTGGGTTTATCACGGCAGCTAAGGCACATGAAGACAACTGAGAGCAGAACCGCAGAAAGTCAGCAGGTCAGACGAGAACAACTGTCAACGCCGTCTCAGTGTTCACGGAAGAGACACCATGACCAAGGCCTTGGCAACGCTTAGAAAGCAAGCATTTGACTGGGACTGGCTTACAATTTCACAGGTTGGGTCACTTTCCTCATGGTGGGAAACAAGGCAGCACACAGGAAGACATGGTAGCTTACAGTTCTGGATCCAGACCTGAAGGCAGCAGGCAAGAGGAAGACACTGGGCCTGGCTTGGGCTTTCGAAACCGGAAGCCCACCTCCAACGACACACTTCTGTAGGGTGGTTTTTGCTACACTGTTCCCTGTAGATAGCTCAGATTTGAATGCTTGGTCATTAGGGAGAGGCACTCCTTGAGAGGCATTGGGAGGTGTGTGCTTGTTGTGGCCATGATCAATGTAGCAGCAGTTAGGAGTTTCACACTGTAGACCTGAGATAGGCAGCTTCTTGTAATAATTATAAGTAAATAGCAATGGGACTCGTCGTTCCTTATTCACTTATCCTACCAAGCTCAAAGCTCAGAAAAGCAGAACCCACTTTTTCATACACATTAAAAACTAAGGCCTGATCAAATGACCTCTGATGTCCATTCGAATTAGTAACTTGTCTACACCTGCTTACTTTCCTTAAAAACACTAGAGCTTGCCCGGTGGTGGTGACGCACGCCTGTAATCCCAGCACGCTGGGAGGCAGAGGCAGGTGGATTTCTGAGTTCGGGGTCAGCCTGGTCTACAGAGTAAGTTCCAGGACAGCCAGGGCTACACAGAGAAACCCTGTCTCGAAAAAACCAAATCCAAGAAACAACAACAACAAAAAAACAACAAAAACAAACAAAAAACCACTAGAGCTTGCTGGGAAATATAGGAGCTAGGAAAAAAGAAAAGTCTGGATTGTATCCTCAAATTTTCAATTATAATTATTTTTAAGCTCAGAATGCATTTGCCACTTACACTGTATCAGGCACTGCGTTAAACATCCTAAACACATCACCACACGTTTCTCATCACTTCGGTATACATGTTCCAAACGAGTCTTAGGCCTGCATGATAAGCAAGTTCCTCACACTCTCACAGCTGGAGGAGTGGAGCCAGCCAGGCAGTCTACACAAGTCTACAGAAGGTTTTAACTTGCTGGCCAGGTTCCCAGGTCAAAACAAAAGGCCAACACAGAGTACCTAAATGTGATACAATTGCTAAAGACCATAATAGCCATATTGCTTAATCATTCCTAGTAAGTTAATTTTTTAAACCTTGCACTGTAGTTTCCTTAAGCTTTCTGTTTTATACATTGTATTCAGATTTTTTAAATGGTAACAACACAATTAAGAAGAGATACCTTAGCCAGAGGTTCTAACTCAGCAGGCAGAATATTTGGCCAGCATGCACAGAGCTCTGGAGGCAATCTTCAGCACTGCCTAAGTGGATATGGTGGCACTATCTGTAACCTCAGCATGTGAGCAGTACAAACAGGAGAGTCAGATGCCCCAAGTCATCTTCAGTCACACAGCTAAGTTGGAGGCTGACCTGGGTATTATGTGACATACAAGCATAACACAACAGAACAACACATACCCCAACTCACCCAGGATAGGAAGCCCACTACAGACCAAAGTACGTATGCTGTCCAAGTCCAACTTGGGGAGCCCATGAGTGTTACGTTATGGGGTTAGATATAGGGGCATGAATGACTCAAAGACAGTTGCATCACCAAAGTGCCCTGCAGCACAGCGACAGCCCACAAAAGCTAGGAACCTGGGGCCTATTGCACAGATTGCAGGCAGCTCACCAGGTTGGAGAATTCCTTTCCAGGCAGCTCCACTGGTCCAACCTCTTCCAAGGATCAGCTGGTCTGCTTCTTGTAGGCAGTTAGCTAGTCTGGGCTACCTTCAGGCAGTTTGGCTGGTCCCTGCCTCTTTTGGGGCTGCTGCTTGCAAGCAGACAGGTTTGTCTCAACAGTTTTCTCTGCAGCTTGGCTTGTCTAAAAAGTACAGAAGTCTTTTCTGTTTATATATACTTGTGGAAAGTAGGGACTGGTGAATCCCATAGGTTTCAGGAACTTCTTGAGGTTATTTTAAGTTGTTGACTTCTTATCTGAATGATCTTCCATAAAGGACAGACTGTTTCTATCCTGGAGGAAACTGCTATGTAACACTGGGCTTCATAAGTCCACCCCACCCTTAAAATAAAGTAAAATAATAGGGCTATATATTTTGAAGTAGAAGTTAAAAAAAATCTAACAAAATAAAGTACCTACCAATTACTTCCTTAGTAAATTATTCAAAATGAGATTTTTTTTCCCTAAGGGGGGAAAATCAGATTTGCTAAAATACATTATAATCTTTAAATCATCCACTGCCATAGAAAAGAGAAAAATAAAACTCTGAGAGCTACGTAATACTATATTCAATATGAAACACACCAAGTTGTGTGTGAGGGGGCTAGAGACTGCCAGTGTATAGGGTGTGTGTGTGTGTGTGTGTGTGTGCCTGCAGAAATCAGAAGAGGCCATCCTCTGGAATTGAAGTTACAGGTGATTGTGAGCCTATGGGTGCTAGAAGCTGAAACCAGGTCCTCTGCAAGAGCAATAGTGCTGTTCTCCACGATCCCTTAATGCCTTCAAAACCAGTCGTACCTGGGTGACTGACACTATCAAGTTCTGCTGCCAGCACAGGGTACAACCTAGTCTCCTCTAGAACACAGATGATCCTGCGGGAACTTCCCAGAAGACTTCACGTCAGCGATGCTGGAAATCTCAGCTGATTCAACCCTAGCTGAGCAGCAATCACTGCCACAGCAAGACGAAGGCTTTACTTGAGCAATCTCTTGTTAATCACGTCATACAAAATTCCCTCTGAAACTTTACAGGCTAGGCCTTCATCCTCTGTACTGCTTTCAACATTGTTATCTTCCAAGCTCCCACAGAGCAGCTCATCATGCTTTGAACACTCAATGGCTTTTTTAGCCCAAAGTTTCCCCCAAAACACATGGTCAGGTTTGTCACAGAAACACTCCACTACCCTGGTGCCAACTTCTGTCCTAGTTAAGAGTCGCCACTGCCGGTCAGGCGGTGGTGGCGCACCCCTGTAATCCCAGCACTCTGGGAGGCAGAGGCAGGCGGATTTCTGAGTTCGAGGCCAGCTGGTCTACAGAGTGAGTTCCAGGACAGCCAGGGCTACACAGAGAAACCCTGTCTTGAAAAAACAACAACAACAAAAAAAACAACAACAACAACAACAAAAAAGAATCACCACTGCCGTCATGAAGCACCACTGGAGGTTCCCTGGGGAGGAAGAGGCGACGTGGAGAGGAATGGTTCATCTGGCAGCTGGTGTGTTTCCACACCTGTAATTCATCACTGAAGAAATTAAGGGCAGGAACTCAGGGAGAGAGGATCTGAAGGCAGGAACTGATGCAGAAGCCAAGGAGAAATGCTACTACTGGCTTGCTCCCTCTGCTTTCTTACAGACCCCAGGAAGCCCAGCCCAGGAATGGCACCACCCACAGGGCGGTGGCTCCTTCACCCACAGATATTTAAGAACATGCCCTGTAGGTTTGCTCACAACCAGGTATTTTCTTTATTGAGGCTCCCTCCTCTCAGATGACTTTAGCTTCTGTCAAGTTAACATAAAACTATTAACACAGGCTGTAAATCCATATCGATGGTTATTTTACTAACTACACTATACTTTTGTAAGCACCACCCCCATTTTTACAGGATAAAGGTACAGAAAAAGTATTTTCCAGGTAAAAAATTTTAACATTTGTTGTTTTTAGTTGTGTGGAGTGGGAGTGGGGAGGTGGGTGTTTCTGTGCAGGCACGCACATTGAATCCCCCTGTGGTGGCGTTAGAGGCCACTGTGAGCCCCTGGAAGTGGGTGATGGACACGTGGGAGAACAGTGCACGCTCCCGACCACAGAGATGCCCACAGAAAGCATGAATAGCCAAGCTTTTGCTCTACTTCCATGGCTTGAAATCTACAGCAAATACTTTCACACATACAAAGCCACGAATCAGGACACATAAAACATCAGTGCTGTTCGCTGACATTACCTATCTTTTTCCTAGTCTTTCTTTTTGAGAAAGGATCTCAACTTGCAACCCAAACTCACTGTGAAGTCAAGGCTAGCCTCGATCTCACAGCCATCCTCCTGCTTCAGCTTCCTAAAAGCCAGCATTAGAGCATGAGCCTAGCCTTTAGCTGTTTTCTGCTTGTGAGCCTAAGTAACAGAAATAAAACCAATAAAGGAAATGTAAAACAAAAGCACGCTGTTATAAAATGATGTAGTTTTGTATATGCTATATTTACATGCAACAAAAAGTCAAACTCACTGACTTTCCCTCCATTTCGATTAATGTCTAAATTGGGCTCTGACCTTATCAATCCATTAATATCTTGACTCTTCCAGCTACCAAAAACATTGCAAATCCAAGTTTCATCAATTATTTTCATTCTTATTCCTCTGGGTGCTCTAATGGGCCAGACCCAACTGACCACCTGCCACTTAAAATCTTTCTCTTCTTGGGTATCCAGAGCAATACTTTTCCCCATTTTTTCCCCAGTTTGAGACCCCACATCTGAAAAAACAAAGACACTATAGCAGAAGGGGAATCTGGGGGAGCAGCAGGATGGGGAATGCAAGGCGTCGAGGGGGTGAGTCTGATCAAGGTGCAACAACTGAACCCTCACTTCTGCACATGCTAGGGTTCCTAGCACATGTTGGAACATGGGAACGTGCCTCCCCACACCCTGCATCACCAAAAAACTTTTGGAAGAATCTCGTGTGCTGCTGACGACCAAGTTGACGCGCTATCATTTTGTAAAGCACTCTGGTCCCACTCATACAGAATTAATGAACCCCTTCATATGGCCCACTTCACCATGCTTTGTTTACTTGTAGGACAGTACTAAAATGTCTGTCCTATCCATAGAGTAAATTTCTGAATTACAGTACATTCATCTTTTTGTCCCCAGACAAGCGTCTGGCCCACTCATCTTAAATCATCTTAAATGATTATGGTAAATCATTTAATGACTATGGTTAATTTTCCAAATTAAGCTATTTTTACACTTTCAGTTACAAATAAAATATAACATGCAACTTGGCACTCTGTAAAAATGTTTACTAAACTGATTTGTTCCTAATATGCATTTTCGAAAATGTATACTTGTATTTTAAGGAATTTTTAAGGTTTTTTTTTAAAGGTTTTAATTTAAAATATTTCATTAAACTACAGACTTCTCAATGAAATGGCCAGTTTCTTTATCTCCTACAACATAAAGGAGACATCCAATAATGCTTAATAAATGAAAGCTATCTTTGCTGTGGTCTAAAACTAAGCAAATTAGCCTTCTAACCTAAATCTTTCTAGCCCAAAGAACAGGTTATTTTCTGATTTTTTTAGCAAATTCTCAACTTTTCCCTGACCATCGTCAAATCATCGCACTTTTCTCTTCATTAATGACACCCCAGTGAGGCTGTCTTTAAAAGACAAAATACCTTTTTACATCAGGCACACCAGACTTAGAAGGACCAGGAAGTCCACTGAACAGCTTACCTCCCCTCCCCCCCCCAACAATCTTTTTACCACACTGTCCTTGATAGATACTTTTCAACCAGACTGGATACTTGGTTCCCTTACACTGTAAATCCCTTTTAAAGATAAATATTCTGATTTTTTAGGCAGTTAACTTGACAGTACACGCACAGACTTGAAAGCTTAAGGAGAAATATCCCATCTTGATCTCTCTGTCACTGACAACACAACACTGAAAACCTGAAGCAACCTTCAAGATAAAAAGCACACTCCATCACTTCCAGACTCCTCAATTAAACACAACTGTCCCACGTTTAAGAACTACTCCGCCCCACAGGCTGACAAGCTCACAATAAATTAAGTATATTTGATTTCAAGTTTCAGTTCCTAGAAGAGACATCTCATCTCCCTTTAACAGGTCCAAACTAGTCACCTGTAGCCCCTGGCTGACAGTCTTTGATTGCTTGAATCCCCTAACCAGGCACTAAAGACCTAAGTATCTTAGGGACCTTTTCCCTCTGTAATACTGTCAAACACGCTTTATTAATAAATAGGAAGCATGGATTTCTGCAAGAATGGTACATAAAATGATACCATTCGGTTACAGACAATTAGCTAATGTTCAAGAGTTGCATTTACTCACAAGGATAATGGGGGAACTTTTACTTTCCAAAGTATTCAGTCATTAAGTTGTTTTTCCCCCCCTCCAAATCAGAGTCAAGTCCTTCATTAGACTCAGTCTACTAAAGGATGGAAACAACTTACAGCTTATTTAGAGTAACAAATATCAGAGTAACTAGGAAATGAATCTCTTGGAACCAAGAAAATACAGAGGTACAGGTTTAATTTATGATCATCGGTGTGGCAGGTGACTCACATAGGTTGTATCTAGGTTCACCAAACTGATCCTCCTCATAAATTTTAAACGTGAATCCACTATGACAGCCGCTCCACTTCTATGCAGGACTGCGATGTTTTACCATCATTTGTACTGAAGTTTTATTACTAATGAACTCCCCCTAGGTGCTTTTCACCATGTCCTCTATTCTGAAGAAGCAACGAATAAAAGTAAATGAATACTTGAGCCATATCTATTTCAGATTAGCTATTAATAATCCTTGTAATTACTTCATAGAACAAGCCATGGTTTGGACAGATCACCTATATGTCCTACAATGTGCTTTTCTTAAAATAAATAAATAAATAAATAAATAAACAAACAAACAAATAAAATTTAAATCACAACAAATCCAGAACCATTAGAAGATTTCCCTCCAGGGCTCACATGTATGTATTATGCAACAGCCAGAGATCCAGATGTTAATCCCTGATGCGATGCAATGATCAAATACCCAAGGCAAGGACTATAATCCATTCAAGGGGCCCACTAACAAAACAAATTTAAACAAGAATTACTATACGCTCAAGAATCTTGGAATGAGAAATTAACCGTTCTGAGAGAATTACATTTAAACTCTTCCTTTGGGTGATCTTTTTAGCTGCGTGTCTCCCAATTCCCTCCCAATCCCCTACAAAATCCTCATACAGCGTTTTAATTTAGATTTTAAAGGGACTGCCTGAAGGGGAAAGGGAGACCTGCATCAGGTGGTTACGTTAGAATCTACTTTAGACAAGATACCCGCGTATGGATTTCGTCATTCCCTCCCATGCACAATAATCGTAGTAAAATGTGATCCAGACCCCTGAGCCATAAGCCACCCCGGGCTCGCTGAATCCTCCCATCTCCGGTGGCCCAGGCCTCTCCACGCTCTGCGTGATGGACGGCTGAGATCCCTGGAACTGAACGGCAGTGACCCGAATTCCAGGGGAGCGAGGACTCCATACAATACCCAGTCCGGGGCGCCCAGCCAGCCGGGAGGGAGGTGCTGCGCGGCCGCCCCGGAGCCCGCGCCCCACCCCCACGCCGCGCGGGTCCCGCTATCCCGGGGACGCCGGGGCACCAGGTGGGGACATGGGACATGGGACAGGGCGGCCCGGGAGCCCCGGAAGGCGAGCGCGGCATCCCCCTCACACAAAATGGAGGCCGGCCGGCACACCTGGGGTCGCCGCTCCCCCCGCAAGCCCGCGGCCGCCCCGCGGCTCGGCCTCTCCCGCCACGCGCCGCGCACTCACCTCAGCCGCGCCGCGGGGGCCCGAAGGCGGAGCGCGAATGACTGCGCGGCCGCTCCCCGCCGCCGCTGCCGACCCCGGCACGTGCGGCTCGTCCGCAGCCCACCGTCCCTCCGCCGGCGTGACGCACTGGCGCCGCGGCGCGCCCACCGCGGATCCCCCCGCCCCGCCGGCCGGCCGGCCTCGTGCGCCGCGGCGCCTCCTCGCCGGGAGCCGCCCCGCCCCAGGGCCGCGGCCGCTCGCCCGCCCGCCCGCAGGTGCGCGCTGTGCGCACGTCGCCCCCGTGGCTCGCCCGCTCGGCCGGGCCGTATTAAAGAGTGACCTTGGCTTAGCCGGGAATAGCAACGAGTAAGCCGCGGGGGCCTCGCGCAGAGCGAGCCGGCTCCTTTAAGATCGACCTGCGTGGCATCCCGCGTGCGCGGCCCTGCGGGCTTCGGGCCCGGCGTGGGCCTCTGGAAATTTCGCCCGGGTGGGCGCGGCCTCCGGGCTTCCCGGTGGGGACAGAGATGCTCGCAGACCTGGGGACGCGAGCTTCCCCCACCCCACCCCACCCCACCCGGGACACCCGACCCCACTGCCACCCAGGAACGCGCCCGAGAAAGGGGAATGTGCAGCAGCCCCACAGCCCAGACTTTATGCCTTGAGATAAGGAACCATCGCGGCCCCGCGCTGACCTCTCCTACGTGACAAACTAACCTGACCCCAGAGAGCCTGCGCCATCCTCTCCTCCCCCGTCCCTCACCTCATCCCTTGTGGGATCCAGGGCCTTTTGCTAAGTGCTCGAGAAAAATAAGTTCACAGGCATTTAAAGGATGATGATTCTTTTTTTTTTTTAAATAATACTATAGTAGAAATATATTTAATAAATATGCACAGAAATAGTATTTGATTTTAAGACTTGTGTTGGTGTTTTTTTTTTCCCTTAACTTCTGAGAAATTCATCTAATAGCAATGGCATTATAGTTCCACTCATTTAGAAAAATTTAAAATTACTTCTTCTATTCTTGGGAAGTATTACCAATCACAACACTGACCTTTTAAAGATTGATAACTTCAAAGAATGTTTTTTCATATAGATCTAACTCCCACTTTTTTTTTTAATATGGGCATTTTCTACCTCCAGTTGCACACAAGAATCAACCTCACATCTGTTGTGTTTACTTACAACAGATTATTACTAGAAACCTTGAATTGTATACATTTACTATTTTTAGTGGAATTTAACAATGAACTAATAACCAAGCAAGAGTTTTGAATAGTTGGATTCCAACCACAGCTAATCACGAATGTATAATGTTATATAACTACCGGATTATCATTTCTAGATCTGTTGGCAAGTAGACATACCCAGGATAATCCCAGTTGCCTCTTTGTAAAATTACTTTGTTTTTCCAGCTCTGGCATCCCTCCCTCTGGGTGCTGCAGCAAAGACTCTGAGGTCTTATTATAAACCTCGCTGGAGTGTGACTGGCTTATAAATTATTTTATCAATCTGTGGGAACCTGTGCTTAGAACACCTAGCTTCCAGAAGCTTGCTCACTGAGATAGAAATCAAAAGAACTACTCCTCTAGGCCCATAAAAGTGCCCAGTAACCACCAGCACACAGATAAACCTACCCTCTTTCCCATGGCTGGCATTCTACCTGCCCAAACCTAAAGTGCTATCTTCCACACACCTGGATCCAGACCGAAGCTATCTTTAAGTTAGGAAACCTTCCACGCACTGACTGCCAAGAGCTGCCCTATGCTCTGCTATTCTTTGAGGGGATTAACTTATAATCAACTTTCCAGTGCATAGTATTGGGATTCCTGGTTTACATAAGAGGAAACTGAGGCATACAGGTAAGTTGAGTGATCCGATCACCATTACACAGTTAATGACCACCTGGCCTTAGGTTCCAAAGCACACAACCTTAAGAAAAGTTCTATACTATCTTCCTCTAGTTGAATTTTGACACATTCCTTAAATCTTCCTGTTTGAACACATTTCTCGTTTAGGAGCAAAGGGGAAAAATGAAACCGGCAGTTAGAAAGTTGGTAATATTCCCCCGGGGGGCTGGAGAGATGGCTCGGCAGTTATGAGAACTTGGTGCGCTTGCAAAGAACCTGGGTTCAGTTCCCAACACCATTTGGTAGTCACATATTCTTCCAAGAATCCAACACCCTCTCTGACTTCTGGAGTACCCACCCAAGAAGACAACTCAGACACAGGTTTAAGCTAGGAGAGAAAGTCTTTGTCATCCTCCTGGTGTTCAGGAGGACCCCAGTGTAGCACCAACCCTGCTCAGGGTGAGCTTTTAGGTACAAAGCTATATCCTGAGTTAACATACTTCAGTTAACAACAATAGTTAGTGTGTTAGTCGGGGTTTTTTATTCCTGGACAAAACACCATGACCAAGAAGCAAGTTGGAGAGGAAAGGGTTTATTCAGCTTACACTTTGACACTGACACTGTTGTTCATCACCAAAGGAAGTCAGGCCTGGAACTCAAGCAGGTCAGGAAGCAGGAGCTGATGCAGAGGCCATGGACAGATGTTTCTTACT
The DNA here is from genome assembly GCF_947179515.1 of Apodemus sylvaticus. Lineage (NCBI taxonomy): Eukaryota > Metazoa > Chordata > Mammalia > Rodentia > Muridae > Apodemus > Apodemus sylvaticus. The sequence goes on from NC_067487.1 coordinate 64,084,407, forward strand.
GGCTTGCTTCCCCTGGCTTGCTCAGCCGGCTCTCTTATAGAACCCAAGACTACCAGCCCAGAGATGGCACCACCCACAGTGGGCCCTCCCCACTTGATCACTAATTAAGAAAATGCCCCACAGCTGGATCTCATGGAGGCACTTCCTAAACTGAAGCTCCTTTCTCTGTGATAACTCCAGCCTGTGTCAAGTTGATACACAAAGCCAGCCAGTACAATTAGCCAGAAATGGAACTACAGAAGCCAAAAACCATAGCTAGTACCTGTAGAGACTTGCCCAGAATTTTGGTCTTTGGTTTTGTTTTGGCAGATGATGTCTACAGGCTGAGTTTTATTTCCACCATGGAGTCAGTTGTGCTAAGATCTGCGTGACTCCTAAGGTGTGGGGCCTGTTATACTAACCTTCATAGGCCACCAGGCATGCAAGTGGTGCACATATGTACAGTCAAAACAATCATATTTTTCAATAAAAATTATTTTTGAAGAAAATTCATAAGATTTCCTCTGGTACAGAATCTGTTAGTGTTTGAAAACCAGATGTTTCTTTTACATTTTTTTTTACATTTTTTAAAAGTTTATTTTTATTTATATGAGTACACTGACAATGTCTTAGCACACCAGAAGAGTGCATTGGACTTCCACTATAGATGGTTGTGAGTCACCATGTGGTTGCTGGGAATTGAACTCAGGTCCTCTGGAAGAGCAGTCAGTGCTCTTAACCACTGAGCCATCTCTCCAGTCCCTTTTCACATCTTTTTAGGGATAATAGCTCTTCAAAGTTTTTCAGATGGAGAGGAAGGCTCCAACAATTTAAAAGTCTTATTTGTATTTATTTCATGAATGGGAAAAAAAAAAACCCACATTTCTTCTGAGAATATTCATCATCACCTTTGTCTGCTAAGCTGTTAAAAGTGAGACGAGTTTCATGTAACATGCTTTAATGTAGTCAAGTCACAGTGAGAACGTTATAGCTAAAGGGGCCTCAAAGCCTTTAAACGGGCAATCTGTTAACTAGCTGACAGTACAGAAGTGAGGGAAGCAAGCTAATCCTTCCTAAATGCACCCCCATCACGGGATTCTCTCAGGATTAAAAGCCACATTCTGAGTGGGTTTTCTTTGTGAACCACTACAAGACACTTGCATGTTTTTGATTCCTGAGTCTATCTTTGAAACTGTGCACTGGGAAGAAAAATACAAAATGAAAGAACCTGAGGAACAGGAGCCACAAGTTTGAGAAATCCAGACACACTGGTTTCTTCAGATTTGACTTGGTTTAATGAGAGTTTAAGTAAGAGCCCTCTGTTAAACTGAGTTTGGATTTAAGAGGCATAATCTTTGGTACTGTCAATATTGCTACTAACTACAGATTTACCTCTGGAGTAGATACAACAATATCTCTTAAGAGTTTTGTTGGGTTTTAGCAGGGAGGGCACTGTTTTGTTCTGTGTGAGGTTGTGTGACTTCCAGGGAAACTGTTAAAACATCTCTTCACCACAGCGTAAACAATGAACCAAAGGAACTTTCCACCCTGGTCTGCTTTGCAAGATAAAGCAATGAGCAGAGTCTCCTAACAAGAGCGGGAGTCAGAGGGTGCTGCGTTGCTAAGCAGCACGCCCAGCTGATCTACCCAACAGGCTCCTCTCCCGCAGCCACGCCGCAGCTCAGTGCTGACTTACCTTAAGCCCTAGAGAGAAGTCAAAGCTCTTTAGCTTCCCTTCCTGGGTTTTAGGAGCTTCTCTCTTTCCTGGCAGGGGATGCTTCAAATTAGAGAAGATAACACCAATGGAGGTAGCCACGCCCCCTCCTAAAACTATTTTCCTGGGGGGGGGGGGGGAGCATCTTACATCTAGTATAGCTACGCCATCTTTTTGCCAATGAGATGCAAACAGAAGTGTGGGGGATTTTGTTTGTTTTTGTTTTTAAGGTTTATTTTTATTTAGTGTAGGTGTGCTCTGCTGCATATACATCCGCAGGGCAGAAGAGGGCATCAGATCCCCTTACAGATGGTTGTGAGCCACCACGTGGTTGCTGGGAATTGTATTCTGGAACTCTGGAAGAACAGCCAGTGCTCTTAACCACTGAGCCATCTCACCAGCCTGAAAACACAAGATTTTTAGGTATGGTTTCCTAGACCCGTTTTCTTTTGTTTTTCTGATTTAAAAAAGGGGGGGGGGGGGCGACTATATCAGTTGGAGACACCCACATTTAATCCCATAACTCCGAAGCTCTGAAAGCGGAGGCAGGTAGAGCTCTGAGTTCAAGGCCATCCTGGTCTACAAAGCAAGCAAACAGCAGGCTAGCTAAGGCTACAGTCTCAACAAGCACACAAAGGGACAGAATCAACTGGCGCTTACTGAGCCTTTTGTATTACTGCATTTTGCCTGGGGGGGGGGGGGGGGCAAGCACTACTATCCAGGAAGCGGTTTCAGGTTAAAACAACAACAAAGAAACCTCAGACAAACGGCTAAGGGATGTGCTTATTAGCATAACAAAAGTGCAAGCTGCCCTCCGGAAGCAGTGAAGTTACAAATAAAGTGGGGCAGGCTTCCTGGCTCCTCAGCTCCTCCCACCATGTCTCCTACCCTAAACTTCTCCAGCTCACAGACTCCCCCACCCCCACCAGCTTCTCTTTCCTTATAACACTGCCCTCCCTTGCTCTGTCTCCTTTGCCCTTAACTCTCTCTCTCTCACTCCCCGCCTGTCTTATATCATGGCCACAGTCAATCTACTGAAAAGGTCTGAGAACACTAGCCCCTCCCAGAAGGGAGAGGCTAAATTACATTCCTCAGACCACCGGGAGGTCCCTACATAAAGGCCAGCGACCCTGCACGGTGGTCATTCTCCTCCATGTGCAGGGCGACCCCAACGTGCTGGATCAAATAAAAAATCTCTTGCTTTTTGCATTGATACCCGTTCCACGCATTGTTCACTCAGGGGGTCTCTTCAGTAAGTTAAGGCTCCCAGAGTCTTACACTACTACTTACTCTCTGTGCTCTGGACTCTTCCAGATGCCTCTGGCTGTACCCTCCCTCATATCTACAATTAAATATTAACTCACCCATACCTTTGTCAGACGGCAGTCTTTATCTACGTAGTATTCTGAAGGCCAGAGATGGAACCAGGGACCAAGACCGTGCTTAGGAACTGCAGTGCCAGTTACAGGCACCGACTTCTACTTTTCTCTGTTGTTTGCCAACAGGTGCAAACAGGGCTAATACTCAAGGTCTTCCATGTAGCTAGGAAAACAAAAAACAATGTAGCTATACCAGATATGCACAGTGTTCTCTGATTTTCCTATTGTATTGGGTGTTGGGATTGAACCTGAAGCGTTTTGAACATTTGGTCTCTACCTGGTGGCACTGCTTTGGAAGGTCTGGGAAGGAGGGGGTAGAACCTGGCTGGAGAAAGGTGTCACGGGCTCTCAAGTTTCAGAAATGAGACCCTGGAAAAGAAGGCTCACAGGTTAAGAGAGTCCTGGCTGCTCTTCCAGAGGTCCTGAGTTCAATTCCCAGCAACCACACGGTGGCTCTTAACCATCTATAATGAGATCTGGTGCCCTCTTCTGTCCTCCAGACATACATACAGGAAGAACACTGAATACACAGTAAATAAATAAATCTTTTTTTTTTTTTTTTTTTTTTTTGGTTTTTTGGATTTGTTTTTTTTCGAGACAGGGTTTCTCTGTATAGCCCTGGCTGTCCTGGAACTCATTCTGTAGACCAGGCTGGCCTCAAACTCAGAAATCCACCTGCCTCTGCCTCCCAGAGTGCTGGGATTACAGGCGTGCACCACCACCGCCCGGCATAAATAATTCTTTAAAAAAAAAAGAAAAGAAAAAGAAAGAAAGAAAGAAAAATACAATTAAAGAAAAGAAACTGGGGACCCCAAGATATCTTTTGTCAGGAAGCAGTCTGTTGTACCTACCAGCAGGCTCTGCTGTATAGTCTCTAATGTAATGGAGCAGAGCCTTTTATACTACTCTGTCCTCCCTGTCTCCTGGATGTGGTGATTTACATTCTGATTAGGTGCTTAAAAACTACTGGGCAATGGGCTAACAAAGCTGGAATGTGTTGAGAGAGGGAGGAAGGATTTCACTGGAGAAAAATGGGATCTTGCTCATATAGGTTATTTCTCCATCAGTGAAATGAGCCAATTGAAGCCAGATTAGATTAGATTAAATGTAGGTTTATTGGGAAACTGCTCTCAGGTGGGTGGGTTCGCCTGTCCCAGGGAAGTCATGATGGGAAGGGAGAGAGAGGAGAAAAAGAAGAGAAAGGAAGAAAGAGGGCATACACACACACACACACACACAGAGAGATAGAGAGAGAGAGAGAGAGAGAGAGAGAGAGAGAGAGAGAGAGAGACAACAAAGAGACCAAAATGTCTCGATTATACAGGGAAGGGCCTCTGGGGGAAGAGTAGCAGCCCAGCCCAGCCCCTGGGCTGGAAAGTTCAGGTTTGGGCACAGGGTATGCCAGGTAGGGACTGAGGGATGCTGGGAGCCCTGGAGAGACCCCCCAATCTTTTTAGACCTCTAAACAACTAGCCCATCACAGAGTAACTTGTTTTTCTGCTTTCAGCTTGAGAAAGATAGCCCACCCTGTTCTAGTTCCAATGTTTAACTATACAATGCCCCAAGGACGTTAGCTCCAGATAATCTCTAACCTTCCTTACTTCCTCATTCTGTACTTCCCCATTCCGTGCAAGTTTTGTCCTCCAACCCTTTTCTTGTGATTTTTTTCCCCTTTAAATACCCCTGACTTCAGTTGCACGGGGTCCTCAGTTCTCTACCCCTGTGCGGTGTACGGCTGTGGAACCCAGAATTCTGGAACAAAGAAATCCTCATGCTATTGCATCAAGACCATTTCTCTCCAGTGATTTGGGTGTCGCCTTCTGAGGCGTGGGGTGCTGGGGCACCCTTGGTTTTTGGGGGTCTTACACCCTGGGGGCCAGGGCTGCTTTGGTATATAACATACACACCTCAGTCCCTTGTCCTGGGTCTGAAACCAAAGAGCAGCAAGTACACTCGAGGACAGTGACCAGCCAGAGTGGCAGTTCCCAGCTCGCTTTCCCTTGGCTGGCACAGGGTGGGGCCTTAGGACGTCATCGGCCCCATTTCCTGCCCACATTTTGCTTCCTGAGTGTGGACAAAGTGTGGCCACCCAGCATACAGCCTCTACGCTCTTCCTGCCTGCTGCCATATCTTGCTCGCAAGAGTTCCTTTGGAACTGTGAATCAAAACAAACCCTCTGCCCCTTAAGTTGCTTCTGTCAGGGCATTTTATCACAGCATCGGGACCAAAAACACAGACAAGTAGGAAACTGCCTTTTGCAGAATTAGTGCTCCAATATCCACCTACCTGGTACCTGATGAAGTTAGTCAGTCCAGCTTCTGACTACAGAAAGAACACATTACTCATATAGTGCACTGCATACAGCTTAAATGCTACCTCGCCAAGCTCTCTCCTGCTCTCTTCCCATCCTGCCCTCTGTCTTACAAGTGCTGGGGATCAAAATAGGACAAACTGTCACCATGCAGGCGTTGGGGGTGGGGGAGGTACTTAAACGACAGAACACAAAATGCCACTGTGACTATAATAACTACTTTCCTCCATGCTGTAACTAAATGCTTGACAAAAGCAACTTAAGGAAGGAAGGATTTATTTTCACTCAGTCCATTGTGACAGGACAGTAATGGTAGCAAGAGCTTGTAGTGGTGGCTGGTCACAGTGAGACACAGTTCGGAAACATCTGGTGCTGGGTGTCATGTTTTATAACACAGTATAATGCAACGTAATATGGTGGCAGGAACAACTCTGGGGGCCGGCCATGATGTCCCTCTGAACTATCAAGCTATGGGATAGGCTTAGTACAAAATGAAATTTACTGGAGGCTGGGGGCCAGGGAAGAGATCCCCTTAAAAAAAAGTTAAAATTTTGGGAATGGAAAAGTTTCAGTTTCCCAGGGAAGCAGACTGGGCTTTGCAGAAGGAGCTACTGACAATGGGCTGTTAATCATTGATGGCTCTGACAAAGGGACAATAAGTTCAGAGCTTATCCTCCAGTTCCTCAAGGCCTCACTAAATATAGTAAAAATAACTAACCTAGCAGCCAGTCAGAATCCGGCCCATGTAACTTTCCCACACCCACCAATGAAGTTTTAGATTATCTAACTTTTGCTAAAAGTCCTCTAGTTTCCTATAAAAGACTTGTACCCCTTTGTATTGGATCGCCATTTTTGTAAGTGGCTGACCCCTGCATGCAGACTTCTTGCTTTCGAGAAATAAAAACACACTTGCCTATTGCATATGTGAGTGGTGGTCTCCATGGTAGACACAGAAGTGGGGGTGCGGGGAGGCTAGCCTGGAACCATACCAGGACAGAGATAGAATAGGAGAGGGAGCAAGAGTTGGGATAGTCATTCCCTCTTAGAAGCCTGGCTCACACCTAATGGTGCCACACACAGAGTGGGTCTTCCCACTTCAATTAATCCAGTCCAGATACTCTTTTGGGTAGAAATGTCCAGAGATTTATCTCCTATGTAATTCTACTTTATTTCACTTTTTAATTGTTTAATTATGTATGTGTGGGTGGGTGAGGGTGTGTGTGTGTGTGTGTGTGTGTGTGTGTGTTGGGGTACAAATAAGGGCAATAGCTGTCAAGGCTGGGAGAGAACATCCCATCCTGTGGGGCTGGAGCTACAGGTGGTGGTGTGCTATCTGACAAGCACTGAGAGCTGAGCTCAAGTTCACTGCGAGAGTAGTAATCACTCTGAACCCAGAACTGTCTCTCCAGCCACTCCCAGGTGACTCTAGAGCAGTGGTTTGCAACACCCCCACACACACACGCACACAGGATTGACTATCAGGTATCCTGCACCTCCGATATTTGCATTAAAATTCATAGCAATAGCAAAATTACACTTATGATGTAACAACAAGATCACTTTATGGTTGGAAGTCACCACAACATGAGGAACTGTATCAAAGGGTAGCAGCATTAGGAAGGCTGAGAATGGGGGCTAGAGACATGGTTCAGAGGTTAAGAGCACTGACTGCTCTGCAAGAGGTCCTGAGTTCAACTCCCAGCAACCTGGTGGCTCACAACCATCTGTAATGCATACAATTCCCTCTTCTGGTGTGTCTGAAGACAGCTACATTGTACTCATAAACATAAAATGAATAAACATATCTAAAAAAATAAAAAAATAAAAGGTTGAGAACCACTGCTCTAGATCCTATCAAATTGACAATATCAGCGATCACAGTGAGAGTCATCTGACTGGTATTTAGTTTACACCTTATTTGCATACACACCTGGTCAATATTCAGAGAAAATAAGATTCATTGTCCCAGAGGCATCTTCTTCAGGCAGGAACTCAGTCAGGTTTCCACCGCTCCTGCCCCCAAGCCCTAACCTGTAGCTGCTTCCAGAGGACTCTATTGCTTCAGCTCCTAAGACTCCATGCTAGTGCCACGACAGTTTGTTCCTGCTCTAGGACTGATTTCCAGCCTGCCAAGACCCTCCTCTTCTGAGAACCGCTGCTCCAGCCGCTGAGACCTGTGAGGCTTGGGACCCTTCTCAGAGCTGTAGCATTCCTAGGAGTCATCAGCAAGCTCTTGGCTAGCGTCCACAGCCACCAAGAGCTCAAATCTTTTTCTTTCACTGTCTGTCCTAGTTTGTTTTCTACTATTATGATAAACCATGATAGAAAGCAATTTGGGGGGGAAAAAGGATTGATTAATTTCATTTTATGACCCCAGGGTCACAGTCCTTCACTGAGGGAAGTCAGGAACTAAAGCAGAGACTAGGAAAGAGTGCTGCTTACTGGCTTGCTCCTTGTGGATCGCTCAGCTTGATTTTTACACAACGCAGGACCGCCCGCTCAGGGCTGGCACTGCCTGGGCCTTATTGAACTTCTTTCTTGTTGCGGGAAATATTAAAAAAGACTGACCTGCCACTCCTTCCCGGCCAACTCTCCTGCCCCACCGCGGCGCGACACCACGCGTGACCCCAGCTCTCCGGCAGTCCTGCTAGCCTGGCCATACCTCCTGAGAGGTGGGGTCCCGAGAGCTCATCTCGCTTCCACGCACGGCCCCACACACTGATTGCTAGCTCATCACCCAATAACCTATTAGATTTATGTATATTTAAAATCACAATTACAAGATGCCAATATAGTAATTTCAGAGCCAATTGGTTATGACAAAAGCTTTAACCCAAATATTCTAACCTTTTGATAATACCACGTTGGACTCCTGCAACCTCTGAGATTTCCCCAACTCTTAGCTCCGCCTCCCCTTTCCTGTCCAATCACAGTCCTTCCACTGCCCTAATAGGATTAGACATGGAAAATCCTGCAACACTTTCTTTCTTTCTTTCTTTCTTTCTTTCTTTCTTTCTTTCTTTCTTTCTTTCTTTCTTTCTTTCTTTCTTTCTTTCTTTCTTTCTTCCTTCCTTCCTTTCTTTCTTTCTTTTTCTTTCTTTCTTTCTTTTTCTTTCTTTCTTTCTTCCTTTCTTCCTTCCTCTCTCTCTCTCTCTTCCTTCCTTCCTCTTCTTTCTTCTCCTCCTCTCTTTCTCCTCCTTTTTCTTCATTTTTCAATGTGTATGGATGTGTGTTTTGCCTATATGAATGTATATGTGCCACATGAATGCCTGGCACCTATTTAGGTCAGAAGAGGACATCAGAAGATCCCTGGAACTGGAGTTACAGATAGTTGTGAGCCGCCATGTAGGTGTTGGGAACAGAGCTCAGGACCTCTGGAAGAGCAACCGGTGCTCTTAACCACTGGACCATCTCTCCAGCCTTGCCCCACTGCATTTAATTAGGGTTGCCTCATGAGTATGTGTGGAGGGTGTCATTTACTTGAACAAGTGCACTTTGAACATGGCTAGAGCACTGAGGAACGTGGTCCCTGTAAGACCCCAAAAACCGAGGATGCTCCAGCACCCCACACCCGGGAAGGCAACACCCAAATCACTCACGAGAAACGGTCTCAATGCAATAGCATGAGGATTTCTTTATTTCCAGAATTCTGGGTTCGATAGCCGCGCACCACGCAGGGTTAGAGGACTATGGACCACGAGTGCCGAATTGAGACAGCTTTTATAAGTTTACGACAGAGCCCACGAATCACAAACCAATAATTTCTTAGCATGGAGAGCCCGCAAAATGCGAGCCAATTGATTTGTACCACTCCATAGTTTTTAGGCCAGTCAGTTTAAATTATCGGAGCCCGTGCTCAGTGGACCAATTAGTTTCCTATAATGTCTACAGCTGCGTGAACTCTTGCTTAGGGGTAATGGCCTAAGTTTACAGAAGATAAGCTTAGCCCATTTCCAGTTACCCTATAGGGCCAGGATCACCTATTCAAGACCTTTCTGCTAGGTCTAAACAAAGGGCGGGCTCTGGAATGTGACCTTTTACCTAGTTCCTAACAAAGTGAGATAGCATTTTAAACTTCTGACTTCTTGGGGTCATTAGAGTTAGGCTGTATTATTTTCTATCCTTTCAGTCCCCTTTGCCCTAACTATTAACTGCCGGGAACTCCTGAGGGAGAGTGGGGTTTTATGGTCCTGCCCACTCCTGCCACCCAGGAAGGAATATTGATGGGCTCAGGCTTGTGCAGGTAGTTGCTGACACTCAGGGTTCATGGAGCATAGCAGCTGTGCCAGATCCAGAAGACTGCCTCACAGTGTACCTTCCCGTCCTCAGCTCTTCACCCTTTCTGCCCCATTTTTAATGTTATGAGCCTTGGAGGGGGTTACGTAGATGTCCAGTTTCAGACTGAGCACCCAACAGTTGCTCATTCTGAGCTCTTTGACCAGTTACGAGTCTCCGTACTAATGTTTGGCCACTGCATATAAAAGGTTCTCTGACCACAGTGGAGAATAGCACTAAACTAGACACAGTTTTTGAAGTGTCTGTTACGTAAGGCAATGGGCAAAGTAGGCCATTGTGACAGGACTATGTGATAAATGACATATACAAAGTCAGTAGGAAGCTGATCTGTAGTCCAATGACTTTAGAGCACATGGTGTCATGAAACAGAGCTGGGTGTCTTAGCCATCACAAGGAGCACTGAAGACAGTGGGTGGGGAGTGGGGGGTAGAGGGGCTCATCTTCAGATGTGTGTGTTCAGATGAGGGCAGTCTGATCTTGAGGAGGTAACAGTGAGAATGAAGAGAAATGACTTCTGGAGCTCAAAAGTGGGTCAGTAGGACTTGGCGCACTGTGTGATGTAACACAGGCAGTCCACTAGGTTTCTGGCTTGAGCCAGAATAGGAAATAGGAATTCCTACAGATCGGCAGATAGGGGAGATATCCCTCATTGAACTGTATTTGCCTTTGTTGGTTTTTTTGTGTGGTTGTGAGACATCCACATGTCTAAGTGGAGTCGTGGGATGGGCAATGCCTTAGAGTGGAGCTAGTGGGAGGCGTGTTACCGCGAGAGCACATAGACGGTCATTGGCATTGGGACGGTAACTGGGACGGACCGGGAAATGGGCGATCAAGTGAGAGAAGGAGACCGAGAGCCCACAGGTCAAGACAAAGGTCAGCGGGGATTGGAGAAGACGCGCATTGGAAGCAGAAGCATGGCCAATGAGACTGCGGAAGGAACGTTGCCATGGAAGCCGGAAGAGTAAACAACTCCCTTCAGAATTATCCCCAGCAGCTAATGAAGGGTGAGCGGAGACTTATCTGTTAAGACTTTAAATGCATCTGTGTGGCTTGATCAGAGGTTTCTCCCTTAGGCTCATATACTTAAACGTAGCTCCGTCTTGGTGACGTGATTAGGGAGAATGGAACCTTTAGGAGCTGGAGTCTTGCTGGAGAGAGTATGTCTCTAAGGGCCAGAGTTTGAGGATTTCTAGTTTATTTCTCCCCCACCCACCCCCTCAGCTGTATGCTTCCCTACCACAGCGACTCGATCTCTCTGAAACCAAAATGTAAAACAAAGATTTTTTTTTTCTCTGAAGTTGATTTGGTCGTGGCATTTTATCACAGTAACAGAAAATAACTCTTATAACCTGTAATGGGGAAATATTGATGGTTGGGGAAGGAAGAGGAATCCTAATTAAGACATGGTTGGTACATCCACACAATAGAATGTTGTGCAGGTTAAATCACACTTAATTTAGATACGAGAAATGTCAAGCAAGAAGATATCCATCGAAAATAACAAAAAATTCCATATTTTTATTTCAAAGTTATACTTCATAGTGTGTGTTAGGCCAATCACCGTAATTGTTGTCCATTGTGATCCCAGCAGAGGAAATAACTCCCTTTGGAATTATCCTCTATTCTGGGCTAGAGAGAGAGGCGGAGAGGCAGGAGGATAAGGAATGCAAGGTGAAGCTTTGAGGTCAGTGAGTTTGGAGCTAACCTGGACTACCTGAGACCCCCACATCTCAGACAAAGACAAACAGACAAAGTTTCCTCTTCCTTTTCCTTTTCAAAGTTTCATTTCCTTTTCTTGCTGTCATGAAATCACAAATCAATGTAGCGGAGAATTGCATATTGGCTCACAGTGTTACAGAATCTCGACCATGGTCACTCGACTCCACAGATCCTGGGCTGTGGAGATGCAGAGCACTGTCGCAGGGAGCACGGTGGAGCCAAGGTGGGAAGCACAGGTGTAGGTTTCAAGGCCACACCCTGCAGTTTGTACTGTGTATATTATATTCTTTTCCTTTTCTGTGATGAACATATAATCCCTTCATGATAAGAAAATTTTCATTGGGTTTCAGTTAAGAATCTTGTGGTACAAGCTGAGAGGTGGTTGTGCATCCTAGTACTCAGGAGGCAGAGACAGTCAGATCTCTGGGAGTTCAAGACCAGACTGGTCTATAGATCGAGTTCCAGGAAAGCCAGGACTACACAGAGAAACCATGTCTAGAAAAACCAAAAAAGAAAAAAAAAGGAGAGAGAGAAAAGAAAAAGAGAGAGAGAAAAGAAACATGTGGTACATATCACATAGTAGGTGGTGATTAAATAGGCTGCTTACAGAAGCCAAGCAGCAACAAGGGAACATTAATGTGCTCTCCCCTTAAGTTACAGTAAGGTCTACCTTGAATGGGAAAGGGCAGGACAAGCACTTGATAGAACAGTCAAAGATAAAGTCAGCCGGGAGGGATGGTGTAGATAGATAGATAGATAGCTCTTGGTAGCTGATGATCCATGAGGAAAGATTGGAGTGAAGCCAGAGTTGGGCAAAAGTGAGGAGGTATGTGTAGAAGGGAGGGGGCAGGATCTGGGCTAGAGCAGCTAGAGAGGTGACCACTGCAAACTGTGAGGAGGGGGCTTGACCAAGGTCAATGTGATGAGTCCTCTGTACCCACTACTTGGCATACATCCAACTCTGATGCCTCCCTCCACAGAGACCAATGGCAGAAGCCCTGCACTTGTGATGGTTACAGTCTAAGGAATGGTTTTCAGGTCGTTAGAGAGGTCACCAGATGCTCCTCAGAGGGGCCAGGAAGGATTTGTAGTTCTAAGATGTTTTAAATAAGCTCAGAAGAAAGGATATTAAGGGCCTGTGGCTGGAACACATGGTACATTCTTTTGCCAGCCTTGAGCTTTTCTGGACCTGAACTTAAGGTGTCCTGGGTCATCCTGGGGACACTGCCTTAGGCTACCAGAAGAATGCTGTGGCTTGGTCTAGTGTCTTAGGGCAGGAAATTGGATGGAGATATCGGTGCCAAGAATCTCGAGGTGTCAGACACACACACACACACACACACACACACACACACACATCAGATCCAGGACAGCTGAGTAGGCCCTCTTCCCACTCAGCTAAGTAGTGTCTACTTCAGTTGTCCCCAGATGCCCCAGCAGAGCCAGCTCAGAAGGGAAGGCAATTCTGGGAGCATATGCCACACTGTCCTTGTCTGCAAAGGCAGGGCCTCACACAAGGCCACAAGCAGAGGGATACGAGAGTGAGCAGAGGCCTGTACTGGCTCTGCGCTCTCAGCCCCAGCATGTGGGGAGGAGCAGGCTTCTGACCTGACAGCTCTGTCAGGCTGCTGTCACTCTGTAGAGGCAGGAGTCTTTGACAGTACCATTGTAAAACTCTGGGAGCCTTAACTTACCGGAGACCCCTGAGTGAACATGGAGACAGGAGTCAATGCAAAAGCAAGAGGAATTTTATTTACTCCAACATGCCGGGGTCGCCCTGCACATGGGGAGAGAATGACCATGCACAGCCCACCCAGCAGGCCTTTATACAGTCCTCAGGGCAGGCGCCATTCGGCACAATGTGATTGGCAGAACAGTGTGACTTTTAAACTGATTGGTTGTTAGGGGATGAAATAGATGGCCAACAATAGTATAGGAATAACTCTGGCCTCCCCTAGCTCCAGGGACCTCCCTGTGGTCTGAGGAATGTAATTTAGCCCCTCCCTTCCGGAGGGGCCTGGTGGAATTTTCCAAAGTTTCTGAGCTGACCTCCTCACAATCACCTTTTATTGCTGGGGGTGTTATAACAAAATATAACTTATTATTGTTGGAAAATGATTTAGCACATTATTTTGGGTTTGGGTGGCATATTCCACACTCTGAATATGCCGTGACAACTCTGTAATGACGGAGGCTTGTGTAGGATGAGTATTATGTTGAACTGTCTTCTGCCATTGGAAACATCATGCCCCATAGTCCCACACTGCTCATCCAGTTCCTTTGCTTATTTAAAATACGGCAACACAGAAGGTGGCACTGGCACTGACTGGCTTTCTCCACATCATGTAGTTACCACCGGAGAAGAAGATTTAACTGCTGAGCTCTGTCTTGTAGGTGAAGCTGGGAATAAATATGCCTTCGCAGAAAAGTAACACATACAGAAGCATTCGAGGTAATCATGAAAATGTAAGCCAGGACTCCTTTGCTTCCACATCAGAAACAAAGGCAGGAGAGCAAACAAAACTAAGCTGACTGGGGGAAAAAAAATAAGCATCAGATGTTGGAGAGGAGCAAAGATGGGGGAGGGACAGGGACAAGCAAAGTGGGGGACAGGGACAGCAGTGGGGGCAGGGACAAGCCGGGAGGACAAGGACAGAGATGAACTTTCAAGGCACACTAGGCACATCCTGCCAAGCAGGCTCAGGGCAGGCCCATCGTTTTCCCCCACACAAAGGCTTAAACCATAATACACAATGCCTCTCAGTTTTTCAGCCTGGCCTTGGCCTGAGGAAGTCCTCCAGTGGAACTGATTAAGGCTGCGGTGGACGGAGGGGTGGAACCGGCCTTCAGTGTGGGAGCCGGCTGCCCAGCCGTGACTGTGGTAGCAGCTCTCAAACACCAGCATGAAAACCTCAGAGCTGGGTCTCCTTCCCCTAAGGAGCCCAGACTAAGGGTCTAGAATGTGCCTGAAGAATCTGTGTTTTTAAAAAGTTTTTACATTTTAAACATATTATGATTGTATTGTGAGGGGGGCACACATCCCATGGTGTGTGTGTGTGTGTGTGTGTGTGTGTTCTCTTCCTTCCCTCCCCCTTCTCCCCTCCCCCTCCCTCCCCTCCCTCCCTCTGTGACCCTCCCACCCTTCCTCCCTTCCTCCCTCCCTTCCTTCCTCCCTCCCTCCCTCCCTCTGTGAATTCCTAGGCTTGAACACAGGCTAGACTTGCATGGCAAGTGCTTTTATCCACTGAGACATCTCACTGACCCAGTTCCATTTTTTAAAAAGATTTATTTATTTATTAAATATAAGTACACTGTTGCTTTCTTCAGACACACCAGAAGAGGGCGTCAGATCTCGTTATGGATGGTTGTGAGCCACGATGTGGTTGCTGGAATTTGAACTCAGGACCTTCGGAATGGCAGTCGGTGCTCTTAACCGCTGAGCCATCTCTCCAGCCCCTCCATTTTATTTTTAATTGCTAAATAATTATAGCATAGTTTAATTATACATATTTATGGGGTATATATGATTATCTGATATATATACATTGTATAATGATCATATCAAAGTAATTAACACATGCATTTACTGAAGCCTTTATTTCTTTATGGTGAGAATAAACGATATTTTAAAATTACATTTTTATAGCCAATGGAAGCTTACATCCTTAACCCTGGCATTTGGCAGACAAAGATGGGCAGATCTCTGTAAGTTCAAGGCCAGCCTGGTCTACATAGTGAGTTCCAGGACAGCCAGGGCTACATAGTGATCTGTCTCAAAAATAATAATTACATTTAAATTTCTATTTCTATTTATTTTTGTGTGTTTGTGTGCAGGTGGGCATGTGCACGCTACCTTGCACTTGTGGGGGTGGGGTGGGGGTCACAGGACAGTGTGCAGGAGTCAGTTCGCTCTCTCCACTCTTTGGGTCCTCAGGCTCGGCGGAGAGTGTCATTTCCTGCTGAGTTGTCTCACCACCCTTTGGAATTTTTGGTCTAGCTACTTCAAAATATACAATTCATAATTGTTATCTGTACTCACCCACTGTGCTAGCATTTCAGAACTTAACCCTCCTATCTGTCATAACCCACCCTGGTCCCATCTCCCCTCCCTCTCCTCAGCCTCAGCCAGCCAGCTTTACTGGCTACTTCCTTGAGATCAGCGTTCTTCCAGGTAGAGAAGTGAGGTCCCGCAATGGCGGCTCCTTTCCCTGCCTCTGCACGTATGTCCCACAGGTACCACACAGCTGCTGCTTCCTTCCTTCCTTCCTTCCTTCCTTCCTTCCTTCCTTCCTTCCTTTCTTTTTTGGTTTTGTTTGGTTTTGGTTTTTCTTTTTTTTTTCTTTTTGGTTCTTTGAGACAGGGTTTCTCTGTGTAGCCCTGGCTGTCCTGGAACTCACTCTGTAGACCAGGCTGGCCTCGCACTCAGAAATCCGCCTGCCTCTGCCTCCCAACAGTTGTTTTCTTGATCAAACCCGCCCTCTGTTCGGTGAACTGAGTTGATTCACTCACTGTTCAATAAAACAGCCATCCCGACCACCTTACCTAAGCACTAGCGTCATCTAGCAATGCCACTGTGACGGTTTTACTGATGACAATTAACCCCCCACACCCCTCCCATACACACCCCCACCCCCGCCTCCTCTGTGGTGGTGCCTTCTGCTCTGTTGAAGACATCGTCGTGATGCTGCTGGGAGAGCTGAACAAAAGAACAGCGGTCCCTGTGAAGCGAGCACTCAGCCGAGCAGAGCGGCCCTGTCCAAACCCGCGGAGATCAAGATGGGCGAGAAGCCACGGCGCTTCCCTGGACAGGTTAAACAGCCCAAGAAAATGCTGGGAGAGTTCCAAAGCTGCTTCCGGTGGGAAAACCCAGCCTGGCCCAGCCGGCTTGGACTCCCTTCCCATAGGGTCAGATGGGTTTCTGTCGGGCCAGGAGAGCTAAGTATAGTCTTTAGGACTGGTTTCTGCTTTACCACATTCTTGGGGTTTGCAAAGAGGTAAGTCTTCACTCCCAAACGTTTGAGAATGAAAGTAGCCTCTTCGCCATCCCGTTTATATCTGAAATCGATCTGACAAATGACACCCAGGAAGGCTCTTTACACTTCCCCCAAACTTAGTGCCATGAAACCTTTACTCAGAAGTTACTGTATTAGGAATGAAGTGTGGACCCTGGGAACTCGTCTTTCTTGAAGGAATAAATATTCTTCTTCCTTCGAGTTAGAATCAACACAGAATCCACACAACCTTCTTTCCCTGACCAGGAAGCCAGCTCTCTGTTACATTTCTATTGTTGCATCTGTTAACGTTTTTCACACGCATGCATTCCTCTTCCTCTTGGTACCGATTTTTCTGTTTTTATTCTATGGTTTCAACTATTTTCAAATGTTATTTCCAGCTCTGGTCACTCTTTGGAGATTTAGAGCCAACAACCTACTGTCTTTCAAACATTTCAGCTTGCTTTTCCACAGTCATCTCAAATACAAACTGTCTAAGACTACATTTAATTCTTGATCTAAAAAAATAAAACTCAGCCGCCGAGCAGTGGTGGCCCACGCCTTTAATCCCAGCACTTGGGAGGCAGAGGCAGGTGGATTTCTGAGTTCGAGGCCAGCTTGGTCTACAGAGTGAGTTCCAGGACAGCCAGAGCTACACAGAGAAACCCTGTCTCAAAAAACCAAAAAAAAAAAAAAAAAAAAAAAAAAAAAAAAAAAACCCTCAACAACTCTCACCTCTGTTTGCTCAGCCCCATTCCATCCCATAGTCTGTCAGAAATCTTAGGTATCTCTCTCACCACTTGTGCCTGACAGGATGTGTTCAGTTGTGCGGCAGTAACAGCCTTTGGTAAGCTAGAAGGGGCTTAGCACAATAGAAGCTCTCGCTCACTCGGTTCAGCTAGAGCGGTCCACCAAAGAAATTCTTTTAGGATCCAGGAAGATGGATCCCCAACCATCTGCAATATGATCAGTTGCCACAAGAGGGCGATGAGCGTTCTGAAGAATTTCATCATGGCGATTTGGTGCCTGCTGGACCACACAGCACAGCTTTATACTCAAGCCTGAGAACACCTCTGCTATCACCTGCACCCGCCCCAACGACTGGATCACGTGTGCTCAGAACACAAATGAATAAGCAGAACCAACGCCATGTCAGGGACTTCCGGAAGCAGTCTGAGGAAAGGATCCATGTAAAATGACTCGGGAGGACAGAGACAAGAAGCAAAGCAACTCAAAACCACATGAACGCCCATGGGAAAAGTTCCACAGAAGAAGTCTGCATGGCAGCACACTCCAGAGCAGTCTGAGGCAAGAGCAAGAAGCAAGAATTCATGTATACATACATAGAACTCATATATACATAGAATTCATATATACACACACATGCACGTATATATACATACATACATACACATTTATTTTACGTGTATAGGTGTTTTGTCCACATGCATGTCTGTACAATACATGCATGCCTAGTGCTTATGGAGGCCAAAAAGATGCCATTGCATCCCCAAGAACTGGAATGACAGGTGGTTGTGAGCCACCACGTGGGTGTTGAAAATTAAACCCAGGCCTTAGAAAAGCAGCAAATGCTCTTAACTGCTGAGCCATCTCGACAGTCCTATAACCCCATTTTTCACATGGTGAAACTGAGGCTCAGAAACCTGAGATCAAGTCACTTGCTCAAGCCCTTCAACTCTTGACAAAGAGCCAGAATGCCAGCCAATAGGTATAACTCCAAAGTCTTTCTCCTTATATTGAAATGTTTCTGCATCATGACAAATCTCCCATTATGCTTTGCTGCTAGTTCTATAAACATCATGTGTGTAAATCCAAATATATCACTGTGTTCTTCCCCGGGTCCATAATGGCCCTGCACCCCCTTTGGCATCAGCTTTCTGACTATCCCCTCTGTATTCAAGTTATTCGTACTTCTGACCCCTAAACGTCTATTCTGCATCAGGGCTGGCACTGTGTGCCCAGGCTGCGTTATACAAAGGTAGCCAACAAGTGCCATATGCAGGGGATCCTGGAACCAAGCCTAGAGAGGGCTCGTTAGTAGTGGACAGCATCCCAGTGATGCTCTGCGCCAAGGAATGAGCTCAGAACCCAGGGAAAGGAGCCAAAGTGGGCTGGTCAGTTTGCCAAGCTGGGAGTCCTTGCACGTGGTTCTCAGGCAGAGGAAAGTTGCCTGCAGAGAGGGAAAGGTTGGCTGACTGGCTGACGGTGGAATTTAAGAAGTAGTGGTGGGAAGAGCAGGGTCCTGTGGGAAGTAAGAGAGGGATCTTACCTGCATGCGTCACTTTGGGAGTGAGCTAGCTCTGATAGTCGGGTGCCTGTGGGCTGGGGATGTATACTTAGCCGATAGTAGGTGCTGAAAATATGACTGAAAGATCTTAATGAAAATATGTCCCCTGTTCTGCCAAAGCAACTATTTGGACTTCATTTACATTTTTTATTATTTTTTTTTTTACTA
Source organism: Apodemus sylvaticus (assembly GCF_947179515.1). Lineage (NCBI taxonomy): Eukaryota > Metazoa > Chordata > Mammalia > Rodentia > Muridae > Apodemus > Apodemus sylvaticus. Next base: position 64,103,272 of record NC_067487.1, read on the forward strand.
TTTAAAAAAAATGTTGGGCTGGAGCGATTAAGAGCACTGACTGCTCTTCCGAGGGTCCTGAGTTCAAATCCCAGCAACCACATGGTGGCTCACAACCATCCGTAATGAGATCTGATGCCCTCTTCTGGGGTCTCTGAAGACAATAAATAAATAAATCTAAAAAAAATGTTTTGTTTAAATACCTGGCATATATTTCACATCTTATCACTAATGCGCTTACCTGTTATCTAGTGAATTATCCATCTGATAACTCAGACTTTTATGTTACCAACTCCTGCTTCTTCTCCCTCTCCAAGAACAAGAATTGTGGGTCTGGGGGGGGGGGGCAGTCCAGTTGGTGGAACACTTGTCTAGCATTTACAAAGCTCTGGGTCCCCAGCCTTAGCACTACACAAACTGGACACGCCAGTGCACACCAGTGGTCCCAGTACCTCCCAAGAGAGAAAGGTAGGACTGATGTAAAACCCGGCAAGGTGGAGGTGCCTTTGGCCCGCCCATGCAAAGGTGTGCCAGTAAGAAATTATGCCACACAGCAGATCTAGGTTAAGAGGTTCACTGGGAGAGGGGGAGTGTGAAAGGCTGTCTAGGAGAGGGGCCATGAGGTAGAGAGAACGTGGGGGTTTGAATAGGAACGGTCCCCATGGACTCAAGTCTTTGAATGCTCAGCCTGTGGGGAGTGGCACAATGAGGAGGTGTGGCCTTGTTGGAGGAAGCATGTCACTGTGGGGGTGGGCTTTGAGGGCCCCTATACTTAGCTCTACAAAGTGTGGAATTCCAGTCTCCTCCTGGCTGCCTTTAAATGGTGATTCACAACCATCGTAAGAGGATCCGATGCCCTCTTCTGGTGTGTCTGAAGACGGCGATGATGTACTAACATACATAAAATAAATATATAAATCTTAAAATAAAAAAGGCTAGGGTAATCATCCAGTAAGGGTAATGAAGGTGGTTAAATAAATCAACAGGACTATGACTCAATGGGGGGTGGGGCATCCAAGTGATAGTAAGAACTAATAGAGTTGTTAAATACCACATAACAAGAGCAAATGGTGGGCTAGGAGCATTTGAGAACTCATTAAAAGTAGGTTTAAAGAATTTAAGTCTGCACACTGGGTTTGCAGGTGTCTGAGGCTGAGATAATGCTTATTTGAACTGCAACTGTGGCAGTGACCGTGAACACAGACACTGGGCTAGCTGATACGAGTGGAGAAGAGGAATGCTGGGAGAAAGGCATTGGGTAGAAAAAAGTAAATGGCCAGGTGGTGGTGGCGCACGCCTTTAATCCCAGCACTTGGGAGGCAGAGGCAGGTGGATTTCTGAGTTCGAGGCCAGCCTGGTCTACACAGTGAGTTCCAGGACAGCCAGGGCTATACAGAGAAACCCTGTGGGGGGAGGGGGATGGGGGTAGGATGTGGTTCTGGATCTGAGTGGAAGAGAAAAGCCATCTTTTAATAATTCCTGGCAGGCCACATTCAATTACCTACAATCCTTCCTTTCTTTTTCTTTCTTTCTTTCTTTCTTTCTTTCTTTCTTTCTTTCTTTCTTTCTTTCTTTCTTTCTTTCTTTCTTTCTTTCTTTCTCTCTCTCTTTCCTTCCTACCTTCTTTCCTTCTTTAAAGATTTATTTAAGTACATTGTAGCTGTGTTCAGACCCACCCAAAGAGGGTATCAGATCCCATTACATATGGCTGTGAGCCACCATGTGGTTGCTGGGAATTGAACTCAGGACCTCTGCTGGAAGAGCAGTCAGTGCTCTTAACTGCTGAACCACCTCTCCAGCCCCTGACTCTGTTTCTTTTCTTTCTTTCTTTCTTTCTTTCTTTCTTTCTTTCTTTCTTTCTTTCTTTCTTTCTTTCTTTCTTTCTTTCTCTCTTCCTTCCTTTCTTTTGTTCTTCCTTCCTTTCTTTTTCTTTCTTTCTTCCTTTCTTTTGTTCTTCCTTCCTTTCTTCCTTCCTTCCTTTCTCTTTCTTTTGTTCTTCCTTCTTTTCTTTCTTCCTTCCTTCCTTTCTTTCTTTCTTTCTTTCTTTCTTTCTTTCCTTTCTTTCCTTTCTTTTCTTTCTTTTCTTTCTTTTCTTTCTTTTCTTTCTTTTCTTTCTTTTCTTTCTTTTCTTTCTTTTCTTTCTTTTCTTTCTTTTCTTTCTTTTCTTTCTTTTCTTTCTTTTCTTTCTTTCCTTTCTTTCTTTCTTTCTTTCTTTCCTTCTTTTTTTCTTTTCTTTCTTTCTTTCTTTTTCAGACAGGGTTTCTTTGTGTAGCCCTGGCTGTCCTGGAACTCACTCTGTAGACCAGACTGGCCTTGAACTCAGAAATCTGCCTGCCTCTGCCTCCCAAGTGCTGGGATTAAAGGCGTGCGCCACCACTGGGCATCAAACCCCAACTCTGTTTCTTGAGGAGCTTGTTCATAAGGGGGAGTGTCAGCTGCATAGCATATAGTATATTAATGTCCCAGGCAATGGAATAATTCAGTTCTTGAGTAGGATCCATCAAGGCAGCGAGAGGGTCCATTCCCCCACACAAAACAGTATGTACCTTATTTCTGGAATATTCCACTTAATATTTTATGATCATGGTTGACTATAAAAAGTGAAACCAAAGATAAGGGGGATCATTATTGTAGAAATGTACATCCCAGAGCTAAGGGCAGCAGCTCAAGGAAGTTTCAGAGATCTGATGTGTAGCCACTTCTATAAGGAATTTAAAGAAAAGTAGCCTGAGTTGTCTGATCAACTGAGGGGCTGAGGGGACATCAGGTGACCTATAAGTGCTGGGCAGCCAGCAGTCGAATCACTCCTAATGACATATGTTTATACCCAGACACGAGAGCACCAATCAGTCCTCATCAGAAAAGCTTCCTGCAGTAGCTGAGAGTTAACAAAGATATTCGCCGGGCGGTGGTGGCACACGCCTTTGATCCCAGCACTTAAGGCAGAGGCAGGCAGATTTCTGAGTTCGAGGCCAGCTTGGTCTACAGAGTGAGTTCCAGGACAGCCAGGGCTACACAGAGAAACCCTGTCTCGAAAAACCGAGAGAGAGAGAGAGAGAGAGAGAGAGAGAGAGAGAGAGATCCTTATGAGATAGGACTCAGACCTAAAGGGGCGCTGTAACTTTCGGTGGAGTAATAGTACATTTATATTAGAGAACAAAGTTATAGCTGCTTTCAAAAAAAATTAAATTTAATAAAATTGACAACAAATTTTGAAGAAGTACTTAAATTTTGTTTTTTTGATTGTTTTTTGGATTTGGTTTTTTTCGAGACAGGGTTTCTCTGTTTAGCTCTGGCTGTCCTGGAACTCACTCTGTAGACCAGGCTGGCCTCGAACTCAGAAATCTGCCTGCCTCTGCCTCCCAAAGTGCTGGGATTACAGGCAAAGTACTTAAATTGTAAGTTATAATATCCCTCATGTATATATTGTAAAATGCCCAAATATTGTGAAGCAGTCTTCTACTTTTCAGCTTTCGGCTGCTTTAGGGTGTTAGTAGTTACCAGCAGAGTCCAGGAGAGTTTGTATGTATAAGAAGTAAATTCAAATGTATCTTGCTCATGTACTAACATCAAGTGAGAACACATTACCTCCATGAGTCCCAAGACCATGTGATTCTAAAAAATTTAACAATATGTCTAATCAGGTTTTTTTGTTCAGTTGGTTGTCGTTTTTTATTTTATTTTATTTTATTTATTTATTTATTTACTTATTTATTTATTTGGTTTTTCTGAGACAGGGTTTCTCTGTATAACCCTGGCTGTCCTGGAACTTACTCTGTAGACCAGGCTGGCCTCATACTCAGAAATCTACCTGCCTCTGCCTCCCAAGTGCTGGGATTAAAGGCATGTGCCACCACCGCCCAGAGATAAAATTAAAACTAGAAAGTCAATTAGCTTTATATCCCTCTTTCATGACTCATAATTTTTTAAAAATATGACAAATTATATATAACATCAAGCTTACCATTTTGTTTTATTTTCCTGACATGGTCTTACAGGCTGGTCTGTAATTCCTGGGCATAAGTGATCAACTAAGCCTTCTGAGCAGCATGAACTCAGAGACTTCTAGACAGAGTGCTGAGGATGGGGGCAGCCATCTACCTCTCCTGCTGTGCATGTGTGACTGTGTATGTGCCTATGTGTGAGTGTGTGTATGTGTGTGTACATGTGTGTGAGTGTATGTGTATGTGTGTGGGTATATAAGTGTATGTGTGTATGTGTATGAGTGTGTGCGTGTGTGTGTGTGTATGTATATGTGTGTGTGTGTAAGTGTATATGTGTATGTATATGTATGTAAGTATCTGTGTGTATGTGTATGAGTATGTATGTATGTATGTGTATGTGAGTGTGTGTGTATGTGTGTAAGTATATGTATGTGAGTGTGTGTATGTGTGTAAGTATATGTGTGTGTGTATGTGTGTTTATTATTGTATGTGTATAAGTGTATGTGTGAATGTGTGTGTGTGTGTGTGTAAGCATATGCATTGTTGTATTCCATAGCTGCCTGCAGCTATTACGAACTGGGTTGCTGGAACAGAAGCTGAGGGATAGATGGGGAAGGGGCAAAAAGAAAGAAGGGCCAGGGCAATATTTTACTGAGTTTTAATGTCGGTCAGACCTTTTAACAGTTTGGGCAAACCCTTCCCCCCAGGACCTTTTAACAGTTTGGGCAAACCCTTCCCCCCAGACTCCGGGTTCAGTTCAGGCGGAAGTTGTCTAGCTTCTGGAGGTCCTTGTCTTGACTGCTCCAGCAGCTGGGTGGGTCACCTGCTTAATTCAGGAATTCCTAGACCTGGAGGAACAATGAGCTTAACCTTCACTGAGCTTCTCCACCCTAGAATAAAAATTCCTGCCTTAACCTACTTCCCAATTATGTCCTAAAGGCAGAGCCCAAAACCAGAGATTGTCCTTGGCCAATGTCAAGTTCCTACCATGGTATGACTCCCAATATGGCTCTGTACATTTCCTCCCTTTTTTATTAATTTGAAAATGAGGAGGTAGAGAACAAGTGGATAAACCTCCTTCATAAGAAGGCAGGCCTTAACCAGGAGGGGAAGCATTGACCTCAATTCCTCTTAAATATTGTATAACATCTTTTTCAGAGGAGGGGTAATAGGCTCCCTTATTATTTTAAGGACAACCTCTCGACATTAACCCCTATGCAGTTAGGTGTACTTCCTGGGGACTCAGAAGCAGAAATTCACCTCGCCATGCGGTGCCTTGCCTCGCACCTCTCACTGGTACCCATGTTTGTTCATAAACAAACACACATAAATCTGAGTTCTACGTGGCTCCCTCTTTGGAGATCCACTTGTATAAGTTTTGAAGCCAGGGAGTCTGCAAGTGTCTTTAACAGACATGCAATCCTTCTATCCATGTGAGCCTAGGTGGATACAGCCAGTCTGCTTAACAAACAAGGTTAAGAGTTAAAGGTGGAACTTGTCTGTGATGTCCCTGAGGTATTCAGTTCAGATGCAAATTAGCAACTCAAAAGACTCAAAGCTTGGCCTCTGGGGGAGGTAGCTTTGTGTATCAAGAGATAAGCTGCTACTTCTCAGGAAAAGTGGAGACTATATTTTGGGTTTTGTTTGTTTGTTTGTTTTTGTTGTTTTTTTTTTTTTTTTTCCCGAGACAGGGTTTCTCTGTATAGCCCTGGCTCTCCTGGAACTCACTCTGTAGACCAGGTTGGCCTCGAACTCATAAATCCACCTGCCTCTGCCTCCCAAGAGCTGGGATTAAAGGCATGCACCACCACTGCCCGGCTGAGACAATATTATTTTAAATTAACACAGCTGGCTGAAGCCATCTTCAAAATTGGAATCTCCAATATTGGATTCATTTCTAGACCAGTCTATGGTTGAGTCTGCTGATCACATTAAAGGAAAGAGAAGAGTCATTATAACTCCTTTTTAGATTTTTTTTTCTAAGTTAGTTTAACAGTCTCCATGTTCTGTCCCACAAAGTCTAAAAGCTTGAAGCAAGGTAATTTATCTAACCTGGGACTTTTGACAATTAAGGTAAGTCAAGAACATATACCCAATATAGCTCTTATGTTACCACTGTCTGGGCACTCAGCAAGCCCACAGTCAGCATGTCTTCAGCATGCCACACCAATCACTCTGGAAGCTATCATGCTTCTGCAGCATTCTGTGGAAAAAACATAGGGGACATGCCTTCTTCCCCAATATTAAGTCAGGATCATGGCATATGTCAATAAGTGAATTCCTTCATTTCACCTAGACATCAGTATGCCTAATTACAGGATGTCATATGCACTCAGCAAGGAGTTCCTTGGCATCCAAATTTTAAAATTTTCTTAAAAATATGCAAGCATAATTTAAATGATATGCAAGGGGACACAATTTCCCCTCTCCTCCCTTGCAAGAAGATATTGTTTTATTAATTTAAGTTGGAACACAAAGTATATACCATAACATAGGCAATAACTATGTAATTATAGAAAATAAATGTAACATTCCCAGTTGCTTTTTGCTAGAGCAGTTGCAACTAGAAAGCCCAAAAATGAATCATTAGTCACATGCACATATTTTTAATCTTCTAAATTAGAAATATGAGTATCATTTATCTGTAATAATTAAGTCCTCTAGGATTAACACCATTATGTGGTAGAGGTAGAAATTGAGGACATCAAGAACAAGTCTTTATAAATTGATGTGCACAAAAATACAAAATTATTTTTTAAGCCATTACCCTTTTGATGATATGAATAATATGCTTGTACATCCGATTGTTTCTATATAGCCTGTCTGGGATACAAATTTTATGTGCCTTTCCTTAAGGGGTCTTGTCCAGGCACCTTTTCAAAGATTAATTATATAAGTATAATATAGCTGTCTCTCTAGCCTTTGGGTTAGCTTTCAAATACCTAAAGGACAGTCACTTAGAGAACATATCCTTTGAAGTTTGAATTACATTTGCATAAACAATAAAAAAATTAAGAATTAGCAGTATTAAAAATGGAACAATTTTAAGCAACTGTAAACCATGAGCTATATATATATATTTACTATTATTAAAAGCTTGATTTTTAACATCTCAAAAATAGCTGCTATAGTATTTGTGCTGAAGCAGGGAGAAACTTAAAGGAATAAATATGTGGTCTGATAGTAACAAATTATCTTTTGGATAACAATTATTAATTTTGCCTAAAAAGGCTTGCCATGTAATAGATCAACCATTAATAATAATTAATTTGATTGCTGCTTGAAGCAAAGAACAAAGGTTTTCTACCTCGAAAACAGAGGTTTAAGACCTCCTGTGGCAAGCTTAAGATAAGGTTAATATAAGATAAAGCCAATTAATATATCCTAACAACCTTTGAAAATCATTTACTTAAAATAATTTAAAGCCCATAGTTAGGAGCAAAGGCCTGTAACAAACATTCCATGAACATTATACACTGAAAAATTTAAGATCCTAGCTTCTTGTATTGAAACAGAGACAAAACATTTTTTCTCACATGAGGTAAGGGTACTAGCCATTTCTTGAGGCAAAAACCTTCTAATGAAATTGCTTTATTGTTTCTTTAAAGTTAGAAGCAAATGCTTTTATAATTATCAGAATATAAAGCAAAAAACAACCCTTTAAATCTACAATAATTTTGTAGGGAGTAGACAGGCCAAATGTTAATGCCTTTATAGCCTCCTTGACCTTTCATAGATTTGAACTGCATTTTAAACCACACCTGGATAAGTCAAGAATGTTGTTGTTTTTTTGTTTTGTTTTGTTTTGTTTTAGCCAAACACTCCCTAGGTGGGGCCTGTAAGGCTAAAACAATTTCTCATATAAGCTTCCTCACTAGCTTCCCCTGAGGCAGCTCTAAGATTTGCATTAATTCAAATGTAAAAAAATTGTTTTTCTAATCTGCCCAAGGACCCACCTTGAATCCTTGGTAAGGACATTGTATGAAATTCCTCAAATATAAATATCTTCTAATCTGAGCTTTTTATCTAAGACCAGACCCAAACTCATCTGTCCTGCAAGGACATTTTGAGGATTAAACAACAAAAGAAACCTGTAATTTCATAGTCAAAGGAACCTGCTTGATATCAAATACATTTCCACTGAGATCTCCTTTTTAATCTTGGAGGGTTAAATTTTGCTTCTACCATTGTAGCCAATAAGCTTGTGGAACAGTGGCAATAGGCCTATAATGGCCACAGCTGTATCACTCTTAAAATTATCTTAATTACAAGACCTGTTAAGAATCTGTGAGCCTTTTTAACCAGACTGCAAACTGAAAACTGTAGCCAATGACACACTGGCAATTTTTATTGTTACTTAATTTTTTTTCTTGCAATATTAGAGCTTTGGAAGCAAATCCCAATCTTAAACAATCTATTTTCTTTAAAATTAATGGCAAACACATTATTTTTACAGCACAAGGTTTGTCTGCCAGTTCTTATGTTCAAGTGTATGGCAGTGTAACTTATTAACGAGACATTATTTTAAATCATATTTCTTATAAGTCCAATCTCCAGGCCAAGATTCACACAAAATACCATGCCAATTTAGGAGCATCTTAAAGGCCTGTATTTCCTGGGTTGCCTCATGCCACATGTTATTTAAAATGGCTACTACCCTAAACTACCAGTTTTAATCTAACTTTTTGTTAATAACATTATACCTTTTAAATCATGTCCAATAACTTTTAAGTCAATACTCTATATAGTCAAGACATGCAAAATATACTCATACCTTTAAGACCAATTATAAACAAGAACAAAGAATGAGTTGCGTTAGGCCATGTGTAGCTAGTTAAGACAGCTCCAACACTGAATCACCAGTTTTATACTAACCTTTTCTTAATAACGCTATACCTTTTAAATCATAACCAATTAATTTATAACTCTTTAGTCAAGATATGTAAAACCTTATACCATTAAGACCAATTAGAAGCAAGAATAAAGCGATTACACAAATTTCATATGTTAAACCAAAGTTTTCCCAAATCTTGAGGCTTCTGGACTTTTAAAAGCGGCTTTTCCCCCAGCCATGTTTGCCTCTTGGGTGAGTAAGCTGCATTGCTGTGCAGCTTTAAATCAGTCCCCTCTGTATGAACTGCGGCTAGATTAAGAGATAGGCTGCCAGCAGATGAAATCCTTACCAATTTTTCTTTTTAACATGAAACAAGCAAACAGTCATTCACACAAAAACACAGAGAGGACATAAACGTACACATCGACAAATGGCCAGTGCACCAGGACAAAGATACACTGAAAGAGAAGTGTGCTTGTTAAGCAATTACATTCATTTTCCTCTTAAAGCAGCTATTGGAGGCTGTGGATATATGCCTATTTTTAAACCCTTTTCTTTTTCGCCTGAATCAGCTCTTAAGAGCTGTGGACAAATGCCTAAAAAGTTCCTACCCAATTTCCCACTGTCTGCCCCCTAAGCAAGTTCATTGCTGGGTTAACACTTCCTCACTTAGTCTGTATCCTCTAGCACCTATAGTTGCTCACCATGCAGGATACCATATTTTTCCGTTTTATGCAAACTTCACCAAGACAGGGTCACCTCAGGAAGGCTTCTTGTATCCAGTCCCACGTCCGGGTGCTAATCTGTTGTATTCTATTACAAACTGGGTTGCTGGAACAGAAGCTGAGGGATAGATGGGGAAGGGGCGAAAAGACAGAAGGGCCAGGGCAATATTTTACTGATCGAGGCTGAAATTTTAATGTCGGTCAGACCTTTTAACAGTTTGGGCAAACTCTTCCCCCCCAGACTCCAGGCTGAGTTCTGGTGGAAGTTGTCTAGCTTCTCCTGGAGGTCCTTGTCTGCTCAGGCAGCTGGGTTGGTCACCTGCTTAATTCAGAATTCATAGACCTAGAGGAACAATGAGCTTAACCTTCACTGAGCTTCTCCACCCTAGGATAAAAATTCCTGCCTTAACCTACTTCCCTATTATGTCCTAATGACAGATTCCTGCCTGAAGCCAGGGATTGTCCTTGGCCAATGTCAAGTTCCTACCAAGGTATGACTCCCAATATGTCTCTGTACAATGCATGTATGTGTGTATATGTGCTCATGTGCACACATGTGTACATGTGTGTGTGCCCATGTGCATGTGTGTGCCCCCGAGTGCATGTGTGCATGCATGTGTGGGAGTGTACCTGCATGCATGCGTATGTGTGTGTGTGTATACCATCTGCCCAATTCTGTGACTTTAAGTGCAATCATAGTCTATAATGATCACCCATGTTTCTGAAACTTTAAACCCCAAACAGAAACTCTTTAAACATTAACCTTCAGCTCCCCAGTTCCCACATCATGTTACACCTCTGTGGTAACTGTTATTCAACTTTCTCAATAAATCTTACTGTTCAAATTTCTCCATAAAATCGGATCATACAATATTTTCCCTTTTCTGTCTGGCTTATTTTATTCAGCATAATGTTTTCAATGTTCATCCAAGGTGTAACACATCAGAATTTGTCTGGAGCCTGTCTAGGATAGGCCAAGACCAACAGGTCCCTCCCTCGAAGTGGCCTCCCTGGAGGGTGGCCCACCATTTTTTTGCATGGTCTGTGATGGGTGAGCTCTATGAGGAAAGATTCCAAAGAGACTTCATTTCAGGATTGATTCTTGAAGCTGATATTCCTTTCCTGTCCTTATAAAAATAATATTATATAATCCCTGGGTATTAGCCCACCCTATTGGGAAGATTTCTATAGATCATCTGACTTGTACAGATGCCATATAGACAAATATGCCAAGTGGTGGTGACACATGCCTTTAATCCCAGCACTTGGGAGGCAGAGGCAGGTGGATTTCTGAGTTCAAGGCCAGCCTGGTCTACAGAGTGAGTTCCAGGACAGCCAGGGCTACACAGAGAAACCCTGTCTCAAAAAAACAAAACAAAACAAAGACAAATAGATGATCTTTTAATTCTTAATGACAATCCTATAAGTCTTCCTATAATTATACTAGCAATTATTAAGCTCTTTATAATAGGACTGTTATTAAAGCCCTCTTTGATATGAAAACTGGAATCAGAACTCTGCCAGTCTTCACATGTCATGAACTAATTGTTTCTGAGATAGAAAGCAGGCATTTACAATTTAGAACACATTCTAGGCTATAAAAGAGAACTAGCAATTTATTGTAGTACAAGGAGAGAAGATAAAATATTAACTAGGTTTATTTATATAAAATTTCAATGATAACTTAGTCATAAGAATTATGATTTTGAACTCTCATTGAACCTGTGAAGCTAATGACAGAAAATAAATGTCAAGTTAGATAACTACTCTTTAGGAAAACACATGCAAACATCCCTGTTGTAAACTTCTTATTCAATTTATGATTTGAATTTGTTTGAGCTTTTAGTCACTCCATGACATGGTTCAAATTGGCAGAGAATGAGGCCTAAATCTCTGTTTCCAAGAACTGGGCAAGTCCAGGCAAGGCCAGGCCTCAGAGGGGCCCTGCCACCTGACCTGAGGCAAAGACAATGGGTCAGCAGCAGTTTCCAGACTTTCTCCGCTACTTCCTCAGCAACAGTTTCCAGGCCCATGCCCCAGTAATGGTCCTGGAATGAAGGAGGAAGATAATGGTTGTCCACCCCAGAATTTCGGTAATGTGCTCTAAATCTGGCCTGCAAGCTTACTTGGTTGTCTATCTTGGTAATGGCGGACCCCAGTATGCTGGACTTCTGCAGAATAAAACACTCTTTGTGTTTACATATTTGAGTCCCGGAGTATCATTCTTCAGTGAATTATGAACCCTTACAACATCAGAGCAGAAGAAAAGAGCAAGATTAGGAGTGGGAAGGAGAAGGAAACACTGAGTAGAGTAACTTAGAAATTAAAGAGCATATACTTTGTTAGGTTCCCCTCCCTTTTATTTTCCCTTAGAAATAAAGATTAGAACTCTTCCTGTGAGCAGATTTCCCTAGCTGACAAGGGAGTAAATAAACTCTCAGCCTTGGGTCTCCACCTGGAGGACTTGTGGAGAAAAGAACAAGGACCTCTTTACTTAATCCCCACACTACCCCCATTAAGTGACAGGTATTAATTAAACCAGAGGCCTGCAGGCTTCAGAGTAGCTTAGAATCAAGATAGGTAAACACACACATACACACACACACACACACACACACACGCAAACCATCAAACCCTAATCACTCCCAAGACCAAGTCTTGTCCCCACTAATGCTCTTTCTCCATGACTACCTTCAAGAGAGAACCAGAGCTCTGGAGTCAGCCTCTGGCAAGAACTGAGGCCTTATTATGATTAAATAACATTCTATTGTATGCACACACCAGCAGTAGCCCATCTGCTGCCATACACTTCAGTTGTGACTAAGTGTAACCAGGCTACGCTAAGAGACACAAGTGAGCTGAGTACTTAAAGGTCATCTAGTGTGGGAAGCCATCCTGAGCTATTCGGACTAATGCTTACTCATGGCCCTAAGGTGGTGACTGCTAAAATACAAGAACAATTAACTAGAGCCTTCTCCTTGAGCTATCGGTGTGAGATTCCGAGAATACCACAAGATGTTCCTGCCCTAACCAAGGAATGTACCTGCCGGCGTTAACTCCGGGTGTCCTCTCCAGATGACCAGATGACCTCCTCGCTTGCTTCCTGCTTCGACCCCTAGGGGTGTCTCTGCCCTTCCCTTCTTTGTCTGGTGTGAAGGTTATTTCCTTCTCTGTAAGCCTTAAAACCCACTTACCTCCCCAACATTAAATGAAGCCATGACACAACCCAGACTGACTCTGACTTTGTTAGCGTGCTTGGCTTCCTTTCTCTCTTCCCCCCATTTTTGACCCTCAGGTAGTACCCCTTCGGGACCCGGGAATAACTGGACCTGCTGGACGGGTCAATCTAGCCGGGCGTGGTGGCGCACTCCTGTAATCCCAGCATTTGGGAGGCAGAGGCAGGCAGATTTCTGAGTTCGAGGCCAACCTACCTGGTCTACAGAGTGAGTTCCAGGACAGCCAGGTCTACACAGAGAAACCCTGTCTCGAAAACCAAAAAAAAAAAAAGGTCTTCTATCCTTGGTCCTCAGGTGACAACATGCTTAGCCTAAGAGTAAAGACAGAGAAGGGCACAGCTGTTCCACGATAGAAATGTAAATAAAAATATATCGAATAAAAAAAAAAAGAAACTATCAAAAAAAAAAAAAGGAGTCTGAAGAAAAGCAGGTTGGGTGGGGCGTGGCTCAGTTGCTAATGAGCTTGATGTTGGGTTGTGAGGACCTTCGTTCCAATCCCCAGAACCTACATGAAAAGCCGCGTGTGGTGGTGCGCAGAACAGTAAGTAAATCAGGCTAGGTTGGCAGAGACAAGAGGAGTCCTCAGGTTTGCCAGGTTACAGTCTAGTCTGCTTCAAAAAGTAAGATGGAAAACGCACGTGTATACACACAGGAATATGTACATATGCCCATATACACACTGTGGGAAGTGTGAGAGGTAGCCTGGTCCTCGGTTGAGCTAAAGGCTTTGAGGCCCTGGAGACCCTGAGGCACAGTAGGAGCTTCGCCTGCTCCCATGCACCAGGCCCCTGTCACATAGCCGCAGTCCCCCAGAGATCTGTCACACAAGGACAACACCCCCAAGCCCTTCCACGTGTAGATGCGGCATCCCTAACATCCCAGACCAGGACAATAGGAAAAGAGATGTGACCTGTGATCACCAGGCTCGAGACAGAGATCTCCACGCAAATGAGGCACCTAGAGACCCGGAGGGCCAGCACCAGCAGGTGCTGGCAAGGGTGTGGAGAAAGAGGAACACTCCTCCACTGCTGGTGGGGTTGTAAGATGGTGCAACCACTATGGAAATCAGTCTGGCGGTTCCTCAGAAAACTGGACATGACACTTCCGGAGGACCCTGCTATACCTCTCCTGGGCATATACTCAGAGGATTCCCCGATATGCAATAAGGACACATGCTCCTCTATGTTCATAGCAGCCTTATTTATAATAGACAGAAGCTGGAAAGAACCCAGATGTCCCTCAATGGAGGAATGGATACAGAAAATGTGGTATATATACACAATGGAGTACTACTCAGCAATTAAAAACAATGAATTCATGAATTTTTTCGGCAAATGGATGGAACTGGAAAATATCATCCTAAGCGAGGTAACACAATCACAAAAGAATACACATGGAATGCAATCATTGATAAGTGGATATTAATTAGCCCTGAAGCTCTGAATACTGAAGATACAATTAACATATCAAATGATTCCCATGAAGAAGGAAGAAGAGGGCCCTGATCCTGGAAAGGCTTGATCCAGCATTGTAGGGGAGTACCAGGACAGAGAAAATGGAAGGGGAAAGACAGGAGAATGGATGGAGAGAAGAGGACTTATGGGACATATGGGGAGGGGGGAACTGGGAAAGGGGAAAGCTTTTGAATTGTAAACAAAGAATATGTAAGACTCCCTTCCCAGACATTCGTCCCTGAAGAAGGTATTTAATCTCAGGCCCACCCTGAGAAGGGGGTAGAGGTGGGGTTATGGTTTTACGCATCCACTTTCCACTATGACAATAAATGGTTTGGAACCCCAGACGGTCGGTCTTTTTTCATCGAGATCCACCGTGGGAAGCCATGGAGAAGGTCTTTGCCTACAGAGCCACTGCCTAATCTCCAGTAGAAAGCCTCTCTGCACTCCCAGCCACAACTACTACCACGGACACTCCCAGTGGGACCGGTCAGAGCTGCTCCCCTTGTCCCAGGCTAGACCTGGGGAGGGACCCACTCTGTTCTCAGCTCTTCTGAGACTTCCAGGGATGCCTGCATGTCCAAGAGTCTGAGAACCCCACGGCCTGGCCTCATGGCTAGCACAGGGACCCCGGAACCAGCTCCGCCTTTCCTGCATCTCAGGCTGTGCTTTCCCAGCCCTGGACTGGTCTCTCAGGGATTCCTCTGGGGCCCTGGGGTAAGCGCAGTGAAACTCTCCAACTCCTGCCTCTCCTAGTGGCTGTTCCCTGTGACAGCGCAGATACGGGGACCCACGACCCTACAACACACACATAAAATAAATAGAAACAGAGCAAGATACCACATTTCTATCAGACAAAATAGACTCTAAGGTGAAATAGTAAGAGATAAGAGTCATGATTTTTAATAGAAATATAATAAAAACTAAAGCATAACAATCTAAGCACCACAAGGTTCATGTTTAAAACAGCTGTTATTTTCTCCTCTTACTCTCAATTTTGTTTTCTGAGATTTCAGTCACCTTAGAGACAGACAGAGCCTGCAAACATTAAACGAAAAATGCCAGAAAGACACCGGTCTTAAGTTTCAAGTTGTAGACCATTTGAGAAGATGGGGAAATCTTGTGTGGTCGGACTCCATCCTTCTCTCCAAGCACTGTGTGCACTACCCTCCCGCTAACCATGTAACCTTGGTGCTTAGAAGAGCTGTGGTAAGATCGCAGCTCCTGAACTCAGGCATGCCTTGTTTGTCTTAATTGTGGTCCCAAAGCATGTAACACTGACAATTCAGATAAGCCAGAGAGAAGCCACCAAATGCTTTGTGTCCATTCTAGGAATTATTTATACATAACATGGACTCTGTATACTGTATCCCCTGGGTCTCAGACTGTGTTTGTTGTCTGAGGAGTAGAGTAGACCACAGTATTCGGAAATTCATTTTTAGGTATTCGTTTGATGGTACTGTTTGCTTGGTTGCCACCGAGCACAACCTTGCTCATCCTGATTTTTCCCCTGCACCCCTTCCTCCAGACAGGGTTTCTCTGTGTAGCCCTGGCTGTCTTGGAACTTACTCTGTAGACCAGGCTGGCCTTGAACTCAGAAATCCGCCTGCCTCTGCCTCCCAGAGTGCTGGGATTAAAAGTGTGCGCCGCCACCGTCGCACCACCTGGGAAAGAACCCAGATGTCCCTCAATGGAGGAATGGATACAGAAAATGTGATATATTTACACAATGGAATACTACTCAGCAATTAAAAACAATGAATTCATGAAATTCTTAGGCAAATGGTTGGAAATGGTTGGAAGTGGAAAGATCAATATGCTTAAGCAATAAGTTTGAACTGTATCTTTGCTGATGTAACCTGTGCCCCTAAAAAGTATGAAAACTGCTTGTAATAGCCATTCAGGGGTTGCCTTCTTGTCACTCCCCTCAAGGGACTAACTGAGGGTTGACCCTGATGCTCCAGAAGTAAACTTCTTGCTTTTGCATCATTGTGCATCTCCGTGTCTCACTGGGGGGTGCGGGGACATTTCGAAGTAAGTACCACTGACCGAGGAGCACTGACTCGAGGATCGGGGTCTTACAGTCTCACAGACATCCGTAATAGGATCTAATATTTTTTTTCTGGTGTGTTTAAGACAGAGCACTCATATACATAAAATAAATAAACCTGAATAAATAAACCTTATACCATAATAAACCATATACATGAATAAATAAACCTTTAAAAAATATGCTAACATTACTGTAATCTGTACTGAAATCCATGTTGCAGAAAGCAGTAGGCTCTCACACCCTTGAGTCATAGTAAAAGCTTGGGAACCCCAAAATGATTAAGTTAAAAACATCTTTTAGCTTATCTTCTTTCAGAGTCTGGTAGTAAGGTAAACTGCATTTTCTAGCTAGAGACCTAGTAACTCCAGGAAAGTGGAGTCTGAGGCAGGACTTTTACAAATGAAAAGAAGGCAGCTGTAGCCTTGGGGGAGGGGTTGGTATGCTTCTTGTTGCTAAAGCTATAATTAGTCAACATCTCATCAGAGAAGGGTAAATAGCACCATAGGTATAATCCAAATGGCATACACATCAATTAAATATCAGAGACTTACCTACAACCTGGATGGTTGTCCTAGGTTCCTGTAGTCTTAATGACTTTGTAGGGGGACAGTGGCAGGTCTTCTGCTGTCACCCAAAACAACATAGGTCTTTGCCTGCCAGACCCAGGCCTGATAGCTTCTCCCGTGGAAAAGGAATGTGGGCACTGACCTTATTTTCACAGAGTAGAGCAATCAACCCAAAAGTGTCCACATCTTGGGCAGAACCCTAGCATCAGGTGAGGAATGGGACCATTTTTTCCCAGTTGTTAGTGTTACCACAAATCATGTGGGATTGTTGAGTTCCATCTGTCTTTGGAGACCTTAGGGTTCCTGCTAGGAGCTGGCTAAAAAGGTATTTTTCTACTGGTGAAATGAGTCAACTCCAGCCAGGTTAGATTATATTAAATGCCAGAATTATTGGGGAGCTGCTTTCAGGTGAGTTCCCTAACCTCAGGGAAGTCTCCATGGAAAGGGAGAGAGAAGAGAGGGGAAGAGAAAGGAAGAAAAAGGGTGTGTGCAGAGAGAAAGAGAAAGGGGGGAGGGAGAGAGAACAAACCATCTGGATTATATAGCAAAGAGCTCTGGAGGAAGACCAGGCCAGCCCCTGGGCTGGAAAGTTCATGGTTGGGGGCAGGGTATGCCAGGGAGGGACTGAAGGATGATGGGAGAACCTAGAGGCTGAGTCTGCTTTGGTCTGTAAGATATGAACCTCAGTTTATTGTTCTGGAGTGTCTTAGTCAGGATTTCTATTCCTGCACAAACATCATGACCAAGAAGCAAGTTGGGGAGGAAAGGGTTTATTCAGCTTACACTTCTGCATTGCTGTTCATCACAAAAGGAAGTCAGGACTGGAACTCAAGCAGGTTAGGAAGCAGGAGCTGATGCAGAAGCCATGGGGGGATGTTCCTTACTGCTTCCCCTGGCTTGCTCAGCCTGCTCTCTTATAGAACCCAAGACTACCAGCCCAGAGATGGTACCACCCACAAGGGGCCCTCTCCACTTGATCACTAATTGAGAAAATACCACAACGCTGGATCTCATGGAGGCGCTTCCCCCAACTGAAGCTCCTTTCTCTGTGATAACTCCAGTCTGGGTCAAGTTGACACATAAAACCAACCAGTACATGGAGTCTGAAACCAAGCATTCCAGCCTTTTGGTAATAATAAATGAATAAGGGGTGATGAAATTGTCTATGACTTCTTCCTGCTGATATTGGGTCGTTATGGGGGGAGGGCGAAAAGCTGGAATGTTGGCCAAGTCGGGGAACAGCTGGTTGTTTCACCGCTGTCCAGGTTGTGGAATCATCTGGGGCTGAGTGTGTAGGCCGGGCTTGTAGCCTCCCTACCCCTCCTGTGACGCACGACCCTGGGATTCCCCCCCCCCCCCCAAGCTCGACTGTCACCATGGCTGACAAGGAAGCAGCCTTTGACAAGGTGGTGGAAGAAGGCGTGACTAACAACGAGTACAAAATATGGAAGAAGAACAGCCCTTTTCTTTATGATTTGGTGATGAGTCATGTCCTGGAGTGGCCCAGCTTAACTGCCCAGTGGCTTCCATATGTGACCAGACCTGAAGGGAAAGATTTCAGCATTCATCGGCTTGCCCTGGGAACACACACATCGGATGAACAATACCACCTGCTGATAGCCAGTGTCCAGCTCCCCGATGCTACCGCTGAGTTTAATGCATCCAATTATGACAATGAATTTGGAGGTTTTGGTTCTGTTAGTGGGAAAATTGAAACAGAAATCAAGATCAACCGGGAAGGAGAAGTAAACAGGGCCCCATACATGCCTCAGAACCCTTGCGTCGTTGCAACAGAGCCTCCATCCAGTGATGTGCTTGTTTTTGACTACACAAAGTACCCTTCTAAATCATGTCCTTCTGGAGAGTGTAAGCCAGCTTTGTGTCTCCATGGGCTTCAGAAGGAAGGTTGTGGGTTTTCTTGGAATCCAAATCTCAGCGGGCACTTACTTAGTGTTTCAGATGACCATGCCATCTGCCTACTGGGCATCAGTGCAGTTCAAAAAGAGGGGGAAGTGGTGGATGCAAAGACCATCTTTACAGGGCATGCAGCAGTACTTGAAGGTGTTTCCAGGCAAGATAATTTATGTTATTTGTAACTATTGTGATGGGTGTTGTTTCCCTAATTTCTTTCTTAGCCTGTTTATCCTTTGAGTATAGGAAGGCTACTGATTTGTTTGAGTAAATTTTGTATCCAGCCATTTTGCTGAAGTTGTTTATCAGCTGTAGTAGTCCTCTGGTGGAAGTTTCGGGGTCACTTAAGTATACTATCATATCATCTGCAAATAGTGTGATATTTTGACTTCTTCCTTTCTAATTGGTATCCCTTTGACCTCCTTTTGATGTCTAATTGCTCTAGCTAGAACGTCAAGTACTATATTGAATAGGTATGGAGATAGTGGGAAACCTTGCCTAGACCCTGATTTTAGTGGGATTGCTTCAAGTTTCTCTCCATTTAGTTTGGTGTTGGCTACTGGTTTGCTGTATATTGCTTTTACTATGTTTAGATATAGGCCTTGAATTTCTGATCTTTCTAAGACTTTTATCATGAAGGGGTGTTGGATTTTGTCAAATGCTTTCTCAGCATCTAATGAGATGATCATGTGGTTTTTTCTTTGAGTTTGTTTATGTAGTGGATTGCATTGATGAATTTCTGTATATTGAACCATCCCTGCATCCCTGGGATGAAGCCTACTTCGTCATGATGGATGATCTTTTTGATGTATTCTTGGATTTGGTTTGCAAGCATTTTATTGAGTATTTTTTCATCGATATTCGTAAGGGAAATTGATCTGAAGTTCTTCTTTGTTGGGTCTTTGTGTAGTTTAGGTATCAGAGTAATTGTGGCTTCATAGAACAAATTGGGTAGAGTTCCTTCTGTTTCTATTTTGTGGAATAGTTTGAAGAGTATTGGTATTAGGTCTTCTTTGAAGGTCTGATAGAACTCTGTACTAAACCCAACTGGTCCTGGGATATTTTTGGTTGGGAGACTATTAATGACTGTTTCTATTTTATTAGGGGTTATGGGACTGTTTAGATCATGTATCTAAATCTGATTTAACTTTGATACCTGCTATCTGTCTAGAAAATTGTTCATTTCATCCAGATTGTAAAGTTTTGTTGACTATAGGTTTTTGTTGTTTTTTTGTTTTGTTTTGTTTTTTAAGTCAGGGTTTCTCTGTGTAGTCCTGGCTGTCCTGGAACTCACTCTGTAGATCAAGCTGGCCTCGAACTCCACCTGCCTCTGCCTCCCAAGTGCTGGGATTAAAGGCGTGTTCCACCACCTCCCAGCTGACTATAGGTTTTTGTAGTAAGATCTAATTTTTTTCTCAGTTTCTGTTGTTATGTCTCCCTTTTCATTTCTGATTTTGTTGATTTGAATGTTATCTCTGTGTTTTCTGGTTAGTTTGGCTACAGGTTTATCTATCTTCTTGGTTTTCTCAAAGAACCCATCTCCTGGTTTGGTTGATTCTTTGTATAGTGCTTTTTGTTTCTACTTGGTTGATTTTCTTTCTTTTTTTTCAATTATTATTTATTTTATGCATATGAATACACCACCATTGCTCTCTTCAGACACACCAGAAGAGGGCAACAGACTCCATTACAGATGGTCGCTAGGAATTGAACTTAGGACCTCTGGAAGAGCAGTCGGTCCTCTTAACTGCTAAGCTATCTCTCCAGCCCCTACTTGGTTGATTTCAGCCCTAAATTTGATTATTTCCTGCTGTCTACTCCTTTTGGATGTATTAGCTTCTTTCTGTTCTATAGCTTTCAGGTGTGCTGTTAAGCTGCCAGTATATGCTCTCTCAAGTTTCTTTTTGGAGGCACTCAGAGCTATAAGTTTTCCTCTTAGCACTGCTTTCATTGTGTCCCATAAGTTTGAGTATGTTGTGACTTCATTTTCATTACATTCTAAAAACTCTTTAATTTCTTTATTTCTTCCTTGACCAAGTTACCATTGAGTGATGTTCAGCTTCCATGTGTATGTGAGCTTTCTGTTGTTTTTGTTGCTATTGAAGAACAGCCTTAGTCCATGGTGATCTGATAGGAGGCATGGGATTATTTCAATCTTCTTGTAACTGTTGAGGCCTGTTTTGTGACAGATTATATGGTCAATTTTGGAGAAGGTACTGTGAGGTGTTGAGAAGAAGGTATATTCTTTTGTTTCAGGATAAAATGTTCTATAGATATCTGTTAGATCCATTTGTTTCATTAACTTCTGTTAGTTTCACTGTTTCTTTGTTTAGTTTCTGTTTCCCATGATCTGTCTATTGATGAGAGTGGGGTGTTGAAGTCTCCCACTATTATTGTGTGAGGTGCAATGTGTGCTTTGAGCTTTAGTAAAGTTTCTTTCATGAATGTGGGTGCCCTTGCATTTGGTGCATAGATGTTCAAAATTGAGAGTTCTTCTTCGTAGATTTTTCCTTTTATGAGCATGAAGTGCCCTTCCTTATCTTTTTTGATAACTTTAAGTTAAAAGTTGATTTTATCAGATATTAGAATGGCTATACCAGTTTATTTATTGGAAAATTGTTTTCCAGCCTTTTATTTGATGTAGTGTCTGTCTTTGTTACTGAGGTGGGTTTTTTGTATGCAGTAAAATGTTGGGTCGTGTTTGCGTATCCAGTTTGTTAGTCTGTGTCTTTTTATTGGGGAACTGAGTCCATTGATATTAAGAGATATTAAGGAAAAGTGATTGTTGCTTCCTGTTATTTTTGTTGTTAGATGTGGAATTATGTTTTTGTGTCTATCTTCTTTTGGGTTTGTTAAAAGGTGATTATTTTCTTGCTTTTTCTAGAGTGTATTTTCCTCCTTGTGCTGGAGTTTTCCATTTATTATCCTTTATGGATTTGTGGAAAAATATTGTGTAAATTTTTTTTGGTCATGGAATATCTTGGTTTCTTCATCTCTGGTAATTGACAGTTTTGCTGGGTATAGTGGTCTGGGCTGGCATGGTTATGTTCTCTTAAGGTCTGTATGACATCTGTCTAGGATCTTCTGGCTTTTATATTCTCTATTGAGAAATCTGGTATAATTCTGATAGGTATGTCTTTATATGTAGCTTGACCTTTTTCCCTTACTGCTTTTAATATTCTTTCTTTGTTTATTGCATTTGGTGTTTTGATTATTATGTGATGGGAGGAATTTCTTTTCTGGACCATTCTATTTGGAGTTCTGTAGGCTTCTTTCTTTCTTTCTTTTCTTTTTTTCTTTTCTTTTTTTTTTTTTTTGGTTTTTTTGGATTTGATTTTTTCGAGACAGGGTTTCTCTGTATAGCCCTGGCTATCCTGGAACTCACTCCGTAGACCAGGCTGGCCTTGAACTCAGAAATCCGCCTGCCTCTGCCTCCCAGAGTGCTGGGATTACAGGTGTGCGCCACCACTGCTTCTTATATGTCCATGGGCATCTCTTTTTTTAGGTTAGGGAAGTTTTCTTCTGTAATTTTGTTTAAGATATTCACTGGTCCTTTAAGCTGGGACTCTTTGCTCTCTTCTATACCTATTATCCTTAGGTTTGGTCTTCTCATTGTGTCCTGGATTTCCTGGGTGTTTTGGGTTAAGAGCTTTTTGTATTTTGCATTTCTTTGTTGTATCAATGCTTTCTTTGGCATCTTCCCCATCTGAGAGATTCTTTTATCACTTGTATTCTGTTGGTGATGCTTGCATCTATGACTCTTAATCTCTTTCCTATGTTTTCTATCTCCAGACCTGTCTCCCTTTGTGATTTCTTTATTAATTCTACTTTCAGTTTTAGATCCTGGATGATTTTGTTCAATTTCTTCACCTCTTTGCTTATGTTTTCCTGTAATCTTTAAGGGATTTTTGTGTTGCCTATTTAAGGGCTTTTACCTGTTGACCCATGTTCTCCTGCATTTCTCTAAGGGAGTTATTTAAGTCCTTTTTGAAACCCTCTATCAGCATCACAAGATCCGATTTTAAATCCAACTCTTGCTTTTCCAGTGTATTATGGTATCTGGGACTTGCTGTGGTGGGAGAACTGGTTTCTGGTGTTGCCAAGTAGCCTTGGTTTCTGTTGGTAGGGTTCTTGTGCTTGCCTTTCACCATCTGGTTATTTCTGGTGTTAGCTGGTCTTGCTGTCCCTGGCTGGAGCTTGTCCCTCCTGTGGGCCTGTAAGCCTGTGTCAGCACTCCTGAGATCTCTCCTGGTGGGACCCATGCACAGAGGGCTGTGGAACAGCTCCAGCTCCCAGGTGCAGATGGTAACTAGAAGGATACTGTCCCAGCTCACATCTTTGCATTTTGAATGAGAAAAATTCATCACTGCAAGGACCAAATCCAATATGCCTCGATTTGTCTGAAAAGATCTGATCATCCCAAATATAATGATGGCTTTGGGGGAAAAAATGGATGAAAATAAAATTACATGTTGCCTACCTTCTCTTTGTTAATGTAATTTTAAAAGGGTGACAGTTTTTTTTTCTAACCCTGGCTAGCTTACAAGTAATTGAGACAGTGACTAAATTTTTATATTGTATGCTTACAATGCATAGCTGAGCAGTTATTAATCTATTCTAAACCGCTAATCTAATCCAGCTATCTCCCAGACACAATCCCCATGATAGATACAGTTTAATGTTCTAGCTCTCCCTGTTTCAGATGTTTTTTCCCATGGTGTCTTCTCAGACCCTCTCTGTAGGCATAATGTTCTTGTATCCTGTTTTCTCTTGGGTTATTCAAATGCTGATTTCTCTATCCTCCCAGCTTATGTCAATGGGCCATAGCATGCTTACACCAAGAATCTCCTGTTTCATGTTCGGATAAACAGTTCTAAACTGTTTGGATAAACATGATCACCTAAATGGCTGGGCAGAATAGAAAGTAGACAGGATATATGACATCCAAAGGAGAGGGAGAGAGGGGCGATTCAGACCAGCTGGGAGGTTGGAGGAATTGGTGCCATGAATAAGGGGTCTGGAATGTTGTATTATTTATTAATCTCAATCAGGGGTTTCTATCCTCAGCTGTCTTAGTCAGGGTTTCTTTTTTTTTTTTTTTTTTTGGTTTTTTGGATTTAGTTTTTTTTTCGAGACAGGGTATCTCTGTATAGCCCTGGCTGTCCTGGAACTTACTCTGTAGACCAGACTGGCCTCGAACTCAGAAATCCGCCTGCCTCTGCATCCCAAGTGCTGGGATTACAGTCAGGGTTTCTATTCCTGTACAAAACATCATGACCAAGAAGCAAGTTGGTGAGGAAAGTGTTTATTCAGCTTACACTTCCACATTGCTGTTCATCACCAAAGGAAGTCAGGACTGGAACTCAAGCAGGTCAGGAAGCAGGAGCTGATGCAGAGGCCATGGAGGGATGTTTCTTACTGGCTTACTTCCCCTGGCTTGCTCAGCCTGCTTTCTTATAGAACCCAGGACTACCAGCCCAGCTATGGCACCACCCACAAGGGGCCCTCCCCTCTTGATCACTAATTGAGAAAATGCCCCACAGCTGGATATCATGGAGGCACTTCCTCAATGGAAGCTCCTTTCTCTGTGATATCTTCAGCCTGTGTTGACACACAAAACCAGCCAGTACACCACCTTTGATCATTCAGTTCCCAGATAAAAGGCATACAATCTTTGCATTTATAATAAGACTGTAATGCTCTAGAACTGGGCAGATAGCTATCTGCTAAGCTACTAGAATCTACTTCCCCATCAATAACCCCGTCATAACCTGCCATGTTCCACCTGGGCTGCTCTTAACTCCAGATGGCCGACTCCCATGGCTATGTTTTTATGACTCACCTCCCCCATGGTGTCTTCTCCTCTCTCCACCTTCTTCCTTCTTTTTCTTTGTGGTCCTCCTCAGACCCCCAGCCGGGCAATCAAAACCCCACCCACTTCTCTTCTGCCTAGCAATAGGCTGTTGGCATCTTTATTTAACCAATGGTTTTAAATTAAGGAGCTAGATCACATAGCATTACTTTGTGTACGTGCAGATTCTCTCAACCCTGGGGGCATCCAGGCCTTGGGGGCCAGTCTTTAGTACAACAATGCCTAGCAAAAGACCAAACTTCAACACTGGAGAGAGATCACAGAAACACACCTGGAGCCTGAAGAGGCAGATCAGTACTAACATGCAAGTGTCATGGAATGGGGCTGGAAATTAGTATAAGACGTTAAGGCAAATCATTTAACTGCTTAGTTATTGGGGCACAGTTTTGAATAAATCTTGTGTGTGTGTGTGTGTGTGTGTGTGTGTTTATTGGTGACTAGCATAAGGTAAAGAAATACAGAAGCTTGATTAATTCACTGCCTACATTTATATTAAGGATAATTAATTTACACCTCTCCTCAAGGCTCTATCTCCTGCTGTTTCTCTCCCTCCCCCTGGCTGGTGGGAGTCCATTACTAGTCTCTCTTCTGCTCAGCTATTGGTTGACCAACTTTATTGACAAGTCAGAGAATAAACAAGGAGCAATGTTTACAGAAACTTGAAACAGGAGATATTTGGAATAAGCATTATAATGCCATGTCCTATTGGAACTGGGCCGAGAAAGCGGCATTTGAATAATACAAGGATAATCTTCATTCAGTGCACAGAAACATTATGCCTACATATCTGTGTTCTTCGAGGAACATGACATTGAACCAGATAAAAAGATTACAATAATCTTTCTTCGAATAATTAAAGATAATTTCTTCGAAAGAGCTCTACAAAGCACATGCTTGTAGGTGAAATTTCCTTGTATTTTTTCAATGTACCTGATGTCCTGCTTGTGCTTGCCAGAAACCCACTCACAGTCAAAGCTAAAGATATTCCTGAAGCAACACAAGAGGCAACAATTTCATTAAAGTTGTTAACAGTGGTGCAGCAAGAACTGAGTTCTCTGCAAAGCCAGTTACAAAATTCTTAATCAAGTGTTTCTAGTCATATCATGTTTTGTTTGAGACTTTGTTGCCTTGCCTTCTCCACTTCCAACAATATATCTTTGTGAAACAGCTCTTTATAGCTTGTTGGTTAGCATGTCTAAATATAGAGGAAGACTTGTAAAAGATGAACTTCATTGTGTTCTTGCAAAGACTTCCCAGAGTTTTGGTGGGAAAGAAGCAATCTCAACCTTCCTACTGACATTGGCTTTTTATACATAACTGTTGCAGAATTTAGCGAGATAGTTTGCTATTGTTAGTTTAAGACTATTATTCCGGGCTGGTAAGATAGCTCAGCAGGTAAGAGCACTGACTGCTCTTACAAAGGTCCTGAGTTCAAATCCCACAACTACATGGTGGCTCACAACCATCTGTAATGAGATCTGACACCCTCTTCTGGTCTGTCTAGACAGCTACAGTGTACTTACCTATAATAATAAATAAATCTTTGGGCTGGAACAAGCAGCAAGTTTAAACAGAGCAAGTAGGCCAAGGAGTGAATGGGGTTGACCAGAGGGAGCGTCCTAAATTCAGTCCCCAGCAACCACATGAAGGCTCACAACTATCTCTACAGCTACAGTGTACTCATATACATTAAATCAATCAATCCATCCATCAATCAATCAATCAATCTTTGGGGGGGAAAAAGACTGTTACCCCATGCTACACCATGCTTTAAGGCAAAATTTCATTTATTTGTAATTAGAAATAAGTATTTCAGGATATATAATTACATACTTTGTAATTAATCACTGTTTTGATTTTGCTCAATTTAAACAATGAAAATACATCCTGTATATCATATATTTACAAATAGCAAAATTACAGTTATGAAGTAAGAATGAAAATAATTTTATGGTTGGGGGATCACAACAACATGTCTTAAAGGGTTGCAGCTTTAGGAAGGGTAGGAGCCACTGCTCTAGAGCTGGAGAGACAATTATGGCATAGACGAGGAGAGGAAGTGTTAGAATACATGGAGGGGAGAGGCAGCTGAGAAGGCAGACTTTGGAAGTTGGAGTAAAATTTGATGGATGACAGAAGCCAGTGTAAGAGCCCCAAAAACCAAGGGTGCCCCAGCGTCCCACGCCTTGGAAGGCGACACCCAAATCACTCCTGAGAACCAGTCTCGATGCAATAGCAAGAATATTTTTTTATTCCAGAATTCTGGGTTCTACAGCTGTACACTGTGCAGGGGTAGAGGACTGTGGACCCCATGCAACTGAAGTCAGGGGTATTTAAAGGGAAAAAAATCACAAGGCAAGGGGTGGAGGACAAAACATGCACGGAATGGGGAAGTACAGAATGAGGAAGTCAGGCAATAGTTTATGCCTTTAGGAAGGTTAGAAATTATCTGGAGCAAACCTCCTTGGGGCATTGTATAGTTAAACATTGGAACTAGAACAGGGTGGGTTATCTGTATCTCTCAAGCTGAAAGCAGAAAAACAAGTTACTCTGTGCTGGCTAGTTGTTTAGGGGTCTAAAAACATTGAGTTGGGGGTCTCTCACCAGCAGAAACAGATAATCTGTATATACTTCAGGGAGGCAGATCCGCAGCTTGGTTTGGAGAGGCTGAATTCCGTGAAAGGGGACTGATATATGTCAATCCTGGGTTTTGTTACCAGATGTAGGAAAAATAAAAATAAAAAATAAGCTGGGCAATGGTGGTGCATGCCTTTAATCCCAGCACTTGGGAGGCAGAGGCAGGCGGATTTCTGAGTTCGAGGCCAGCCTGGTCTACAGAGTGAGTCCCAGGACAGCCAGGGCTACACAGAGAAACCCTGTCTTGAAAAATCTAAAAAATAAATAAAATAAAATAATAAAATAAAACAAAATAAAATAAAATAAAAAAGGAAGAACACGGGCCTAGAGAGATGGCTCAGTGGTTAAGAGCACTGACCCCTCTTCCAGAGGTCCTGAGTTCAAGTCCTAGCAACTACATAGTGGTTGTAGATAAAAGGGAGAGCATAGATAGAGGCAAAGACAACAGGGAGAGTCCAAAGCGGACATGTTTCTGAGCGGGGGCATGTGAGGGGAGAGGGGAGAGGAGAGGAGAGAGCCAGGAGAGTAAAGGGTAGACAAAAGACCTGGTAATCCAAATGGCTGCGATGTATAGGGAAGCCCAGGCAGGGGAAGGAAGGACAGCGCTGCTGGGGAAGTTTAGGGTAGGGGGTAGGGCTTGTCAGCCAGATGATCCTGTAACTCAAAGCGACTGAGGGATGGATGCTGCTGTGATCTGGTAAACAGGCACCTCAGTAAACAGTGCATCCCAGTTTGAAACAAAGTCAAGAAGCAGAGACACACCGCAAAGGACCCACGAGTCCGCGGGGTGCGGGGAGAGGGCTCGCCTCCGTTCCCTGGATAACTCTGGGTTTAGGTGAGTTTTGCTGGCTAGGGATGTTTTTCTCCCCCTAATTAAGAATTGGTCTGTTTAGACAAAGGAAGGCCCACAGCTTTAGGCAAGCATGCCCGGACTGGCTTTTGTCTGATCAGCATGTGAATGGCCAGCGGAAGTGTGGGGCGAAACCTTACTAGTGAGAGAAAAAGCCTGCCCGGTGCTCATTGCAAGCCGCCTGGGCGATGCTTCCGGTACGGAGGGCAGTGAAGAAGCTGGAACCGTTCTTGCTTTTTGTTTTTTTGTTTGTTTTCTTTTTCTTTTTTTTTCAAATATCTTTAATGCATTAATGCTCTTTATACCTCCTCCCTCTATCTTTCGATAGTCACCCCTCCCCCATACACATTATTTATTTATTTTTTATTCGATATATTCTTTGTTTACATTTCAAGTGATTTTCCCTTTCCTGGATTCCCCCTCCCCGAAAGTCCCATAAGCCCTCTTCCCTCCCCCGTTCCTTAATCCACCCCTCCCCACTTCCCTGTCCTGGTATTCCCCCCACACTGCTGCACTGAGCCTTTCCAGGACCAGGGGCCACTTTTTCCTTTTTCTTGGGCATCATTTGATATGTGGCTTGTGTCTTGGGTATTCCAAGCTTCTAGGATAATATCCGTTTATCAGTGAGTGCACACCATGAGTGTTCTTTTGAGACTGGGTTACCTCACTCAGGAGGATGTTTGTTTTCTTCTATGTGTGGCTCTGTCCCTCTTTGCCTGTCAGGGATCTAATTCCTAGTCTCTCCAATACACCGGCTATTATTTTTCTCACCTCTAGATGGAGCTAGCTAAAAGCAATTCGGCAGGATTTAGCTATAAGGGTTGACTTATAAAACCATTTCAGCGCTCCGCATAGCCAAGTCAGAGGCCACCCTGACCTTAAGATACGACCACTGTTTGCTTACTCTATATCTGCATGCACAGATAGCTATCAACAGCGAGCTATTAGAGTCCCATACACACAAGAGACCGCTTGCCTCGCCTACCGAGTGCTAGGATTAAAGGCATGGGCCACCACCACCCAGCTCTATTTTCTCTTGAAAAAAAGAGAAAGACTGATGACCTGGAAACATTGAGCTCAAACAGTAACCTGGACCTGTGTATCGTGTCCTTCTCTGAAGGGGCAGCTCTGTCTTTTTAGGCTGTTGGTGCCTCACCTTCCCAGCTGTTCTGAGTGCCGGGGCTGCCCTGAGAGCAGCTGAGAGTCCCACACTTTACCTGACCATGAGCCCCCCTTCCTGAACGTGCTTTTATAGTCTCTTGCCTTAACCTGCGTTTGTCTATCCCTCAATGGACTGTTCTCACTTAAATTCACAAAGACTTCCTACTATTATAATTAGAAATGCTTATTTTTAAAGATTTATTGTTATTATTATTTATGTGTTTATGAATGGATGTCCCACTGACACACATTCACATGAGTGCAGATGCCCATACTGGCTAGAGGACTTGGGTTCGAGAGGAGCTGGAGTTACAGGTATTTGAGAGCCATCTGATATGGATACTGGGAAGCAAACCTAAGTCCTCTAGAAGAGTAGCACTTGCTCTTATCTGCTGAGCTGCTTCCCCAACCCACAGACCCACAGTGCTTCATTTTTGTGACATGTTCATTATAAATATGAAAACTAAAGTTTTAGCCAAACTCTTCATTTTGATTAATTTTTCCCTGTGTGTGTGTGCGTGCGTGTGCATGTGCGTGTGCGTGTGTGCGTGTGTGTGTGTGTGTGTGTGTGTGTGTGTAGTGGTGAATTAATTAATTGTTTTGGGTCCCCACAGGTCACTCGTGCTCTG
Organism: Apodemus sylvaticus; assembly: GCF_947179515.1. Classification (NCBI taxonomy): domain Eukaryota; kingdom Metazoa; phylum Chordata; class Mammalia; order Rodentia; family Muridae; genus Apodemus; species Apodemus sylvaticus. The sequence continues at coordinate 64,133,123 of NC_067487.1, forward strand.
CACCTACCCAAGAGCTCTCTGGATTCATGAGTGAAAGACACACACACACACACACACACACACACACACACACACACCAGCTAATTTTGATATGCCTAGACTAGTCAATGGATGGCCATTTCTAATCCTTCCCTTGGCTACCGAATTTCCCTCCAGTATTCCTGGCTTAACACCTTCTAAATCTCTGTTTTATCTTTGCCTCACTATTATTACCTTTTGAGAAGTGTTCCCCGCCCCCCAACCCCTTCACTCTAATAGGGCTGCTTTCCCTGTCCACCTACATCGCTGGATTTTTCTTCTGCAGCTCTTCAATCTGATCCCTCTCCCTCGGAGTCACGGCGAGTTTCCATCTTTTCCCTCTCTCTAGGTCCCTTGCCTGTGCAGTTGAAGAGTCCTGCTAACCTCCTTGCCCAGCCATTGGCTCTATGGCCATTCTTTATTATCAGTTGAAGGCAGCTGGGGGCAGGGACCCTGGATGTGTGGCTTTTGGAAGCAGAAATAAGACAAAGCATTAGAATCCATTTCCAAAACATGTGCATAAAAATGACATAATTTACTATATCTCATGTACCATTTAATCTTTGAAAATCATTTTTCTTTCTCCATGTATATGCATATTTACACGTATGGGGGACATGTATTGGAGGTGTACATGCAAGTGGGTATGAGTGCATTACGGAAGCCAGAATTGTTTTCAGAGTCCTCTCCCATTGTCCTTCCCCCTTTTTCACTGAGTCGGGGGTCCTGTTGAATCCTGTTTCTCTGCAGTGTGTGTGTGTGTGTGTGTGTGTGTGCGCGCTCCGAGCACCATCAGAAGGCAGGGCTAAGTCCGAAGTGGAAAGTCCACCGGGGTTGTTCCCGGTCTCTTCTCTGGATACCGTAGGGCGTGGGTCTACCTTTCCCTCCCGGGATCTGTGTGCCAGGCAGAGAGGGGAAAGGCAGAGCCAGGAACTGGGCAGAACCTGATTGGAGTGAGTGTGGAGATTTCCAAAGGGGGGGGGGAGAGAGAGAGAGAGAGAGAGAGAGAGAGGGAGGGAGGGAGAGAGAGAGAAGGCCTCCTTCGGGAGTTTAAGGTTCGGCTCTTTAAGATGACAGCCTTCCTTTCCCATTGTGATCCTTAATGAAAAGATGATCTTGCTTGTTCATACTGGTTTATTTGACGGTGGATGTGAATGCATACCCTTTATTCAGAGTCAACTAGGGATTAAATGCCTTTTGTGGGAAGAAATGTCCAGGAAGGGAAGCTCATTGGCTGAAGATTTGGGGTTGAAGACTTTCTAGATACTTCATTGGCATGGAGAACTCCAGATGTTTATGCTACATGGTCCAGGGCCCGTGGTCCTCAGTGGAGTATCATGATTCCAGAGCAGCTAGAGGTAGGCAGGGAATGGCTCCATTCCTCCTGTTCTCAACTCTGAGATTCGAAGGGTCTGAGGTCAGTCAGCCTTGCCTTTCTTATGCCTGTCTGATAACAAGGTCCCGCACGCCCTACAGGGTCCTTAATCAAACTCAGAGCTAATTGATTATGGCTGCTAGCCTTGCTAGCCAGCTTGCTTTGGGAATCCTCTGGAGTTTATTTTTGGTTGTGAGCTTAGCCTTTAATGGCTGAGCCATCTCTCTCGTCCCAAATTGGAATTTTTATGAAGTGATAAATCTGAATAATTTCAAACTGCGCAGATTTTAATGTTTGCCTTTTATAGATTTTGCTTTACATTTATAAAGAGATGTTTAAGCCTGTCTGAAGAAAGCATGTCAGATGAATGTCCTTATGAGGAAGGCTTCCGGCCTGCATGCTGTGTAGACTCTGCGCGTGTATTTACCCTGCTTGCTCCTGCAGTATTCTTTTTTGTAATTTTCCCCTTTCAAATGCAGATGGTGAACATAAACAGTCCCCTTCCCTCACGCCCCACCCAGCATCTTCCCGACAGTGTCAGGCTACACTCTGATGTAGGGTTCCCGAGTGCTGGTGCCATTCATTGTTCTCTTTTAAAATCACACCACACACACACACACACACACAGAGAGATCACACTCACACACACACACACACAGATCACACTCACACACATACACAGATCACACACACACACAGATCATACACACAGATCACACTCACACACACAGATCACACACACACACAGATCACACACACACAGATCACACACGTACACAGATCACACACACTACACACACACACACAGATCACACACACAGATCACACACACATACTACACATACACATAGATCACACACACACAGATCACACACACAGATCACACGCACACACACACAGATCACACACATACACAGATCACACACACACACTTACGCACACACACACACAGATCACACACACAGTCACACACACACACAGATCACACACACAGATCACAGACACACACAGATCACACATACCATACATGCACACACACACAGATCACACACATTACACACACACACAGATCACACACACCATATATACACACACACAGATCACACACACTATACACACACACATGCACGCACACACACACACATACGCACACAAATCACACACATACACACACACCTCACATACATCACCTATCACATACACATCATACACACACACATGCAGATCACAATACCCCCACACATTACACATCTCTCTCTCTCTCTCACATGCATACATATACCCCACACACATCACACACAGACCCCCACACATATCACACACACATCTCTCTCTCACACATACACACACACACACATATACCGCACATATCACACATACATACCCCATACACATCACACATACCCCACACGCCTTACACATATCACACACATCACACATACATCACCTCACACATATCACACACACATATCTCTCATGCACACACATATACACATACCCCACACATCTCTCTCACACACAATACACACACCACACATATCACACACATCACATACATACACAACACCCCCCCACATCACACAATCTTTCACACACACACATACCCCACACATGTCATACACATACCACACATATCACACTCACACACATACACCACACCACACACATGCACACAAGTCACAAATCCTTTGATTTCAACCCCTTGGTTTTGACGTTTGTGAACCACACTGAGGCTTTGTTAGACACTCTAGAGTTTTCTAGGACAATGTCACTTGCTTCTCAGGGGTTCGCCTTTGAATTCTTTGCTGTTCACTGGAGCTTTTGGGAAAAGTGGGTTAACTTTTATTGAGTTGTAAAGTGTTGTTTAAGTAGATAAGACACACATTAATAATCAAGGCAGGTGTAGAGGTGTCTGTGGCCTGAGGTGACTTCTTCCCTTGCCTGACAAAGCTCCTGTCCTATGTCACAATTGTATTAGTTTTAAAATATATGTCCTAGCCAGGCGGTGGTGGCACATGCCTGTAATCCCAGCACTCTGGGAGGCAGAGGCGGGCAGACTTCTGAGTTCGAGGCCAGCCTGGTCTACCGAGTGAGTTCTAGGACAGCCAAGGCTATATAGAGAAACCCTGTCTCGAAAAAACCAAATACAAACAAAAACAAAAACAAAAAAATATGTCCTTGCAGTGTGTCTTTATATAAACACACTGGAAATGTATAGTGTTGGGGGCTTTCTTATCAGCACAAGAGAGCTGTCTCTACCCTTCACAGAGCTAAGTTTGATGTTGCTTAGCTGTTTTATTACTTATATTCAGTGCTTGCTTTTGAAATCAAAAGTATCAGTGGATACTTTTTATCTTTTTATAACTCTGAGATTTTACAAGGCACAATTCAATCTGGGGTAGAGATTTTATTGATAATTGCAGAGACATCTGCTGGCTCATAATTACCCAACTCAATTAGCCCCATGAATTTTTAGTGGGGTGGTGCCTCGGAGTCCAGAAGTCAACCTCGGGTATTGATTCTTAGGATCCACCTTGATTTCTGAGACAGGATCTCTCATTGGGACCCAGAACTTTCCAGTTGGCCTAGGCTTGCAAATCAGTGAGCTCTAAGTATCCAACTATTTCTGTATCCCCAGCATTGGGGTTAGAAATGTGTACCACCATGCCTCACATTTTTATGTGGGTGCTGGACTTGAACTCAGATCCTCATACTTGTGTGATGAGCACTTTACCTGTGCCGTCTCCCTTGTCCCTTGCTTTGCTATACTACAGTTTTTGGGTTATCTGGCTTTTCAGTCTTGATTTTTTTTTTTTTTAACCAAAGAGACAATTCATTGGGGGCCCAGTCATCACCTGAAGCCAGAGGTCATTCGGGGACTGAGGAGAAGAGTCCCTATTACCCAGAGCTAACCCCCATCTAATGGGCTCTTTATTAACCATTTCCCTTTCCCATGTCTTTTCCTGCTCCTTCACTGTGTATGTTAGCTTTCCATCACTGTGACAAAGTACCTGACAGAGTCAGCTTGAAAGGTGCAAAGTTTATTTTGGCTCGTTGTCTTAATCCTCTTTGGCTAATTGCTTGGGGCCTGTGGTGAGGCTATACATTATGGTGTGGAACATACTGGGTTCCACCTCTCCTCTAGTGGTAGTATCCTCACACCACCAGTACACTAGCTCAGAGAGGACGGGGCAAAGTCTGGAATGGGTGGAGTCCACAGTCCATCTCTTTCCTCTGGGGCATCAGATGTCAGTCACTACCTGCCAGGCAAGCCAAGAGGTGGTGAAGTGGAGTCTGCGAGGAGCAGGGTTGGGAGCAAGTGCTGGGGGTCAGTGTCGGGGGAAGAAGGTCTGCTCTAATGATCTCTAATGAAACCGTGCAGCCGCCTGCCGCTAAGGGAACCTGGAAGGAAAGCTGGGGCTAAGACAGACGGGGCCTGTGAGAGAAATAAGGAGCCAAGACAAGTTTTCTGATCAAGGCTTGATGTTTAATGGGGGCCTCTAAATATAAAGGTAAGGGTGGGGGGCTTCCCCCAAAGGCTGGAAACTTGTCTGCAAAACTGGTTTGGTCGCTCAGCAGGTGTCTAGTCCCTCTCCGGAAACTGCGGGTCCTTGAACAATGGGCAAGAGCTCCACCCTAGGTGGGAAGTAGTGGCTAGCATGGAGCTCTGAAATTCCCACTCAAAGGTGGGGAGGGGAGGGCACAAAATAGCTCTTTGAGACTAACTTAGCTTGTTCATATTTCTTTACGGGGTGGGGTGGATTTGAACACATACACTTTATTCGTGGTGAACCAAGGGTTATATAGTTTGGGGAAAGTGTGAGAATATCCAAGGAGGGAAAAGGTCACTGGCTAAAATAAAGGTCAAGGCTACTGAGATGCCTCGTTAACACGGAGGGACATTCCAGGTGATGGGTACAGCAACTGCCTGTGACCATCTGGTCATGAAAGAGTTAACGCGGGACCCTTAAAAAGGTCAGAGGTTGGGTTCCTCAGACCACAAGGGGGAGGGGGAGTCTGACCTAAGGGTGGGGACTCATTCCGGTGACCGATGGCCACCGACCTCATCATATAATAACCATTACTTTGAATGTAACACTGTTCTACCAATCACATTGTGCTTAATGGCGGTGCCCCAAGGAGGGTATAAAATCTTGCGAAGCATAAGACGCCGGGTCGCTCTCTCTCCAGAGTGGCCCTAGCATGCTAGATTTTTAATAAAAATTCCTCATGCATTTTGCATCGATTCCGTCTCCACGTAGTCCACTCATGGGGTATGGTAAGGTTAGACTGGTCGACTCTTACATTTGGTGCATGGGCCAGGAACCCTCCTGTGGGAACCGCTGGAGAAGAGGAATCGGAGATACCTCGGTTTGTTTTCTGTCAGTCTCACTGTTTGTCAAAGTCTGGGTCTGTAAGCCTGTCTGAACTTTTGGTTTTGCTTGCAAGCGTCTGGGGGCTCAGAGAGCCAGTCTGGTGCGGTGAATTCGACTGGCAGATGTGAGACCGTGGGGGTCTGCAGGATGCTTCAGGCCCTGGAGAGGGCTGGGTAAGGTTCTTCTCCATCTGTAAATGGCAAGACAGTAACGGCGGGAGTCGAGTTTTGCTAAAATGTGATTTATCTGGTTCCTGCGGCATGTGCAAGAGCACCTAGTGTCTGAAACTGGGCCCATCTAGGGGTGAATTGTGTGTTGATTGTCCTTGCTCTGTGTTCTTGGACCCAGACGCCTGACTGTGGCAAGGTCAGGCTGTCTGTGTGGTGATTGTTTTTCTCTGCATTGGTCTGTATCTTGTTCTGCACTTAGAGGGATGTTAGACTGACTGAAAAGCAAATCTGTTTCTCTGTAGGGACCTTAGACTTACAGAGCACCAAAATCACGTGATTCAAGCCCGCCAAGTTAGAACAAAGGAGAGACAGAAAATGGAACACTGAGGGCCCCTGGTGGGGAAAATAAATCTTAACAAGACACTCAAGGCCGTGCCTCGCCAGAACTCCCGGTTTAAGCTGATACAGATAGTTTATTTCATTTGTTTTAAATTATTTAGAATATTATGATGAGTGTGATGTTGAACTTTGTGGTCATAGTATTCCTCTGGGAGAGAGGTCAAAATATGGGTTTTTCTGGCTCAAGGATGTGCTGATTTAAAAAAAAAAAAAGTTTTGTCTTTACGTTCTTAAAAAGGGTGATTAGACTCTGGACATCTTCCAGAGCTATTTGGATCAGAAATGATGGTGGGAGACCTCCAGAGGACTAGATTCTAAAATATCAAACGAAAAATCTGTCTTTGTGATATTAAAATTTTGTTTGAGATTTATATTACAGAAAATACCCCTCCTCTTCATATCTCAACTCCCATATTCAGCTTGAAGAAGTTATGAAGAGTCGTCAACCCAATTCCCTGGGATTTGGGGCTGGAGAGGGTGGTTATTATTTTTAAGTTTTCTTTCTAGAGAATATAGAAATGGTCAGATTTTGAAACAGGGAAAAAGTAAGATTAATTATATAGCCATAATTTCATTTGGTAAAAAAAATTCTTTATAATTGTCATTAAGTTCAAGGCATAAGTTCTTATTTGGTACAGAATTTATTTTGATACAAAATCCATGTTTTCATTGGTATAAATACTAAAACTTTGAAAGTACCGGATTTAGACCCCGTCCTTTGCTGTTATTATACAGATTTGAGATGTTTAAGCCTGTGAGTTTAGGGCCAAATGAAAAACATAAGGCTCTGAGTTTATTGTTAGGGTGCTTTCTAGGTTTTAATCAGAAACATCTGAAGATAGTTAACAGACAACAGTCCACATTACTTTACATAAAGAGCTGGTTTTCAAAAATGTCAGAAATCTACAGAATATGATGTTTAATGTTATTTATTCGCTCTTGTTGAGACTAGTCTGATCCTGACAGTTTTCCTTTCTTGGATTTAAAGAAGAAGCTGAGCATCTATAGAGCTGTTTCTGTTGTGGTGAGACAGCCAGGAGGCAAAGATTGCCTCTCTTCATCTACAGACAAACTGTCCAGAAAAGGGACACTTTTACAGGTTGGACAGCTTGATTTCTGCCAAGACAGAATGGCTCGTCCTTAACAATTCCTGATTCTTTAAGTCTGTCAGATGTTCTTGCGCCAGAAGGCTGAAGACCAATGCTCCAACATTTTGAAATATAAACCGTCCAGGTGTTCAGCAGTCTCTATCATTTGGCTAAGTCTTAGAAGCTGTGTTAAGCTTCCTATATATTTTCAGTTAATATTGGTCACTCTTGGATTTCTGACGGGGTTGAAGACTGTTAGTCTCCTGGGCAGCCCAAGATGTTTAATTTTGAGAAAGCTGATACAGATATAGTTTTCAGATGACATAAAATTTATAGCCAAGACATTACATGAGGCAGGGGTTAATTCTTACAGTCTTTTAAGATAGTACAGATGACAAAGGTACTGTTTGGTTAACAAAGATGATAGACTGGGTGTTAGGTCTATAGTATAGTTTATAATTTACAAAATGGTAATAGTTGTGCTCAATTTATATTTAGGGAAGACCACAGGAGTAGAGCGGGAGGAGACCTGAGACCACCTCCCCTGATACCACAGTGGTTCTCTCACTAAGGACATATTTCTCAAGAGACTGATTAATCTCTTTGAGACTATTTTATTTGTAATACAGGAAGCCAAAAAGAATACCCCCTCAGACTTCGGGGTGCCATCGATTGACCAGGCTGTCATGAACAGTGGACATTCCCTGACTAGACCTGACTGGGACTTCAATATGACAAAAGGCAAGAGGCACCTGAAGGTCTACCACCAGACTCCATTGGCAGTCTCAAGGGCATGACAACCCATAAATTTGACCAAGGTATGTGAAGTTAAGCAGGGACCGGATGAGTCACCTGCAGCCTTTCTAGAGTGGCTTATAGAGGCATTCTGCCAATATATACCCTTTGACCCCAGGGGTAAGGAATATAAAGCTACTGTGACAATGGCTTTTATAGACCAGGCTAGTAGAGATATCAGAAAAAAGCTTCAGAGGCTAGAGGGATTTAGTGTAGTTTGCTGAGAAAGTCTATAGAGGGATTTAGTGCAGGTTGCTGATAAGGTCTATAGGAGGATTTAGTGCAGGTTATTGAGAAAGTCTGTAGAGAGATTTAGTGCAGTTTGCTGAGACAGGGAGACAGAGGAGGAGAAGAAATGGAGAAAAAGAAAAGAATGACAGAGAAGGAAGCTACAGAGAGTCCTGGCTATAATAGAAAAAGCAGAGAAGAGAGACAGAAAAGGACCAGTGTGCATACTGCAAGGAGAGAGGCCACTGAGCCAGAGTGTGCCCTAAGAAACAGAAGTCGGGAGCAGGAGTTCCCAGGTCTTGGGGAAACTGCCCCCAAATGGCAAACCCAGGTGTTAGCCCTGGGTGAAGACAGTGACTAGGGGAGATGGGGTTCTGACCACCTCCCCCAACCCAGGATAACTCTGAGAGTGGAAGAGAAACTCACTCAGTTCTTGGTGGACACAGGGGCTCAATACTCGGTCCTCTAAGCCAATGGCCCTGTTGCCAAGAAAAGATCTTGGGTCCAAGAAGTCACTGGCACCAAAATGTATTCATGGACTACCCGAAGAACAGTGGACCTAGGGATGGGATGGGTAGCCCATTCATTCAGGGTCACCTCAGACTGTCCCTACCCTCTGTTGGAACATGACATACTCTCCAAAATGGGGGGACCAGATATACTTCCTGCCCAATGGGCTGCAGCTAACTGGCCTAAAAAGAGAGACTGACCCCTGCTGAAAGTTGCTACAGAGAGTGTGGGAAGCCATTAGAAATCCTCACTTCGGCCCGGAGAGCTGACAGGGCAAAGGTCCCGAGTAAAACAAAGAAGAGCCTCTCCGGCAATTGGGGGTGGAAGGAAGTCCTGAGATAACTGCGGCAGGCTCCAGACAATGCAAACACCAGAATGTCTCCACCGGAGGACCCTTATCTCTCCCTGCTGAAACTGCCAAGATTGCCCTTCCCTCCTTTGTTCTTGCCTTGAGAAGAACTCTTCCTCTGAGAGCTTAAAACCTGTGTACCCCGGAACATTAAAGGAGACCTCGACAATTGAACCTCCCTCTGCCTGGTCTCCGTTCTTCTCCCCCCCCCCCCCCCCCCCCCCCCCCCCCGCCACACACACTTTTGACCCTCAGGTAGTGCCCCTTCGGAACACTGGAATAACTGGACCTGCTGGACAGGTCAAGAGAGGAGCAGTTTTCTCCATGATGGACAGAGATAAGCAGGTGCTGCTATGGTGGACGACACAAATGTCATCTGGGTAATAGAATCTTTACCCCCTGGCATGTTGACTGTTAGCATGGAGCTAATTGCCCTCACCGAGACCTTGGAACTTGGAGCCAGCAAGAAAATCAACACCCACACAGATAGCAGGTATGCCTTTGCCACAGCCCACGTCCACAGGGATATATGCCAAGAGGACTGCTCACATCAGAGGAAACCAACAGGAAATCTTGGACCTCTTAGATGTCCTAATGAAGCCAGCCACTGTGAGTATTCACTGCCCAGGACATCAGAAGGGAAAAGACTCAGTGGGTAATAACCAGGCAGAACAAGTAGCTTCAGGAGCGGATATGCAGGAGCTTATACTGGTTATGGGCCTGCAAGAGACATCCACTGGGAAATGGAACTAAATTAAGAGATGGCCTCATTTAAAATATGCTGAAGAAAAAAGGACTGAGATTGCTAGCCACCCTACCAACTATAACCAAGAGTAGGCTCACACAAGAAGGGAGAACTATACTCCCAGAAAGTAAGCAAAAGACTCACTAGGCCAAATGTACAGATGGACTCATTTAGGGGATTAAAACCCTTGTCCAGGCAGTTAAGGGATCTAAAGTATATATTTATGACTCAGGTTTTGGGCCAGAGAGATAATAGAACAGTGTAAGGTGTGCCAGCAAGTGAATGCTTATGCAGCAAAGAGTAAACAAGGAAAAAGACCTAGAAGAGAACAGCCTATTGAGAGATCTTATAAAAGCTAAGGCAGGAGAATATGGTTACAAATACCTTCTAGTGTTTGTAGATACTTTCTCTAGATGGGGTGAGACTTTCCCCAGCAAGCAGGAAACAGCTGCCATGATTAGAAGACATTTTCCTGAGTTTCAGGGTGTCCAAGGTAATTGGATCAGACAATGGTCCTGTTTTTCTAAGGTAAGTCAGAAATTGGCAGAGATATTGGGGACTAATTGGAACCATTATTGGATGTACTGTCCCCAGGGCTCAAGACAGGTAGAGAAAATTATCAAAACCCCATGAGAGACTAAATTGACTAAATTTAACTAAATTGACCTTGGAGACTGGCTCAGGCTGGTTGTGCCTCTCCCCTTGTTTCTGAACAGCCCCTGCCATTTTAACCTGACCCCCCCCCCCATCCCCAGATCCTCTTTGATACCCCAACTCCTTTGGTGTCCACTGGGCCCTCCCAGGAGGTGTCCCACAACATGAGATTTGGCTCAAACTGTCTGCCTTAAATGTTCCAGGCATGCCAGAGACTCCTCACTGCTTCCAGACTGGTGACTGGATCTGTGTAAGAAGGCTTCAGGAACAGTTGCTGGAACCCTGATGAAAGAGACCCTCCTGGCACTGCTAGCTACTCCCACAGGCCTCAAGGTGGACAGTACTGCAGCTTGGATATATGCTTCCCATGTGAAACCTGCGGATGCCCTGCTCTCTGGACCCCGCTGGCCAGTACAGAAGATAGACAATCTACTCAAGCTCAAGATCACTTGACCTTGATCATGACTGCCTGGTGGTACCCTTGGATTCTGGTTCCTCCCTCCTCCCCCCCCCCCACCATGTGTCCGTTCACCAAACCTGTTATGACACTCACTGTCTCCCTTCTGTTGGGGTTAAAGATGGCTTGGGCAGTCGCCAACACTTCCACTCTGGTCTTATTAGAGATCAGAATACTAGCAATTGCTTCAGGATTGAAGCATGCACAAAGAAAAGGGGGGAATGAAAGAGTTAACTCAGGAACCTTAAAAAGATCAGAGGCAGAGTTGCATTCCTCAGACTATGAGGGGGAGGGGGAGACCGACCTAAGGGTGGGGACACATTTCGAAGGACTGACTGTTGGCCACCACCACCTCATCACCTAACAACCAATTAGTTTGAATGTAACACTATTCTGCCAATCACATTGTGCTTAATGGCGGTGGCCCTGAGGAGGGTATAAAATCCCTCCTCACAGGACGTGGGGTCACTCTCTCTCCATATGCAGAGCAGCCCTAGCATGCTAGATTTTTAACAAAAATTCCTCATGCGGTTTGCATAAGTCCCGTAAGGTAAGACTGGTCAACCCTTATGGTCGGAGGTCCCTGGTTAAGTTCTCCAAGGTGGTCACAGAAGCAGGGAGAGAGTTAACCCTACTCCTGCCGGTCTCAGGATGAGATTCTAATTTCAAGTTTTGAGATTTCCAGGGTTTGAAGATGCTTGCCCTCACACATCCCAGGCCAATACCTCTGGTGGCTTGGTCCATGTGTCCGACAACACACCGTAGAGCGAAGGAAGCTGTTTGCCTTATAATATCCTGATAAGTAAAGACAAACAAGAAGGGACAGAGTGCTATTGTTTCTTTAGGGACACACCCCCATAACCAAACTTCCGTATATCAGGCCCCTCATTCTAGTACTAATAATTTAAAAAAGCAACATTGCTATTTAGAAAACTGCTTAGTAGAAAATAAATTCAAGATTCCTGGCTATAAATAGGTGACTCTCATACAAAGAAGTATGAGACTGTAGAAATTCAGATATTTCACTGGTGATATAGCAATTACCCCCCTTCCTCAGAACTGAATATGGAAAAGATGAGACATCTTACCAGAGATTTTTCTACTCAAATCATTTTTCAATTTTTCTTTTTGGCTCGATAGCGGTGTGGTACTGGTTTGAAGGTTTTGTGTAAGCACCATCTGTCCCCATCTGTCCCCAGCTATGAAGCTTAGCACCTTGTCTTCCCTGAGGAGCCAAATGATGACATCTTACTAAACAAGGGTGGTGCTTTGTGGCTGGTTCAGTGAGAAGGTTTTCACAATGGGCTGGGGATATTTGTCAGTTAGGAGCCATTTCCTCATGGTCTGTCCCTTTTACTTTTTAGCCTCTACTTTGACTCTGGTTGTTCTTGTGGTTTGTCATGTTTGGTAGCATCTGAAGCTGTGGCATCTTTTTAGATGTCACATTTTTGTCGGTGGCTTATTGTTTTAGAGATTAGGCTTTTGTCAGTGTGTGGTCTTTGGTGACCAGGTTTCTTGGGATTTGAGTTAATAGCCCAAGACATTGACACATTAACAACCCATGCTATGGGGCTGGAGAGATGGCTCAGATTCTGCTCTTCCCGAGAACCTGGGTTCAGTTCTCAGAATCCACAGTGGGCAGCTCACAACCACCTGTAACTACAGCTTCAGGGGATGTTCTGCCCTCTGTAGCTTCTGCAGGCAGTCACATGCATGTGCACACATCTACCTACAGAAACACAGAGAAATATAATTAAAAGTAAAAAATGAATCTTTCTGGGCTAAGAGGTGGTGATACACCCATTTAATCCCAGCAGTCGAGAGGCTGAGGCAGGTGGATCTCTGTGAGTTTGAGGTCAGCCTGGTCTACAGAGTGAATTCCAGGCCAGTGAGTACACAGAGAAACACTGTTTCAAAAAGCAAAACAAAACAAAACAAAACAAAATAAAACAAAACAAACAACAAATCAAAAACTTCCTTTACAAAGTTCTATTGTAAAAACATTATTTCTTTTTTATTGTTTCTATTGTTTGCATTTTTTATTTTTGGAATTGCAAGCTCTATGGTCCTGTAGGATTTTTTTTTTTTTAATCCTAAATTCTCCACTTTCTCCAGTAAAAATATAAAGACTATAAAGATATAAGTTGCATTACCATGCCATTAATAGAGAAGGGGGTGTTTTAACAAAAAATAGTATTCCTTTGACCCATTTTGGTTTAATGTTGAACAAAGCATATCATTGGCTCAAAACAATATATGAACAAATAAAACTCCAACCACATGCCATTGCTTGTATGCAGATACATCAGTGAGCCGGGAAAGAGAAAACAATGCTCTATCTAGTCGCTAGGATGTGGCAGAACTGAGCTGTAGTTTTCTGTGTATTGTCGATGTGCCATAGTACATTTACCTATCATGCCTTTTAGATAGGCTCTCACTATGAACTATGTCGACTAAACTGTCCTTGAACTTTGAATTCTCCTGAAAGTGTCTCCCAGTTCTGGGATTACAGGCAAGCACCCCCACTAGCTAACAACCCTCCCCCCACCCCCAATTCAGCATATACATTGTATCTTTGTTTTAATCCTGAGGATCTGATCTGGGAGTTGTGTCTTATTTTCTGCACTGCAGGTGTGTCCATCAATGACCTGACTTGTCTGACCAACCACTTCACTCATGTGAGGGTCTAGCTGGGGCTGGGCTCTGCATCCTGAGAAGGATCCCACACATTCCTTCTGCCAGGGCCTCTGAAATTATTTTTCCACATTGTATTATGCGGAAATGTAAATGCATTTAGTATTTTAACTTGGCTTCTAAGATGTGTATGCATGAAGTAAATCTGAAAAAAATTCAAAATCCAAAATACTGGTGATCTCATGCATTCCAAGTAAAGGTTCCTTAAGTCGTGTCTTCCTTTATAGATGGGGATTCAGAAAGACGAGGAAACACAGTGTGTTCCAAGCCATACAGAGGGCAATGTAAGCCCTCCTCTGTCTGACCCTGGAGAGGCTGTTCAAAGGTTTTGAGGCTCCTCTCTGAGCCTCTCCCTTGGGTTTTCACTTCAGGAAGGCAATTAGGAAGAACTATTGTTCATTGAGGCTTCTCTGCTGCAATGTTTCCAAATGACCTAGAAAAGCAGGCCTTGCTAGGGCAGATAAGTTCAGTCAGAGACCATCAACCCCAACTAATCCTCACTTCCTTCCCCCAAGTCTTCCTGACTACGAGGCCATTTCTGTCCTTACACAGAGCTGTACAGTGAAGTCATGTTCAGCAGTCCTCTGGTGATCATTGCCTGAGAGTAGAAGTGGCGTCTGACAGGAGAGAGGTTGAGGCTTCATAGCTACATGGCTATTCAATTTTGCCATGATGGAAAAGAATTTGAAACAGCTAAGCATTGAGAGGAAGAAGCACCAATTGGTATAGCCATTCTCAAAAGATGTCTGTGTGCTTCTCCCTGGAACTTGTGAGGTCTGTCTTACAGGGCAAGAAGACTTTGCAGACAGGATTAAATTAAGGGATTTATGATGGCAAGATTAAAGTAGATTAGCGGGCGGGCGGTGGTGGCACATGCCTGTAATCCCAGCACTCTGGGAGGCAGAGACAGGTGAATTTCTGAGTTCAAGGCCAGCCTGTTCTACAAGAGTGAGTTCCAGGACAGCCAGGGCTACACAGAGAAACCCTGTCTCGAAATCCAAATCCACACACACAAAAAAAAAGTAGATTGGCTGGTGTTACCACAAGGGAAGTGGGAGTGGCAGGATAGCAGACAGGACCAAGAGCTAAGGAGGGAGAGAAGCCTCAGGAAGCTGGGAAAGGCAAGGAGACAGATGCTGTCCCAGGGATGCTGAAAGCAACTCAGTCTTGAATTTAGTCGGGTGAGAGCCACATGAGACTCCTACGGTCTATTACCAGAATGTTGGCATTATGTTGGCATTTCGTCTAGGCTCCGCCCCACAGTTACCTGGCAACAGCCAGGTGTGCCTGACTCTCTGTACAAGGAGGCTGCTTGCCCCCCATCTCTCTGCTCTCTTCTCTTCTCCTCTTGCTCCCTTACCCTCTTCCCCATTTCCTCCGTTCCCCTGCCCCCTCTCTCCACATGCTCATGGATGCCCTCTACCCACACCATACTGCACCTCCACCAAACACATTCCTGTCTTCTCTTTCTTTTTATAAACACAACGTTGCTCTATTTTAAAAATGCATTTATTTTTAAGTAAGAGAGCACATGCATGCACGCACATGTGTCTGTGTGTGTGTATGTGTGTGTGTGTGTGTGTGTGTGTGTGTGGTGTTTACATGTAGGCATATGCAAACCTATCTCAGGTCTCTGCTGAGGTCAGAGGAGTTGAATCCCTGCCCTGGAGCTAGAGTTACAGACAGTTGTGAGCTATCTGACATGGGTATTAGGGTGTGAATCCTGGTCTTCTGGAAGAGCAGGGTGTGTATGTGTGTGTACATTTATTTTATTTTTAAGATTTATTTATAATTTCAAATGAGTGCACTGTAGCTGTCTTCATACATACCAGAAGAGGCATCAGATTCCATTACAGATGGTTGTGAGCCACCATGTGGTTGCTGGGAATTGAAATCAGGACCTCTGAAGGAGCAGTTAGTGCTCTTAATCGCTGAGCCATCTCTCCACCCCCACTCCCCGCCCTTGTTTTTCTTTTGGCCTCACTATGCAGCCCCGAATGGGACTCACTTTAGGGTCCCCACTCCTTTTGTTGTGCCTGCTCTGCCTCCCGAGTGTGAGGATTAAAGGGAGGGGCCACTCTGCCCTGGTGCAATGTTTTTCAGTAAGAAAAGGAACCTTGTCAGATCAATGGCCATATCTATGGTGCCCCGGCCAGAGGCCCCTGGTGGCTTGTTCCTTACTTTGGGCATCATGAACACGAATCAGCACTAACAGGCTAATAGACACCCATTCCCATTCCGTGCTGGGGAATTAGGTGTAGCTGTAGCCACTGGAGATTTCCCTAGGCTTCCTGGATCAGCTATTAGCAATACACCCATTTCAGTGTTACAGGAAGTGTTTGATAAAAGATGATGACTCTGAAGGGAGCTGCAGTTAAGTTTCTCTGCAGTGGCTGTCTACTGCTGGCTGCTGCCAAAGACCTTGGGTTGTGCACCCTGGGAGAAGGGAGGCAAAGAGCAGTGACTTTGTTTTCAGCTAAACACTTCAGCAACTGCCTTGTTGTTTAAAGACACCAACTGACTAACTTCCAGCCGGAAAGATAAGGAATTAATTACCCCTCCCACTGAGGCTGGTGGGAACCCAGAGCAGCCATTTCCTGGTTGAAACGATTACCACAAAACAAATTCAATTGATTTCTGCCCACTCCTCCCATTCACTGGAAATCTTACAGAACAAAACAGTTCCAGCTGATTAAACCAAAGGTCCCTGCAGGAGGGCCTCAGTTGTCAGCTTCTGTGAGCAGGAGGTTGCCTGACCCAATAAAAGCAATATGGTGTGGGTGCTAGAAGAGGCTTGATTTCCTGTGTGTTCTGGGCTGTGTCCTCTGCTCGCCCTTTAGGGAAGATGCTTCTTCAGTGGCTCAGTGTTCACTGATCTCTTCACTGAGCATTCATGCAATGGTCACATCAGTGCTAAAGTAGAAATAAAGCCTTGCTGTCCCAAGCCTGGAAAGTTATCCCAGCACTTTGCTAATATCTGTCAAGATACCAGAATTTACTATCCAGGTAGTCAACAAATTGCCAGCAGAAGATGCAGGGAGATTTTGAAAGAAGATTTAGAACACAGTGGAGGATGCTATTCCCCTGTCCCCCCTAGAGACACAGGCTTCTTCCCTTAGAAGATCTTCAAGGTCAGAGGTTATACAACCAATCTTGGGAGGTTGTCAGCTGATCTAATGATACATAGATTACAGTTTTATTTTGATAACTCCGAGTGGTTCTAACTTCCTCAATAAAGAAATGTACACACAATAAGCAGTTGTGATCTAAAAATTGAAATGCATAACAAGCAGTTAAACAGAAGATACATTTGTATACATTGATACACAATACAGGTATACATTGTATCTACTTGAAAAATAGTTGCAAAGCCAACGATGGTGGCCGGATCTGTAATCCAAATTAATCCCACTGGGTGAGAATAAGACCACTATCACAATTTTGAACCAAATTTAAAACAAGCTTTAATTAATACTGGCCAAGATGATGGATACTAGCCAGGTGCATTCTGGGGTTCCCAGAAAATGGTCATGAGCCTTCATCCAATGGGGACAATACAGCCTGATTTATTTCCTGCCTACATACCTTCCAGCTTCATGTGATCAAGTATGTTCAGTGCGGTCAGGTCAACCAAACTTGTTCAGGGAAGTGGAAACCTGTGACTTGTTATCTTTTTTTGTTTGTTTGTTTGTTTTTTGATTTTTTTGTTTTGTTTTTTTGGATTTGTTTTTATTTTTAGAGACAGGGTTTCTCTGTATTGCCCTGGCTGTTCTGGAGCTCACTCTGTAGACCAGGCTGGCCTTGAACTCAGAAATCCACCTGCCTCTGCCTCCCAGAGTGCTGGTATTACAGGTGTGCGCCACCACCACCTGGCTGACTTGTTATCTTATATGGACAACTGCCTCCAGCCTTCCAGGAAGCATCCGTCCTGGGGTGAGAGGCTTACAGGTTAGAGACAATTTTGTTTTATGGATCTCTTAGGCACAGTAATTAAAACTTAAAACATGACTTTGACTCTCACGCAATATTCTGGAGGTTGAAGCAGGAGTATTATTGTAATCTGAGGCCAGCCAAGGTCCTGTAGCAAGATTGTTTCTCAAAACAACAGCGATAAAACAAGCAAATCTCAGTTAATATACAATTAAAAACATCATCTCCCCACCCCCCAAAACCCACCTGATAATCATGGTCTCTGAGACACAGAATTTTCATCACATTTGGCGCTTGGCAACTTGCTGTGCTAGAACTCTTAGGGATGCTACACTTTGGATCCGGAACGTCCATCCAAAAGTCCAATGGGGGTCGTAGACTATATCTTTCCTTTGTATTGTCTGTGCATCACATGTGTGCAATGCATATGGAGACCAGAAGACAGTGTTGGGCTCCCTAGAATTGGAGTTACAGAAAGTTGTGAGCTATCATGCAGATGCTGGGAATTGAACCCATGTCCCCTGGAAGAGCAGCCAGTGATTTTCACTATCTTTCAAACCCTCTGAACTTAAGACTTTCAAACAATGTTAAGATTGTGGGAGACTTTTGAAGTTGGGCTAAACGTATTTTGCATTATGATATGGCCACAGCCTCTGGGGGTCAGGGAACGAAGTGTGGTTTGAACAAAATGTCCCCTCATAGGCTCACGTATTTGAACACTTGTTTGCAGTTGGTGGTGCTATTTGGGGAGGTTCAGGTGGTGCAGTCTTGCTGGATAAAGTATGTCCCCGCTGGTGGGCTTTGAGTGTGTAAAGCCTTTGGCCACTTCCAGGTCCCTCTGGGCTTCATGCTTGTGATTGAGAATGAGAGCCCTCTTCTTGCTGCTCCAGCTGCCAAGCCTGCTGCCTGCTGTCATAGCTTTCCCTCCATGATGAACCCGTATCCCTCTGGAACCTAAACCAAGATAAACTTGTTCCATAAGTTGCTTTTTGGCCATGGTGTTTGACACAGCAATGCAGAGAAAACTGAGACACATGGCATAGGAGTCCTCAGAAGGAACAAAGGTCCTAAGAAACAGTTAAGCAAGGCCATTATACTGAACTAGACAAAGAACAGTAGGTCGTGAAGAAGTCACTGAACTGTGGGAAGGACTAAAAGGGTGACAGTTGTCTGAACAAGGGTTGGACACAGTTCTCATGCTCTCAGTATCAACATCCTTGGTGATTAATGTTTCTTTTTTTTCCAGAATAGGGAGAGTGACTTTCGAATCCGAATGAAGAAGAAACAAAGTTCAAGATGATCTTCTTGCATTTACTATGTTTCAGATGTGTTTAAAAATTTACATTGTTGATATGTCAGAACAACATATTTTTATCAAGTGGGAGGCCCTCCCAACCACCTGCAGCCCAAGGGGCTCGGGGTGCCAGAGCGCCTTGCCTTGGAGTTTCCGGTTTCCTAGTCTAAGCTCAGTTCTTCTCTTCCTCCTTCTCGTCCTCCTTCTCCTTCTTCTTGAGGGTTATTTATTTTTATTTTATGTGTATGAGTGTTTTCCTGCATGTATATATGTATATAGACCATGTATCCATGGATGGAGGCGTTGGACGCTACAGACCGTTCTGAGTTGCCATGTGGGTTCTGGGAACTGGACTGGGATGCTTGTAAGAGTAGCAAGAATTCTTAACCACCGAGCCAACTCTCCAGACCCAACACTTTAATGTAGTGAGGTCCACTTTTAAACCTTGTGTAATTTTATATAAATTAAAACAGATAAACTTTAGCCAGTCATGGTGGCACACGTTTTTAATCCCCAGCTCTCAGGAGGCAGAGGCAGGTAGATCTCTGTGGGTTTGAGGCCATCCTGGTCTACATAACAAGTCCCAGGCCAGCCTGAGACCCTATCTCAAATGTAAATAAGTAAATAATAACAAAAAAGAAAACCCCAAAACTCTAAGCCTTAAAAATTCATTTTTAATGACATATACTATATGTTCAGCCCTTTGGGGGCAGAGAAAAGAAATATCCAAGATAAAAAAACAAAGGTTGAAATGTTTTAAGGAATCTTGAAAAAATTTTGAAAGCATATAAAAAGAATTGACAAACGTAACTTATTTTGAAATAACTGTCAAATCTAAAAAAAAATTCAGAGGCTAGAATAAGATCTGGAGGACAAAGATGACATCACAGAGGATGAAGGAAGCTGGTAGTCCCAGGGTGCCCCTGGCTGACTGCGGCTTTGCAACCATGACAGACAGTGAGCTGCTTGTAAGTCAGGTTTATGGGTCTTGATCAGTATTAAAGCAAAAGTAAAAGTAAGTAAGCAAAAGGGGGATGAGAATTAGGATGCAACCATACAGAGACAGTCTGAGATCTGTGTCAAGCTTGTGAGCCGCCATGTGTCAATCAACAGACGTCATGCTCCGAGCTGAGGTCGGAAATGTGTCAATGTCAGGGTAGGAAGCTGAAATCACACAGAGGGGGACCCTCAGAGAACAGAGCAAAGAACCAGGGTAGAGA
Organism: Apodemus sylvaticus; assembly: GCF_947179515.1. Taxonomy (NCBI): domain Eukaryota; kingdom Metazoa; phylum Chordata; class Mammalia; order Rodentia; family Muridae; genus Apodemus; species Apodemus sylvaticus. Next base: position 64,153,425 of record NC_067487.1, read on the forward strand.
GAGGAGCCACTCCCAGATGGTGATGGTCACCCACTCAAAAGGGGAGAAGAAGACATCATTACATCTAATCAGAACTTACGCTCAGATACCAAATAGCTGGCTAATGGAGGTGGTTTGATCCTTGGCCCAACGGATGCACCAGAAATACTTCAGAACCTCATTATGCATCTCCATCCAAGGAACTGCTCGCCTGCCAGCGGCTTCCGATGGGCACTTCCAACTCTAGCAACAGTTGAAATGCGTCCGTTGCCTGGGCTTCTTATGCCTTGCAACCTTTAATGAAAATAACCTTAGGTTTAAAACCATATATGGGCCATCCCTGGGGTCAGTGGTTCTCTGATAAATTCCAGTGCTTAATAAAATCGGTTTAATAAAACCCAGTGTTTTATTAAAATGCACATAGCAAAAACACGTGGGCTGTTCTAGAAGATTTAGAGAAACACTGACATTAAACCCAGAAACAGGTGAGCTAGAGGGCAGAGGGCAGGGAGAGGTAAATCATTGAGTCCTGGAGACCTCAGGCTGTAATCAGAGGTCAGTCCTGCTGCTGTTACTAATTAATGAGCAGGACTCTGGAACGCTGGTCATGTGTCTGCCATCAGACTGAGAGTGGCATGGCCGGGGCCAGCTGAGAAGGCCAAATTGGTAAGAGTGACAGTCACTACTGTGCGAGAGGTGAACGTGACGCTGGTCCCTGATAAAGAAAAGGAGAAATTCAAAGTTGTTGTCTTCCTCGGCTTCTTCTTTGTGCAAGAACACAGGAAGGGAAAACAAGCTTTAAAAAGTACTGAAGCGTGGTGTTAGCCCTGCGGGGCCACAGAGGGAGGGCAAATGTGCTCATCTAGAGAAATAAAAGCAGTTCAGACAGCTGAGAGTGAGGTTTGGCAGCAGAGGCCACATTTGCTAGCTCATTTTCCTTCCTTATCTCCTTCCTGCGGTTAGTGGGCACAGGGGAGCTGCGGGCGGCTGCTTGTCAAGCTCCAAATCTTGCATGTTTCTTCCCAGCATCTCTCTGCCTGGGGACACATGTACCCAGTCCTCCATTGCACTGCCAGTTCTGGGGAGGGACAGCAGCGGCAGCAGCATCCAGCATTCCTGTGTAGTTCTGAGCCTGCATAGGAGGAACAGTAGACAGGAGAGAGATTGTCTACAACCCCCAGCGGGTGCCGGGAACCACAGATCGCACCTACCTAATATATAGTAGGGTTTCTTTATACATAATGCTTTTTTATATACGTGCAAATGCTCAATGTGTAAAACAAACATGGTAAGATAATAGCAACAGCTAAATTATAACAGTTATAACAATAGAAGGTGGGCCACATTCTTTCTCTGTCTCTTGTCCGTCCGTCTGTCTGTCTGTCTCTCAATATTTTGTACTCTGCTCACCTAGTGCTCCCACGGTGATGTGCTATGCAGTATTTGTGTGGTGAGGCAGATGACTTAGGTACTGTGATGTAACATTAGAGTATTATTGGCCTTCTGATGTGACATCAAACTTATACATTTTCTTTGGAATTTTCCATTAAGTATTTTTGGATCAAATTTGGCCACGTGTATGTGAAACCACGGAAAAGAAAATGGATGGTAAGGGCTGAGGGCCTCTGGGAAGCATGGCTTTCAGCTTTATGAAGATCCTCATCTTTTCCCTCTCTTTCCCCTCTTTACACAGGGAGAGCTCTCTGCACTCACAAGCACTGCCAGCAAAGGGCTAGGCTCGGTGGTCGCAGGGGTCGCACATCAGGTACCCTACATAGCAGCATTTACATTACGGTTAATCAAAGTAGTAAAATTGCAGTTCCGGAGTAGCCATTAAAATAACTTTACAGCTGGGGGCCACCACAACAAGAGGAATTGTGTTAGAGAGTCACAGGAAGGTCGAGAACCACTGACTTTCTGCTGACTGACCTCTGAAGTTCTTGTTTGTCATACCAGTGAGTTAGAGGATTTGGAATACCAGAAATCTTAACTTGAACAGAAACTGGGTGCTTCTTAAGACATGAAAATAAGATCAAATTCCCATGGGGTTAAAGAACTTGGCAGGGGAGGCTGGTAAGATAGACAGATGGTTAAGAAAACTGACTGCTCTTCCAGAGATCTTGAGTTCAATTCCCAGCAACCACATGGTGGCTCACAACCATCTGTCACGGGATCTGATGCCCTCTTCTGGTGTGTCTGAGGACAGCGACACTGTACTCATAAATAAAATAAATAAATCTTTAAAAAAAAAATAAAGAACTTGGCAGGTATGAAATGTATACTTCCTCTCAGTGGTGATTTTAGCAGTATGATTATCTAACCCCCCCCCCCTTCCCCGTTCCATCCAAGAGTTTATTCTCTCCTGTTCTTCGAGGAGCAGTTATTCCTGGGCTTAAGTGAGCTACTGACCCAAAGCTGAACTGACAAACCTCAGGGCACCTTAGTAACTGTACCCCACAACTGCATTTACCACTTATCCTTGTCTGCGAACACGGAGTCAGCAGTCAGGGCACTGCCTGCCCCCATCAGTAAGAAAACCCCACAGGAGCCCAGGACTGTAGCTAAAGTGCACACAGCAGCAGCATCCTGTCGGCCAGAGCTTCCGAGAGCTGCCCAGAGCTCCGAGAACGCCTAGGTCTCAAGACGCTTTCCTCTGTAAATTGATCATTGCTGAGATCAGATGGCTTTCATCTTATGCTGCAACTGAGACACTGCACCAGAAATAGAAAGTACTCCGAAACCTAGGCAGGAACTTCAAACACCACAAACCCCAGGACCACGAGGAGGACGGCACCCGCAGAGTCCTTTCCCTGATAAAACACAAAAGCTCACTCTGAGGTCTGGCAATTCGGAATGTGTCACCATTTCCCCAGGTCCACCGCGACTCTGTATGTGCTCCGCAGGAAGCTGAAGGTTTCCAGAGTTCAAAACCATTTGCTCCGTGGAACTGCGTGAATAACTAAATTCCTCATGCATGCCCGGGTGCCCGTGTGGGAGGGGTACCAGGAGGCAGGCGTCCTGATGATGAAAGATGGCTGTCGGACTCCAAGGGGGGTTGCCTAATTGTTAGTTGGAGCTGAGGTAAAGCAGCAGCAGGACACTGTGGGGGCTGAAAACACCGCGGAAGCCTGCTGCTTCCTGTCTCTTTATGTGCCACTGTGGGAGCCTGGAACACTTGTGCTCATTTTCCTCGTGTATGAAAGGCCAATGGTAAAAGGACCCAGTTCCTGGAGTGCCATGTAACCGTACTGTGGTGTTGTCAACTCAAAGGCTGTGGGCGATTTTTTTAAAGAGATGGTTATAAACAGGAAAAGGCTGGTAACTGTTTAACAACAAGCTCTCTGGAGAGGGAGCTCTGGGCATACGGCTGGCTGATTTTCACGGGTCACATGTTCCCTCCTCGGCTGATAGCTGGCTACTAATGGAACCGCATCTGTCGCTGACCATTCTAATAAGAAACGCGAAGGGGAGGAAGTGGTCGAGGTCGGCACTCGAGAGCTGGGGCTGGCACGCTACAGGCGACAGCCCGTAGATGCTAAATGAGAGATACTTATGAAATGGGCGTAGTGAGGGGGACTGAAATGGAGACCAGGTCTGAAGAACCACTGAGTAGACAGAGTCACTTAGGTCCTTAGGCGACCTGGACTTTGATTAGCAGACATAATGGAAAACTCATGGTAGTTTTTGTAGATGTCCCCCATGGAAGAAGTATGGAATGTGGGACTGAGAAGCTGGCTCAGAGGATAAAGCAATTGCCACAGGGGCATGAGGGCAGGAGCTTGTTCCCCCAGCACCCATGTAAATACCAGACACAGAGGGCAACCTACTAGCAAGCTCAACACGTGAGGATTAGAGACAGAGGATCTGTGGAGCAAGCTACCTGGCTAGACTAGCTGAATTTTCAAGGTGTGAATTCACTATCTAGGTGGAGGGCTACTAAGGAAGACACTGATACTAATCTCTGGCTTCTATATGCATGATATGCATGTGCATTTGCACACACATGTCCACACGTACATAAATATGCACATATACATATGCCCTCATCACACACATTTGCTTGCAAAAAAAAAAAGAGAGAGAGAGAGAGAGAGAGAAAAAGTTCAACCAACCAGAGTCGGCCATCACATTTATAATTCTACAACTAAGGATTTTTCCAATGAGATAAAGCAGATAAAACTGCCGAGTAACTATGGCCCATCAAGTATGTGTTTATTTCTGTTTTGTTTTTGGCAGTGGGAGGCCTTTGATTCACTGGCTTTTGGGGTCCATCTTGTAGGGTTGCTCGGTGTCCTTCCTACAGCACCCAGCTGTGTGTGTCTGGTACTAGAATTATCAAGGAGGCAGGTCTCCATGACTGCACCATCCTCAGAGTTCAACCTAAGCTGTGTGGATGGCTGGTGTGAGGACAGAGGGAGCCAGGCCCCGGGCATTTCCTGCTCTGTCTTGAAGCACATCCTCTTTGTTCTGTTGAGTCACGGCAATTTCAGAAAGATCAGGGATCACAGGACAGAGATGGCAGTTACAGGGTGTGTCTGGGGATGCTTTGCAAACAGATCGGCCGTGATAAGGAGGGATAACCAGCACCTGTGCTTAGATGGAACCTGCTGTTCTTCCTTTTCCGGCTCATCTCACTGCTGATTCTTGGCTTGAGAAATATGATTTGGCTCAGGTCCTGCTGGCCTTCTGCAAGCGTGAACTATAAGTGTGGTGATCTGTTCATCACTTCTGTTACTTGATAGGCCTTGGAAATAATAGAGCGTTACTGAAAAGCCGGTTCTCTCTCTCTCTCTCTCTCTCTCTTTTGAAAAGCATGTTCTTTTATTGAAAAAGGAAGTAAAAACATGTTATGATAAAATTGAAGAGGAAAATATTTCCGATAAAAAGAAGAGATATACAGAAAAAACACATTAAAATTGACAATTTTCATGGAAAATTAAAGAATAAAGTGATAGACATAAAAACATTGGTAAATTAATTGAAAAGTGAAATAGAAACATTTTATGATAGAATTGAGGATTTATGTGGAAAATATTTCTGATAAAATTGAAGAAGATAGAGAAAAACATGTTAAAATTGAAGATTATCATGGAAATGTTTAAATAGATATAAACATGGTAGGCATAAAAGTATTCCTAAGTTGATTGAAAGTGGAATTATAAACATTTTCAGGTAAAACTGAAGATTTACATGGAAAATATTTCTGACAAAATTCAAGAAATATATAGACAATCATGATAAAATTGACTATTTCATGGAAAATTATACAGATAAAATGGTAGAGGTAAAAAAAAACCTTGCTAAATTAATTGAATGTGGAATTAAAAACATTTTGGGATAAAATCAGAGATTTACATGGAAAACATTTCTGATAAAATAGAATATATAGAAAAGCATGTTAAAATTGAAGATTATCATGAAAAATAATACAGATAAAATGGTAGACATAAAAAACATTACCAAATTAATTGAAAGAGGAATTACAAACATTTGATGATAAAATTGAAAATTTACATGAAAAATATTTCTGTTAGTCTATCCCGAAAAGCCGGTTCTCTGTCTCACTACACACAAGTGTTCCTTTGGTTTCAGACAGACGTCATTGTCTGTCCACGAGAGGCTTTTACTTGTTTCTTGCTAGCCTTTCCCCTTTCATTCTATTTTCCTAGTGGCCCCAACTGGGTGAGTTTGATTTGAATACTTGCTCTCCTTACTAAGTTTACCAAAATAATTTCAAAAGGCTGCATTTTTTTTTCTCCTAGAACTGTAAATTCTTAGCAATTTGGAGATGGAGGTATCAGGGATTCTCTGGATGATGTACTTAAGCAAGGAAAGCAAACTCACCTTTGACTGAAGGAATTCAGCTATTGGCTGGCTAGCCCATTGGATTGACATTTGCATAAGATTAAGTCCCTTTCTTTAGCTTGTGTTTAGAGAGACCATCTCAACCCATTGCCAGGGACAGGCAATGCAAGGTGAGGAGGGCCTGGGGGGAACCGGGAGACATAGTGATTTTACCTGCTAGCTATAGGGTACCCAGATACTTGGTTAGACACTGTTCAGAGTTTTCTTTATGTTTTTAAATTACATTTTATTTATTGTGTTCATGTATGTGTGCATGTGTGTGTGGGAACACACATGCCACCGTGTGTGTAGAGGCCCGGAGACCTGTAGTTTTCTCTTTAGAACACATGGGATCCAGGGATCAAACCCAAACCATCAAGACTGGCAGAGGTGCCTCTTTACCTGTTGTTATCTTACTGTCCCTGTTCTGAGGTCTTGGCAACCGCGGTTTTGAATGGGTTTAAAAGTTAACTCAAAAATTGTCCTCCCTAGCATGGGTGGACCTCACCCACTGCGTTTAGCCCTGAATAGGGCACAAGGTTGGCTCTCCCCATAGTAGGAGGGAATTCTTCCCCTTTTGGCTCCTTTTCTGATGGGCTATCACTGGCCCAGTGCCTTTGGACTTTGCCTTAGTCAGGGTTTCTATCGCTGTGATGAAACACTAAGACCAAAACGAACTTGTTTACATTTCCACATCACAGTCCAGCGTGTAAGAGGAGAAACATGTAAGGGGCAGGAACCCAGAGGGAAGTACTGAGACACAGGCCATGGGGAAGTGCTGCTTACTGGCTTCCCGCCAGGCACAGGTATGGCACCTCCCCCTGTGGCGTGGACCCAACCGTGTAAATCACTAATTTAAAAAACGCACCGGGTTCTCTCCACCAGCCCAGCAAGATGCCCAAAGGAAAGATGGCCAAGGGGAAGAAGATGGCCCCGCTCTCCACCCCCTGTCCTCCTATTCCCTGTCCTCCTATTCCCCCCCCCGCCCCCCCCCCCCCCCCCCCCCCGCTGTCGTCAAGAATCAGGAGGCCAAGAAGGTGGTCAATCCTTTGTTTGAGAAAAGGCCCAAGAACTTCGGCACTGGGCAGGACATCCAGCCCAAAAGAGATCTAACACGCTTCTTCAAATGGCCCCGCTACATCCGGCTGCAGCGGCAAAGAGCCATCTCTATAAGCGGCTCAAAGCCCTTCCTGCCATTAACCAGCTCACCCGGGCCCTGGACAGGCAAACAGCGACTCAGCTGCTTAAGCTTGCCCACAGGTACAGGCCAGGGACAAAGCAGGAGAAGCAGCAAAGGCTTCTGTCCCATGCTGAGAAGAAAGCTGCAGGCAAAGAGGACGAACCACTAAGAGACCACCTGTCCTCCGAGCAGGGGTCAATGCACTCACCACCTTGGTGGAGAACAAGAAGGCTCAGCTGGTGGTGATTGCCCATGATGTAGACCCTATCGAGCTGGTGGTTTTCCTGCCTGCCCTGTGTCGAAAGATGGGGGTACCCGACTGCATCATCAAGGGAAAGGCCAGGCTGGGGCTCCTGGTCCACAGGAGGACACGCACCACTGTTGCCTTCACACAGGTTAACTGGGAAGACACGGGTGCTCTGGCTAAGCTGGTGGAAGCTATTAGGACCAATTATAATGACAGATATGATGAGATCCGACACCGCTGGGGAGGCAACGTCCGGGGTCCTAAGTCTGTGGCTCGCATTGCCAAGCTGGAAAAGGCAAAGGCTAAAGAACTCGCCACTAAACTGGGTTGAATAAATGTACACGGATAAGTTTTCTGTACATAATTATAATTACAAAATTATCTTCCAAAAAAAAATGCACCAGGAGCTTGCTGTTTGGACAGTCTAGTGGGGGCATTTTCTCAATTGAGATTTGCTTTTCCCAAATGACTATCTAGTGTCAAGTTGGTGTAAAAGTTGCCAGCACAGACTTGAACGGAAACATCAGCTGTCTTATAGAGTGACACTCCGCCATCAGCTGTCCTGGGTCTCCATCTTGCAGTGCTACACTATCAGTGTCATGGCCGCAGAAGCCAGCCCCTCATGATCTCAGTCTCACTCCTGCCCCTACGTAATGCACTCACATAGGTGATGGGGTCATGTGGAGGAGCTGAGGGATCCCCAGGTTAAGAGCTTGTATACCACGCCATTCTGTACTTAACATTAACATCTGTACATACATAACATTTGATAACGACAATAAATGACTGTGTTAATGGTTTATATAGTTACTATGCTATATATTTGTTGTTACTTAATTACACTTGTTTAAAACATTGTTTAAAACTCTATACTTGGAAGTCTGAAGCAGATAGATTGTAAATTCTAGGCCACTGGGGCTATATAACAATAGCCTGCCTAAAAAAAGGGAGAAAGAGAAAAAAATAAAGAGGGAAAGAGTGGGAGGGAAGGAAGGACAGGCACACTGATTTCTCTCAGTCTCTGCTTTACTGTAGTTTTTGCTTAGCTACTCAGATACTCTCTCTGATGTGTATTCAGTATCCAGGGCAATCACATGCTGGCATTTCTGTGCCACCTGGGCTTATATAAATATACTCTGTGACATTCGAACAGTGTCAAAATGAACTGACAATAGTTTTTCTTCCTTCATTTTTAAGGCAGAGTCTCATAATGTAGACCAGATTGGCCTGGAATTCCCTATGTTATGTTAGTAATCCTCCTGCTTCAGCTTTCCCAAGTGCAGGGATTACAGGCAATGAATCTCTCTCCCCCCCCCCCCCTCTCTCTGTGTGTGTGTGTGTGTGTGCATGTGTGCATGTGTGCATGTATACACCACATATTCTAGGGAACTCCGATACCATGGCAGCACTGGTCCGTTCACACCTCACTGAATGGGTCACACAGTCCCTGGAAATCTTGACTTATAAAATACTTCTTTCTGGATAACTTCTAGAACTCCATTCTCTCCTTTTAAGTCCTAAACTTCTTTGATTGCCTTGGTCATTTTCTCTACTGTCAGAGGACAGACAGAAGACAGGGGGGAGAGATAGAACGGAGTTGGTCTAGAACAGCCAGTTTCTCAACTAGGTGGGAGACTGGAGACCACCGAATTGTACCTTGTGCCTGAGGTGGATGGCTTTGTGAATGGCACAGAGAGAGCATAAGCAAGTATGCAGTCCTCTGACTCTGGACTGAACACTCAAAAAGGCATGGTTGGGCTCTAGGATCTGGTGACTTCTACCTTGCCTCTTCCTCTTCTTAGCTGATGGCCTTGGACTCAGTCATCCTTGACTCGTCTCTAAAGTAAAGATAATAAGATCCATCTCATGAGTTACTAGGATGTTCTTGAGAATAGAGAAATAAAATAATCTAGCACCTAGTACATATTATGTGCAAGTCATTATTGTTAACTGCTAATAGTAGTAGGTTTTTGGTTTATCCTGACCTTTATTTGAAGTTTGAATGTCTAGATTCTGTTATTTTATATTAATTAACCTTTCCTTTAGACTCGGGGTGGCTGCAGATTTGATAGCCACCATGTCTATGTTATAAGGTCTTAAAACTCAAAGTCAAGTAGGAATCAGCAGTTTATATGGTTATCAAAACCATAAGGTTCAGGATTCATGTAAGCCAGGGGTACATTAATGCTTGTCTCATAATATAACCCAAGATGACAAAAGTGACAAAGAGTTCTGGGTTAGGGACAGATGCCCTGTGACACAATTATTATTTAACAGTGATCAAATTCAGCGTTGGCCAACTGTGTCAGTTACGTTCATGTTGCTGTGATCATAGTGCCTGACTGGATGACTGAAGGAAACAAGATTTATTTTGTGTCACAATTCCAGGTGATTTCAGCCCCATCCTGACAAGGGAAGGCATGGACGAATGGTTGCATCCTTAGTGGTGGGAACATGAAGCAGAGGCTCCTCTCACCACAGTAGACAAGGAAACATAGATTGTGGACCAGAACAAGGGCCCAGGCATAATCTTCAAAACCAGGATCCTAATGACCTTCCAGCAGAGAGCCCCCACTTCCTAAAGGTTCCATAACTGTCACCAACTGGGGATCAAGTGTTCAAAATATGAGCAGATGGCAGACAGTGTAGGTTCAAACCATAACATTCACATAGTAAAAATCAGAATTATGAAAGGATTCTGAATGGCAGAAGTGGGGTTGGAGAGGACCTGGGGTAGCAATAGAAGCTCTTAGACACCTCAACTTTACCTGCCTTCTATCCAAGCTCTCTCAACATGTGTCAGTGTCTTCTATTCCAGTCAGTCGGCCCTGGATAGGCAGGAATGAGTACCAGGAAAGATGCTTGGTCAGGAGTTATCTGTGCTACTAAAAAGACCGTGTTTCAGAAAAATATGAGTTCAGAGTTTTGCTCCCAACCACAACCTTCTCAGGTGATCACTTACATGAATCATACTACCTGACTACACTGGGTCCCAAGTCAATGCAGCGTGAAGCGTCTCAAACTTGCCTTATGGAAGACATGGAAAAGGGAATCTGACTCAGAAAGGAGAGGCATGTTATTTTTAGACAAGAATGGTACATTTACTAGATTGAAGCACTATACAAGATTGCTAACACTTTTGTGAGTGCTCAGTGGCAATTCATTTGGAAAGTCTAAGAATAGAGGATCCCCTGGGAATTTGAGTATCTTTTAAAAATATGGTCCCTGAAGGACAGAAAGCTGCGGGATCTGAAAAATAAAGCCTGTATTTCCCAGAAGGCCATATCTTGGAATTAATTTAGAATTTGAGCTACAGTCATTTGAGGGAAAAGAACTATTTTTAATCTGATCCACTGTTTAGTCTTTGACAAAAAGAGTGCATGTTGGTACAATCTTAACCACCCTCAGTTTAGGAAAAAGAGTCACACTCCTGTTTAAGGAATCATTAGGACCACAGGAGCCCTATCTTTGAAAGTAGTGGTGGGTTGTTTTTGTTTATTTGGTGGATGGATGAGTTGTTTGATTGATGGGTGATTTAATTGGTTGGTTGACTGGTTGGTGGGTGGCTTGGATGATTGGTTGGTTGGTCGGTGGGTGGGTTGTTTGTTTGTTCCCTAGAATGTGTTCAGGTGTGTATAATACAGCCTAAGAAGCACATCCAGAGGCTGGAGAGATAGCTCAGAGGTTAAGAGCACTGACTGCTGTTCCGGAGGTCCTGAGTTTAAATCCAAGCAACCACATGGTGGCTTACAACCATCAATACAGCTACAGTGTACTCATATACACAAGATAAATAAATAAATAGATAGATAAATAAATAAATAGATAAATAAATAAGAAAAAAAAGAGGAAGAAGCACATCGAATGTTGAAGGGATTCCTGGTAAGAACAAAAGCAAGAACAGTTCCTGGAGATCGTGTTCTACAGAGACTGCTTCATATAGAACTGAGAGCTAGAGACCACAGAAGTTCCTCAGGTCTTTAACAAGGATGACCACGTGGAAAAGACCACACAGGTTTTCCTCCACCCTTGAGGGTCAGACTGTGGGCATCAAGTAGAAATTATGGAGAAGGGAACTTCAGATAAATACAAACTAAGGTCATTAAAAAATAATCTCTGACCCAGAATTTCTCCCGTGGAGGAAATGCTCATGATAAGTTCAGCTTGTGTTGGAGTGGCTCATCACCAATTATGAATGTGGTTGGCTAAGAAGGTGAAGCCTTGTGGGCAGAAGCAAAGCTTCACTACACTTTGGAATTTCTAGGATTAGAGCCAACCTCATCAAAGGAACCCTATCTACATCTAGTCAATAAAATGTGGCGTTGAGCTGGCATACAACTTGGTGGTGGAATACTTACCTAGTATGTGATACCTCAGGTTTATCCTCAGCCCTCCTTCCCAACCAACCAACCAACCAATCAGCCAACCCACCCACCTACCAATCAACCAATCAAACAACCAACCCACTCACCCACCAACCAACCAAACAACCAACTAATCAATCAACCTATCAAACAACCCACCCACCCATCCACCAACCAACCAAGAAAACAGCCAAACAAACAATCCACCCATCCTTTCACCCACCAACCAAAACATCCACTTATCCACCAACCAACCAAACAACCTACACACTCAGCAACTAATCAACTAACCAACCAAACAACCCACCCACTCACTCATCAAACAACCAATCAAACAACCAAACAACACCCCAACCAACTTACCCATCCACCAACCAACCAACCAACCAACATACCCACCCTCCAACCAACTAATCTACTCATCTATCAAGCAACCAATCAACCAACCCACCCACCAACTAACTAACTTACCTACCCTCCAACCAATAAGCAACCCACCAATCAACCCACCCACCCACCAAACAACCTATCCACCAACCAACCAACCAACTAACCCACCCATCCACCAAACAACCAATCCACCCACCCACTCACTCACCCACCCACTAACCAACCAACCAACCCACTAACCCATTAACTAACCAACAACCCAATCAAGGTGCATCAAATACCTGTTGCTGAGGAGAGGTTAAATTAATTGCATGGTTTTTATGGCTAGCTTGCTGTAGGATTTATTTGGAGAGTATTTATTTAAATGTAAATTTCCAACTTAGCTAGGCTAATAAGCTCTGTGGGAAGCCGTCCTGAGCTATTCGGACTAATGCTTACTCATGGCCCTAAGGTGGTGGCTGCTAAAATATAAGAACAATTAACTAGAGCCTTCTCCTTGAGCTATCGGTGTGAGAAGATTCCGAGAATACCACAAGAAGTTCCTGCCCAGTGTGAGAAGATCCCGAGAATACCACAAGATGTTCCTGCCCTAACCCCGGAATGTACCTGCTGGCGTTAACTCCAGGTGTCCTCTCCAGATGACCAGATGACCTCCTCGCTTGCTTCCTGCTTCAACCCCTAGGGGTGTCTCTGCCCTTCCCTCCTTTGTCTGGTGTGAAGGTTATTTCCTTCTCTGTAAGCCTTAAAACCCACTTACCTCCCCGACATTAAATGAAGCCTTGACATAACCCAGACTGACTTGTCTTTCTTAGCATGCTTGGCTTCCCTTTTCTCTCCCCCCCATTTTTGACCCTCAGGTAGTGCCTCTTCGGGACCCGGGAATAACTGGACCTGCTGGACGGGTATAGTGGCGCCCGAACAGGGACCCGAAGTACGGTCAACTACCGGACGACGGAGGAGAAATCCCGGGAAAAGGAATGAAGGACCCCACAGACCGTATCGCTCGTGCGTTGCTGGAGGGGCAGGTAAGTGGCCGAACAATTGTCGTCCGATTGTCATGGGGAAACAATTATGAAAAGAGGCTAAAGAGGCTTGATTCATAGGAGAAATCAAGCAATCATTCAGGGAGAGAGGAGTAAGAGTTAAGAAAAAAGATTTAATTAAGTTCTTTTGTTTTGTCATGAAAAATTCCCTTGGTTGGTTTTTAGTGGACCTGATATTTACCGGCCAGCGTGGAATAGGGTTGGTAAAGAAATTAATAAGATTTTGAAAACAGGTACAGGTGAACCAATGTCTGATACATTCTTTAGTTACTGGGGGCTCATTCAGAGTGCGAACGAGGACCCTGCTGAATATTGCCTCTGCCCTTTGTCGCGGGCAGCTTCTGTGACCTTGCTTTCCTCTAAAAAGAACTCTCCAAAACCTTCCTAGGTCTTTATAGACAGGTCTGAGTGCCCGCCATCTGCTCCTGTAACTTCTCTTTATCCTCCGCTCCCGAGGGACCCATCCCTTGCTGATATGCCATTAAGTTAAGAGACCCACCCCCCACCCCCCCACCTCCGGGGAGAAAGCCAACTTGGAGGAGAAAAGCTGCAGAGAGCAAGTAGCCCTCTTAAAGGAGCTATGAGGGACAAATGGTCACTCTAACTTCAAGATTTATTTCAAAGTCAAATGCCTAGAAAAAGCCAGAGCCAAAACAAGCCCCTCCACGTGGCCCGCCACCCTATACCCAGCGATAGGTATGCAGCTCGGCTCCTCTCAGCCAGGTTCCTCAGACCTTTACTGGGTCCAGGCAATCACCAGAGATCGTCCTATACGATCAGCCTTAAAATAAACGGTAAAAGCTTTGAGGGCATCTTAGACTCAGGTGCCGATTCTACTGTGATCTCCCAAAGTACTTGGACTCCCACTTTGCAAACCTCTCTGACCCATCTGCAGGGGATTGGACAATCAAAAAATACTCTCCAGAGCTCACAGTTGCTGACTTGGGAAGACAGTGAGGGAAATACTGGCTCTACTCAGCCCTTCCTGGTCCCTGGTCTGCCTGTTAACCTCTGGGGAAGAGACATTCTCTCTCAAATGAAAGTCCTTATGTGTAGTCTCAATGAGGTTATTGCTCAACAAATGCTCTCCCAGAACTATCTCCCTGGACAGGGACTAGGCAAAAATGGACAGGGAGACCCATGCAGGTAGAAGCCAGAGACTGCTGCTGAGGCGGCCAGAGAAAAACCTCTCACAGGCAGCATGTAAGACCTGGACTGCAGAGAAATTGCTGGGCTCTCCTTCCCTCTCCACAGGTGTGTGTGTTCGACTAGGCATCCTCCTTCCCCCTTGTTAAATCTTAAACAAGAGAAAAAGCAGGTTTCAGAAAAGCAGTTTGTCCATGTGTAGGACATGGTATAAAAAAAAAAATGGTTGGAAGCTATTTCAAAACTCTCCTGGTGAGGACAGGAAAACGGGAGACGTCCTGTTTTCTCTCTGAAACCTACTGGAGATCTCTTTAGTTCAGGTTAAGATATTTGGATCTTTTTGGGACATCAAGTTCCCTCATTGTCTGTTGTTTGTCTTTTGGTGCACCAAAACTTGTCTATATGTGTGTCAATTTGTGTTGTCTATTGTTTTGTTTGGCTGAATGATTGGTCGTTTTTATGTTTTATGTTAAAAAGAAAAAAAAATGGTAAAAAAGCTTTATCTTGCTGGCAGTCCTGCCAATTGCAGTTTACACAGAGGAGGCTAATTTGAGGTGCCTCACATTCATAAGTAGGAGTAAAACGTAGCTAAAGGAAAAAAAAAATGTGCAGCCGTGGACAATGGTGGCGCACGCCTTTAATCCAAGCACTTGGGAGGTAGAGCAGAGCTCAGGACAGCGCATGGCGCGTGGGGCACAGGCAATAACGGCGGCCGCCAGAGAGAGCCCGGAACTCTGTGGGCCACGGGCAATTGGCCCTGGCGAGCGTTTAAAGGCAGAGTGCTAGTGCCTCAAAGTTACTTGGCCTTGCTCTGGCTTGGAGGGACCCCAGAATTCTGCGGGCCACAAGCCGGTAGACCCGGCAGCAGCAATGTGCTCAACTTTTCTCTTAGAGAACCAATAACCTCCAGTTTGGGAAAACTCTGGTTTAACTCATAAAATTTGTGTAATCACTTTATTCTTGTTTTTAATTAGGTCTTAATGGAATAAGGTTTTACATATCTTTACTATAGAGTAACAAATTAATTGGCTATGATTTAAAAGGTATAGTGTTATTAAGAAAAGGTTTGTTTAAAACTGGCGATTCAGTGTCAGAGCCATCTTAACTAGCTACACGCGGCATGACGTAACCCAGGAAATACAGGCCCCTAAGATGCTTCTAACTTGGCATGGTGTTTCGTGTGAATCTTGGCCTGGAGATTGGACTTATAAGAAATATGATTTAAAATAATGTCTCTTTAATAAGTTATACTGTCATACACTTGAACATAAGAACAGGCAGACAAACCTTGTGCTGTAAAGATAATACGTTTGCCATTGATTTTAAAGAAAATAGATGGTTTAAAATTGGAATTTGCTTCCAAAGTTGGAGTTGTGCTCTAATATTACATGGAAAAATTGAGTTACAATAAAAATTACCAGTGTGTCATTGGCTGCAGTTTTAAGTTTACAGCCTTGTTAAAGGCTCATGATTCTTAACATATTTTGTAATTAAGATAATTTTAAGTATGATACAGCTGTGGCCATTTTAGGCCCATTGCTACTTTTCCACAAGTTTATAGGCTACAATGGTAGAAGCAAAATTTAACCCTCCAAAATTAAAAGGGAGATCTCAGTGGAAATTTATTTGATATCAAACAGGCTCCTTTGACTAAGATGAAATTAGGATCTTTCCCGGAATCCTGGAATTGCAGGTTCCTTTGGTTATTCAATCCTCAAGGTGTCCTTGCTGAACTGGACAGGCGGGTTTGGGTCTGGTCTTAGATAAAAAGCTCAGATTAGAAGGTGGTTAAGTTTGAGGAAGCGCATGTAATGTCCTAGCCTAGGACCCAAGGTGGGTCCTTGGAAAAAAAAAAAAAAAAAAAAAAAAAAGGAATTTACATTTGAGTTAATGCAAGGCTTGGGGCTGCCTCAGTGGAAGCTTGTGAAAACTATTTTTGCCTTACAGACTTCACCTCAACTAGGGAATGTTTGGCTAAAAGGACATTCCTTACATCCTTATCCCCGTTTGGTTTAAAATGCAGTTAAAATCTATAAAAGGTCAATAAGGCATTAACATTTGGCCTGTCTACTCCATACAAAATTATAGATTAAAGGGTGTTTTTTGCTTTACATTCTGACAATTATAAAAGCATTCGCTTCTAACTTTAAGGAAGCAATAAAACAATTTCATTAGAAGGTTTTTTCTTTAAGGAATGGCGAGTAGCCTCACCTTAAGTGAGAAAAAATATTTTGTCTCTATCTCAATACAAGAAGCTAGGATCTTAAATTCTTCAGTGTATAATGTTCATGGAATGTTCATTACAGGCCTTTTCTCCTAACCATAGGCTTTTAGAATTTTTACATAAATGATTTTTAAAGGTTGTTAAGATATATTAATTGGCTTTATCTTATATTAACCTCATCTTAAGCTTGCCTGTGGAAGACCTAAACCTGTTTTCAAGGAAAAAAAAGTTTGTTCCTTGTTTCAAACAGCAATCAAATTGGTTATTACAAAACATTGATGGTTGATTTATTACATGGCAAGCCTTTTTTAGGCAAAATTAATAATTGTTATCTAAAAGATAAATTGTTAAAAATATGCCTCTATACATATTTTTATTGTTATAGATTTATACATGCATCCTATAAAAATGCATCTACTATGGGAGTAAAGCTCCTATAATTAGATCACATGTTTATTCTTTTGAGTGTCCCCTTGCTTCAGCACAGATAATTGAATTGGGTGCTGTAGCTGTTCTTCTTAAAATGTTAAAAATCAAACTTTTGATTTATTTATTAATAATATATATAACTCATGGCTTACTATTGCTTGAAATTGTTTCTTTTTTAATGCTACTAATTCTTAACTTTTACAATACAAATGCAATTCAAAAAATTAATCAAAATATACATATGACTATTGACAGCTTTTCAAGCTTTCTACATATATTATTTTTTTATACTGAATGTTCCAAATCAGATTAAGAAAAATATTATAACTGATTATTATAGTCAGTCATTTGAAATGTTATATTAATGATTTAATATTAGTCATATTACTGAGATTCCTCATAATTCGCAGAGGCAAGATATTATGGAACAAGCCCATAGAACTTTACAACAATATATTTATAATAAAAGAAGGGAGAATTACATCTCTATATACCACAAAAATTTAAAAATTTTAATGCCAGGGAACTCTAAGTGTAGAGAAGAGGCATGTTTGTGTTCTTTCTACAGGATGCTGAAGGAACATGCTAGCTGCCAGAGTATGCTGATGCTGAGATTTCACCCTGGCTCTCCACCTTGCTCCCCAGCCTTTTGGGGCCCCTCCTGGGTCCTTTGTTGCTTTTGTCATTTGGCCCCTGGGCTTTTAACAGATTAACCAGTTTTGTTAAATCACAGATCAATTCTGCCTTGAACAAGACCAGTTGCAGCCCACTACCATTGGCTGGGCATCCGAGACTCAGCCGAAAACCTCTCTTCTGCCTACGCAGAGGTAGCAAGCATCAGCCTTCAGTTCTCCACTCTTGCTGCAGGCACAGAGCTTTCTTGGTTCCTAAACTGTAGAAACATCAATGCCAGGGAGGGTGACCTCTGGCTCCTAATAGTGGCTGAGGGCCATAAGCTGTGGAGTAGCCAATGACGGGAAATATTGTGGTGCCACGAGCCAGATGCACACCATGTCTTGGCTGCAGGGTGACTCCATGACGGGATTATTGTGAGTCCACTACCTGGATGCCCGTCACACTCACCAAGGGCCTGATTAAGCCATTGGAGTAGGTTGTGATGCCAGGAGTGGATGCAACTTACATAGCCTAAGGCAGAGGCCCTGCCCTACTAGGATCTAAAAAGGCCTAGTTACTGTGGTGCTGGACGTGGGGGCAAAACCACATAGCCTAAAACAGGCTCTCCACCGACCCTCTTTCCATAGCCACCCCTCAATTTAAGAAAGAAAAAAGGAGGAGATGTGGGAAGCCGTCCTGAGCTATTCGGACTAATGCTTACTCATGGCCCTAAGGTGGTGGCTGCTAAAATATAAGAACAATTAACTAGAGCCTTCTCCTTGAGCTATCGGTGTGAGAAGATTCCGAGAATACCACAAGAAGTTCCTGCCCAGTGTGAGAAGATCCCGAGAATACCACAAGATGTTCCTGCCCTAACCCCGGAATGTACCTGCTGGCGTTAACTCCAGGTGTCCTCTCCAGATGACCAGATGACCTCCTCGCTTGCTTCCTGCTTCAACCCCTAGGGGTGTCTCTGCCCTTCCCTCCTTTGTCTGGTGTGAAGGTTATTTCCTTCTCTGTAAGCCTTAAAACCCACTTACCTCCCCGACATTAAATGAAGCCTTGACATAACCCAGACTGACTTGTCTTTCTTAGCATGCTTGGCTTCCCTTTTCTCTCCCCCCCATTTTTGACCCTCAGGTAGTGCCTCTTCGGGACCCGGGAATAACTGGACCTGCTGGACGGGTAAAGCTCCAAGATCTGTTAGCTCCACCCTCCAGCACTAGGGTTTTAGACAGCGTGGCTCTGACACATTAACTCCTGTCCTCAGGTGTGTGCAGCAGACATTTTGCCAACTGAGCCATCACTCCAGCATGAGAATAAAGATCCTTCTATGTCATGATTAGAGAATTACCTGGAGATTATAACTGCCTGTGGTTTCATTTTATAGGTCATAAGATCAATGACATTTGTTTCTGCTGTTACAGTCACTGCTGCAATTAAACATCATTACAATCTACTTACTGGTATTCATTCTAAGTGTGTATTTGGCATATGTTCCTAGATTTGGAATTTTGTAGATGTTTTAAACACTACCAATATATATTTATGTCATTAATTATATACAAAACTTCCTAAGTGTATCCATTCATGTCTAAAATCCTCGAATTTGGGAGGATGAATGACCATAAATTCAAGGCCACTCTTGGCAACAGTGAGACCCTCTCTCAAAAAGTTTCTATTCTCACCAGGGTTCTAGGGACTGAAATTAGGTTATAGCCCCTTACAGCCCCCTCAGTGTATGTGCACGCCTTACTACTTACACATAGCCCCTTTAGAGTCTGCGTAGATGTCTTAGTTTAGCCTTCTTGAATAGTTGAGCTTTCTCTGCAGGAACGAACATAAAAATGGTGTGTGTGTGTGTGTTCAAATGCTGATTTCTGTACCCAGAGATCTGGTTGCAGTCCAGACCTCAGCATTGCTGTTATTAAGAATCAGCATTTTGTAAAACATCTTCTGATTGGTTCAACAAAGAGCTGAACATTGGAGAGCTGAGCAGGAGAGGAAAAGATGGGGCTTCTGGGCCGAGAGTGAGAGAGAGGGTCCCAGTAGGGGGCCCGGGGAGTTGCCATCAGGACACTGATGAAGAAGGAGATGATGAGAGAGACTAGGGTGGCAGGTAATGGGACACGTGCTGGGAAGCAGGTCAGGTCAGCACAGTCAGATTTGAATAGCTCAGAATCCACCCAGCCATTGTGCCTGAAGCTTTTAGTAAATGTAAAGGTCTCCGTGTCATTATTCAGAGCAAGGATGGGCATAGAAAAGTTTGTACTTTTACATGTGTGTGTGTTTGTGTGTGTGTCTGTGTGTGTGCATGTGTCTGTGTGAGTGCATGCATGTATGTCTGCATGTGTGCACATGTGCATGTGCATGTGTGCCTATCTTAGTTTTGGAGTCTTTTAACCAAAACCGAGATGACAGTCATTTCGTTTTAACATCCACCTTAGGAAAAAAAAAACGTCTAGATAGGAAAAGTGTGATCATCAAGAGGAGTTGTTTCCATGAAAGCCTAAGTTAAATATTTTAGAAATGTATAAACGCTACCCAGAGGACACTGTGGAATTTGGTGTGGACAGCTATAGTTTGGGGGGACAGGCAGTTTACAGATGTGTAGGAACAGGTCCTTAGATTTCTGTCCCTATTAAAGAACCCAAGATGGGTGACTTACAGAAGTAGGAATTATGAAATAATTTTAAAAACCTCATTAATTTTTAATCGTCTGGCTAGAACAGTTTCTGGAAGGGATGATAAGCTATGGGGAGGAAAGTAGGGCTGGGTTGCTTGAAGGCCGTCAGTGGTCTTCCTGGAGAAGGCACGGTAAGGTCACTTGAGGGGGGTCGGCAGCCTTACTACAGAAGGCACGCTTGGGAATCTTAGCAGGTAGGAGAGGGAAAGGTCTGCCTAACAGGGACAAGCATGGAGAGCACCAAAGGCAATTAGTTCATTTGTGGCCAGTTCCCACCGGTCATTGGGTGATGTAAGGCAAACAGAGTCTTGCAAGGACGCAGAACTCAGCACCAGTGGCTGGTTACCACATTTGGCAGATTGGAAAATGGTTACCACCTGAAGGGCCAGGGTGACTGCTTCAAATGAAAAGAGTCTCCCTGTTGTGGGTCCTTGTGAGATTTGATTTCTGGTTCTCTGGGTGCTAAGAGGCTCTCAGAGTGGAGAGGGGAAGGTGAATGGTCTGCCTGCCAGCCTTCCTGTCTGACCTCCCATTTCATTGATTGGCCTGAGTGCTCAGCGCCATTTCCCCACTGAGGAAACGGTAATTGTGCTTACCCGGACTCTCCCTCCACAGCTCTGTCAGACACGGTGCACCGTCCCACTCCTAATTGGACATGAGCTCCGGGAGACACAGCGATCATCTGATTTATTGGTTTTGCTTTTCCGGTTGTCTTTCTGAGAAGATCCATCACAGGGAGGCAGAGTGGAAGCTGCTGAGATGGGGGGGGTGCAGAGGTGGGACTAAGATTCCAAGCCAGGCTGAGGTACCACGTGAGGGGGGTCTCCCTGGCCCCATCCCATTGGGGGGACTTTAGCCACTGCTACATATGCCTGTGGTGTGACGGTCACGTTAAGAGTAGAGGTGAAGAAGCTGACGCTGGAAGGGCTACGGGGAGGGAGGGATACAATTGGAGCCTTTTCCTCACTCACACATAGCCTTCTTTAGCATCTCCCACAGCTGTCTGAAAAGCATTTGGCCCATATAGATATTATTTCTTGCTGTGCAACTGGAGACTCAGGCTCCTTAGCTCCTCTTCTACAGGCTGTAGTCCTTCACCCAGGAAAGCCAGGGCGGGAACGCAGGCAGGAGCCACAAGGAGTGCTTGCTCGCTTGTTCAGACCCAGGCTTAGCCAGTTTTATTTATTTTTACTTTTTTATTTTTAATAAGTCATAGGGACACACCTGACCATGGAATGGTGCTGCCGCCCGCAGTGAGCTGGGTCCTCCTACATCGATTAACAATCAAAACATTCCCCTTGACATTTCCACAGGCCAATCTGATGGGGGAAATCCTTCAATGGAGACTCCCTTCTCAGATGACACTAGACTTGTGTGAAGTGGATAATTAAAGCTAACTAGGTCAGTGGTCGTAGATAAGACAGAGAGAGCCAGGTGGCTTTGTTCTGATGGCTGTAATGACACATTTTCAGCTGAAGACAGTGTGACTGTTGAGAGTCTTTTTCCCTAATCTCAGGAATCACAGAGAAGGCCTCACACTGGGTCATACAACTCCCAAGGTTGCGGCATCCTGGGTAATTCAGCCACCCCAGGGCAACTGCCTTGGAGTGCTACCTTTCCCACAGACACACTCCCCTGTATTAGCGCCTGGGAGGTCGTGCTGAGTGGGCAGGATCACACAGCCAGCCCTTGCTCAGACAAGGAGAAACACTCAGTGGAACAGCTTGCCTGTTTCCCTTTGGACTTGTCTTGTGCGGGTACAGGTTAAACTTGAGTTCTCAGGAAGAGTAGCCAGTGTTCTAAACCACCAGGCTATCTTCCAGACCTCAAGAATCTTTGTTAAATGACCTTTGCTTAAGCAGGAAGTTTTTCTGAGAATGAATCTCCTACTGTTTTGTCATGATGAGAGACTAGGTGTTGGAGAGAGTCCTTGGTAGGGGAACAGATACGGAGAGCGGTCATGGCTAGGTGATAAAGGTGGCAAACTTTCATGACGGCTTCTTCCTCTCCTCCTGATCTGAGAC
The DNA here is from genome assembly GCF_947179515.1 of Apodemus sylvaticus. Taxonomy (NCBI): domain Eukaryota; kingdom Metazoa; phylum Chordata; class Mammalia; order Rodentia; family Muridae; genus Apodemus; species Apodemus sylvaticus. The sequence continues at coordinate 64,175,596 of NC_067487.1, forward strand.
AGAAGCCTGGTGGCTTAAAACAAAAGCACCATGGTCTGATGAACTAACTCACCCAGTTCAAGGCCGGATCAGGACATGATACACAACAGCTATGGGCCAATCAGACATCCTGTCTGTCTTCAAACTGATCAACCTTAACACTGGTCATAGACTTTAAGAACCCCTAGCCCTTGACAAGAAACTGGATTTTATGAGTCCAGACTCTGCCCCTGCTCTGTGGATGGTCTGGTCTTTTCTCTGTGTCTGCTGCACGTGTGAGCATTTCCTCACCACCAATAAACACCTTTCTTCTGTGGCTGTTCCTGTCAGCTCCTGTCTGTACTGCTACATGCTGTGCTTGGGAATTTTCCTGCCTTTTAATTGTCTAACTGGCAGAGAAAATGAACCTGATCAAGTGGTAACAATGGGGCAGAAGCGCTACAGCCCCGTTGAGAAGTGGTTTAATATCTAGGGAGCATCTGACTCTCTTAATGCATCTTTGAGAGGCAGGCCAAGTTTGTCTTTAACTATTAACTTTTATTTAATTTTTAACATTTATACACACACACAAATAAACATAGGAAAATGTGCACGTAGGTCAGAGGACAACTTGTGGGAGTTGGTTCTCTCCTTCCATCATGTGGTTTCTGGAGATCAAACTCAGGCTGTCAGGCTTGGCAGCAAGTACCTTGTCTTAGCTGAGAATTGCAATGAACAGACACTGTGACCACGGCCACTCTTATGAAGGGCAACATGTAATTGGGGCTGGCTTACAGGTTCAGAGGTTTAGTCCATTAGCGTCGTGTGGGAAGCATGGCACCATGGAGGGAGACACCATGCTGGAGCAGGAGCCCAGAGCTCTACATTTGGATCGGCAGGCAGCAGGAAGAGAGAGCACCACTGGGCCTGACGAGATTCTGAAACCTCAAAGCCCACCCCACAGCGACACATTTAATTCAATAAGGCCACACCCACTCCAAAAGGCCACACCCACTCTAACAAGGCCACACCCACTCCAACAAGGCCACACCTCCTAAACCTTTCAAATAATATCACTCCCCAGAAGCCTATAGGGGTCAGTTTCATTCTGACTACCATGCATCTTTACCCACTGAGCCATCTCACCAGTCCAAGTTTGTCTTTTTTAGGTGATTAAAAAGACCATTCCTTTCCCTGATATCTCTAAAAGCTAGTGTAAAAAGCAGTTGCTTTTTTCTCTTCTAGAAACTTAACACTAAATACCCAAGTGCTTAAGGCTCTGCCAGAGGCACAAATGTGAAATATGAAGCACTTTCTAGAAAGATGCTGCTGCCCTCCCCAGCCACAGAAAGTGTTTGCTTTTAGAAGTCATGACAGTAACCCTGGAAGGTCCCAACCACCTGCCTGAAACCGCTTCATGGGAGAACTTAGCAGTAACTAGGATCTACAGGTTACTTTAGTAACAAATGGGGGTCTTTAGGTTACCTTAGCAGCAAACAGGAGTCTTCAGGTTATCTCAGCAACAAACAGGGTCTTCAGGTTAACAGCATCAAAGAGGATCTTCCGAGTTACAAACAGGGGGCTGTCTTTAGGTTACCTTAGCAACAAACAGGGTCTTTAAGTTACCGATCACCTCTGAATGGACTGAGCAGAATAAATACAGTTATGGTTTCTCAGCTGTGCTTCTTATTTTAAAGTTTTATTTATATGATATTTGAGAGAGAGAGAGACAGAGACAGAGACAGAAGCAGAGACAGAGAGAGAAAGAAAGAGAGAGTTGTCAGGTGGGTAGGGAGGTAGGGAAGATCTGGGAGGAGTTGGGAAGGGGGAATATGATCAAAATAGAGTGTATGAAAATAGTGTATGAAACCATCTTTAATAAAAAGAGAGACATCTACTGAGGCAAATCTAGTTAGAGAAGTAGATATGGCCTGGCTGGTGTCCCCTGACCAATTCAACCTTACTTAGAAGCCAGGCACTCCGCATAGAGGCCTGGTGGGTTTGAAGCCCAACATATCCAACTTCAGCGATTCTATTTCTCCACACACTGCGCGGCTTTCAGACCTCTCCGCTCTTCTTCCAGTTTTGCGTTCTTACGAACCTCACGGATGTGTGAGCGGCGGTCACATCACAACGGAAAGCCATGCTGCCGTGGGAAGTTTTCCTACCGAACGAGTTCATTGTTTTTTAATTTAGTCTCTCTCAAATTTTCAGGAAAAATGGTTGTTGTCAGACTGTTCTGAAACACCTCGAGCACCAGGTTCACGGTGCACATTGTCTGTCTTCTGTACTCCCGGCAGAACGGCATGGTTAGTTTTGCTTACAGCATCCTAAGTCTTCTCTACCGAATTCCCACCAACCTATCCTGAAAGCCCATGACCTGCAAGGTCAAGTTTACCAAAGCAATGGTCCCATTTCTTGGTACCACTTTTTTTTTTTTTTTTAATATTAGCTACTGTTCTTATTGCTGTGACCAAACACACAACAAGAAGAAGGCTCGTGGAGGAAATACTTATTTGGGCTCCTGGTTTAAGGGGATACAGTCGTCCTGGTGGGAAAGGCATGGCAGCAGTTGAAGCTCAGGGTTGGTGCAGCAGGAAGCTGTTCCTATCTAGGCAAATCAGGAAGCAGAAGAGAGGGCAGGAAGTAAGGTCAAGTTATAAGCCTCAAGCCCCATCTAACGACCCGTTCTCTCCAGCGAGGTCCTTCCTCTAAAGGTTCTACACCTTCCTCAAACACTGTCACCAGACAGGGAAAAGGCATGTTCATGCATACAACGTTCATGGATATTTTATATTCAAATCATAATAGAGGTTTTACAAGAGGAACATTTATATTCCAGTCTCTTCATTGAGTTATGTTTTTAATAAAAATGAGATAAGAGATAGTTTTTAAAAAAAAAAAACATAAGATGACAAAATACAGGAAATGATAGTTTAAAAAAAGACACCAAGATATCAGATAGTGAACAAGAGTGATGCCAAAGGAGCCGTGAGGGGAGGGGGAAGCCCCACGCTCCCCTGTGTGCCGGACGGCCTGATAGTCCCCAAGCTATGAGGAAAAGAAATCCATGCAGAGCCCCCAGGACATCCTGCAGTTCTGCATCAGAGACCAAGAGTTTAAAAAGATGGAAGCAAAGACAGTTTCCAGGACAGAATAAGCCCCGGAGAAAGGGCTGCTATACAGACAGCCAAGCAGAAAGCTGTGGACAGCTCTCCGTGGACAGCAAGGCATGTCTGCAAAGCACCGGAGGCTGGGACGAGAGTCTTCCAGAGGGAACGCAGTATGCTGTTTGATTATTGCAGAATTAAAATAGAAATTAATAACAGAAAGTCCCCTCAAATATGTGGGAACTAATTACTTACTCATAATAAAAGAATTTTCAAAGGAACAGTTAAATAATTTAAACAACACAGAGAGAATACAATGAAACACATTGGATATTGTATGATATCACTTAAACATCATCTGCAAGAAAATTACAGCACTACATATATATATCTTTTTTTTTTCTTTTCGTTTCTTTCTTTTTTCTTTTTTTTTTCGAGACAGGGTTTCTCTGTGTAGCCCCGGCTGTCCTAGACTCACTCTGTAGACCAGGCTGGCCTTGAACTCAGAAATCCGCCTGCCTCTGCCTCCCAAGTGCTGGGATTACAGGTGTGCGCCACCACCGCCCAGCAAAACGAAAGTTCTTAAAGTAAATGTCTCAGCTTCTGTTTGGGCTCAAGGCACACTACCCTAAAAGTATGGTAATGGAGGTGTAAATAAACCACCCCCAAACACTTCCCTTTGAGAAGGGAGTTGAGAGAAGGTTATTTTGAGCACCTGAAGCAACCAGTATCTCTGAAGAGCAGTGTCCCCTCCACTGGCTCTTGCTTTTGGTCACTTGGTCTGCAGCTGGTGGTGCTTGGGGAGCCGATGCGACGTTCACGCCCGCTGTGGAGCCGGCTGGAGGAAGTGTGTCACCTGGGTGGGCTTTGAGGGTTATAACCTCCCTCCACTCCCGTATCTCTCGCTCTGTTTCTGGATTGCAGGTGATGATGTAATCTCTCAGCTTCCTGCTCCGCGGGGCCGGTAACTACCACAACATCCTTTTCACTGTGGACTCCCTTCAGGAACCATTATCCAAAAATAAACTCTTCCATCAGTGGCCTTTAGCCACGGCGTTTTTCCACAGCAAAAGAGAGGTAACTGATATACTTACGGGCGAGCGTTTAGAGTGTCCTGTTTTTCACTGTCACAGATACGGTAGAAGTCGGCTCCCAGACAGAGCTTTTCTCCTTTTCCGTAGGCTGCCTGGACGGCACAGCGCCCCTGAACTGTTGTTTCTGCCATTTACCCCCGGCAAGCAGCTGTTTTGGAGTTCCCGTTCCTTGTCCTTGCCAAAGCTTTCTCGCAAGCCTTTCTAAAGCTGCTGAGTCAGCTCACCAGCTCTCTTTGAAAGAAAACTCCATTTTCACGAACTTCTGTGTTTCACAGATAAAGAAACAGAAACCCAGAGAAGTGGAATGACTTGCCGCTGTTACGTCACCCCAAAGCCATATAAGTGTCCTGACTCCCAAAGCTGCACGCGTTCCAGTGTGTCTCCCAGAGACATGCTTTATCAGTTTTTAATTTCTAGTTTTTATTTCTTTCAGATAGAAGAGAGAACACATGCAGAGTGGAATTTAATGCTTACGAGTGGAGTTACCTAGAGGGACTCTCGTATGTTTTATAAATGAGACATCAGAGCCAGAGGTAGATAGAAGAAGGGGTATTTTCTCTCAGAATCACAAAGCTAACGTTAAACATTGATCTCTTGGAACAAAGAAAAATGTCCCTGTTTGCTGTAACTAATTCTCAGATATATAAGTTATTTAATATCTGTCCTTTAAAGCCAACTCCCCCTCTGTATGTGTGCGTGCCTAGAATATCAATCTTACTGTTTTCCTAGAGCCTGTTAAAATTGAAGCCCAAAATTTCAGTCATTTTGTATTAAAAAAAATGACATGACTTTTTTATATAACTGAAAATTGAATTTGTTTTAGGTTAGGCTTACTCCTGAGGGACTGAAAGGTTCTTTTTATTTCTGTAATTTTCCCATCTTTGAGCATCAGCCAAGCAATGAAAATTCTAGCCAAGGCACAGAACGAAAGTTAATATCACTGAGTCAAGGTAATGGAAGCCTTCCCGATTCCTCGTGCTATTAATAGTCTATGCGTCAAACACAGGCTAATGATTCTTAAAGGAAAAAACATGTTACTGATGCTGCCGAAGCCGGGGCAGGAAGATGTGATCCGGGATCATCAAAAGAGATGCGGCCTGTTACACCCATCTTGCGTCTCGTAGCCGAAGAGGGAGGTTGAGTTCAACTGATCCACTAGCAATTGTGACCAAGGAGCATGATGGGTGTCGGAAAATGGAGGAAGAAATGTGAGGGATGGGTGGAGGGACTCTAGCGAAACTAACTGGACAGATTCTTGGTGAAGACAGACATTTCCTGGGGGAGATGGAAGATGAGGAAGTGGATTCACTACGGAGCATGCGCAGATGTCAAGCAGGAGTTAGTCATCTACTTGGCTCGTTGCGAACCCTGGATTTTTTCAAGTGCTCAGATTGGTCAAGAATTTCATAAGCTTGATGATAATTTGACAAAGATTCTGTCAGAACTTATCTCTTAGCAGGTGATATCTCTTAGTAAGTAATATCCTCAAATGTGCACATCAGGTAGGGAACCGGGATCCTGTGAGGAGCAGGACATATAAATCAGGGATATTTATTTATTTATTTATTTATTTATTTATTTATTTATTTATTTATTTATTGAATATCGCATCCACCTGAAGGTCAGTTTGTAGAAGAGGAACGCAGATGCCAGATGTCTTCGTGGTGTTTGTTTGTTTGTTTCTGAGAGTTCATCAAGATTACATTGCAAAGTCTTTTCCTTCTCTTCACGTTGGCGTCCAGAGGAATTTTGTTCCAGTCACTGACTGAACTCCAAGCTTATTCTCTGTCCTATTTACTGCCACCAAGAATGTCCTGCAGTCCTCTGCTTCTGCACTCTAAAGAATAGTGTTTGTGTCAATCATGTACCCTTTCTCTGAGTTTCCAGCCTTGCATGGTTTCCATGCATGTGTGCACAGCTATGCTTTTCTTTCCCGAATCTTCCCATTGTTTTCTCTCTTGGAAGACTCCTACCCACACCTTAATTATTGCACTACGTTAATCAGTGTCCCCAAGGCAATCCATGTGGTAGAAACAGACTGTAACAGGCTGCCACTGTGCCCTTGTCCCACTTGTGTCCTCGAGAATAGCTTGATGTTGGTCCTGGTGGGAGCACTGGGCAAAGGTCCCATATCAGGGTGGTATGATTTTATGTTTCTGCTTTTTATTTTGAGATTAGGTGTGAGCATACATGCTGGTCAGAATATCAGGCAGCACCAAGAAGTAGAATTCTATGTTTTAAATATAGCTGGGTTGATGACAGGGATTCATCAGGAGTATAAAATGAAGATACAACATTTCCTCTTCACTCATTGGCTAGCTTTGAAGAGTTAAACACTGATTTAATTATACCATCTCTCAGGCTCTGACTCTGTGCTGATGTCTAATTATAAGGTAGCTGGTGGCATATTTACTTGACTTTCTATATATGGTACACAAAATTCCTAGGGCTACCATAAGAACATGAGCTATTGGGTAGCTCAAGACAAAAGACATATATTCTTCTATAGTCATGAAGGCTGGAAGTCTACAATCATACAGCACCAGGAGTGCCAGGCTCCCCCTGAGTCTGGGTGGTACTTTTCCTTGTCTCAGGACTACAGAAAGATGCAAATGTAATTGGTCTTAACTAACCGTACTTACAATGGCCATGTTTCCAACTGAGTTCATATTCCGAGTTTCTAAGGAATACAATTTTGATCTTTTATTTATGGGAACATAATTCACTCCATCATAGTGACAAGCAGCCCACTTCATGCAATGCACGAACAGTGCATCGCAGCCTACCAGAGCGTGCAGACAAGTTCACCTCCATGGCTCTAGGTAATCAGTCTGGATGGCTCTGAACTTTTTTTTTCTGGATCTAGAACTCACCTTAGCCAGGCAAGGAAGAGGAGCCCAGGACTCCAAAACGGCTTAAGATCAAACATAATCATCTCTTGTTTTGTCTGAGGATTTAGGGAAAACAATTCATGAACTACACATGTCAGGGGTTAGAAGCCGCCACAGGACTCAAGCCATTATTTTCTAGTCCTAGGATGACGTCGTACCCAAGAAGAGAATGGCAGCATTTATCCAACCCCATGTGAGTATCAACATGCCAGAAATCGTCACTGCCTCCAAGACACTCCCAGTGAAGGAGGTGGCTGGCCCCGGGCCAGGCCGAATCCTCCTTCCAATTCTGGCACAACGGCATGTTAAAGTTTTACTTCCTTTTGTGGGATGTTGTGCTTCTGATATGATGTGTTCTCCAAAAGGCTCATGTATTAAAGGCCTAGCTCCTACCCAGTCAGTTGTTGAGAGGTGATTTGGATTGTGAGGGCTGTGGCCTAATCAATGGAGTAATCCACCGGTGGATTAAAAGATGAACTGTCTATTGGTAGGCCGTAGAAACTGTGGAAGACAGGGGAGGAAGTAGGTCACTAACGGTGGGTGGGGTGCTTTTCTTCCAAGACTAGATCTTGTGCCAGCCCCGTGGCCTCCATAAACTAAATGACTCTGTTCTACCACACGTTTGTGCTGTGGTTCTCTGACTCAGCGAGGCCTAGACATCATGGAATTGGCCACGGCACGAAACTTCTACAAACACGGGTTAAAACTGAACTTTCTCTTGGGTATTTTTCACTGCAGGGTCTATTTGCTCTTAGTACACATTGGTGTAGTTTGGGAGTTACTTATTTGAATTACTTGTTTGTTTGGGGGGTGGGGTGGGGAGCAGTCCAGAGTGGTGAGGTGCACCCCGAGTCACCAAGATACCCTTGGCAGAGCACAGGCTAGCAGAAGCAGGTGCTCTATCCCGGGTGGGTCTCCTCCGCCTCTCTGCCAGCACCTCCTAGTGTGATGCTCACGGCTACAATGATCAGCATCCTTGCCTTTTGTTCAGTCGTAAGAGTAAAAACGCAAAGGTAAGGACCACGGAGGGCAGCCAGTGTGGGCATTCTCTCAGATAGTCAGAAGCCTAGAATGCATTTCTAACAGGAATATTTTTTTAAATATTTAAATTTAAATATTTAAATATTAAATATTTTTTCTGATTAAAACAACATAATATGTTAGCTATCTTTTTAGTTTTATAGGAGAATGAAATATATTGAATATTGATGTGTTTGGGCAGATTTCTAAAACCTGTTCCATTTCATTTGGATTATCGAATGTATGAGCCTAGTTCGCAGATTCCTTCATATCTCCGTGGTGTACGTGGCACTTAGAGTGAAACCCTGGTCTCGCCTCACACATTGGTAGTTTGTGTCTTCTCCTATCTGTGAGAGGCCTCACCCAGTAGCTTCTCAGAGAAGCATCGTGGGTTTCATCGGTTTTCTCAGTTACTTTCTTGTCTTTAATTTCACCTGGTTTTGCTTTAACTCTTATTCCTTGTGTCCTTGCTTTGGATCTAATTTGCTCTTCATTTTCTAGCTTCCTAAGACGCCTGATACGTGCATTTAGCATCAGGCTCTAAGCACTTCTTCTGCTACAAATGTTAGCAAATTGTGTCTTCATTTAGTTCAAAGTATTTAAAAATTTCTTTGGATCATTATTCTTTGATGTTAGTAAGTTATAAAGATGTGTGGTTTTTGTGACTTAAAAGCATCTACATGAGATCTGATGCCTTCTTTCGTCATGTAAGCATACATGCAAATAGAGCATACATATTCATACACATACATATATGTGTATATATATACATACATATATATATGTGTGTATATATACATACATATATATATATATATCAACTATTTAAAAACACACCATGTAAAATCCACCAAATGGAGGCTCATATAGAAAGGATCATTGACTTTTCAGCTCTAGAAATCGAAGGAAAAAGATCCCTGTAAGGTGCATCATGACACAATTTTAGAATGGCCAGGTAAAGGCTGAGACCTCAAAATAATAAAGACATCAGGAAGAGGCTAAAGTTGATGACCCAGCTGTTCAGAGCACCGGCCGCTCTTGCAGAGGACTAGGATTCCATTTCCAGAGCCCACATAATGGCTCACAACTGTTCCAGGCCCAGTCCTTGGGGATCCAATACCCTCTTCTGGCCTCCACAGGCATCAGGCACACAAGTGGTATACAGACATGCATGCGGGCAAAGCATCTATAAAACCAAATAAAACCCAGGAATTGTCATAGCAACATAGGAAGCTATAGGGCAATGCTGAATGCCTACAACTCCTGAGGGAACATAGTTTTCACCAAGAACTGCAAACCCAGAAAAGCTATCAAGCAAATGGGGCGTGGGGTACGGTGGAGTCAGCACGAGACGCTCAAAGTAACAGCAGCTCGGCCTTCCCTCCATCCCTTCTCAAGAAAGAGAGCACGATCTACAAACCAGACAATTCCAGCAGGAAACACAGAGCCTGGAAGAACTTGAGAAATCCAAACAAGAGGTTGTAGGAAGACTCAGCAATGCTGGAGGGTGCCTGCAGGCTTGTGCTATGCAGCAAGCACAGAACCATCAGAGTCCAGGCGTGGCTTCCAGAGAGGATCAAAGGAACAGCATTGGCCTGTTGTATCTGTGGTTTCTTTCTTCAGGGATTCAACCAGCCACAGTTTAAAAATATATTCTAAAACGGTATATGTATGTTATAGACATATTCTAAAATTATAACCTAATGCAATGTAACAACTATTTAAATAACATCTACTGTATTTTATTTTGTATGTGTAATCTATAGACTACTTAAAGCATCCAAGAAGATGACTGTTATTTATTTTATTTTATTTATTTTTTTTGTGGATTTTTTGGTTTTTGTCGAGACAGGGTTTCTCTGTGTAGTCCTGGCTGTCCTGGAACTCACTCTGTAGACCAGGCTGGCCTCGAACTCAGAAATCCACCTGCCTCTGCCTCCCAAGTGCTGGGATTACAGGCGTGCGCCACCACCGCCCGGCTGATAACTGTTATTTTAATCCAAGTATTTCACCATTTTATGGAAGGGACTTGATATATTCAGAATTTGGTGTTTCTGGGGGTGGCTGGAATCAATCCTTCACAGACATGCAGAAGGAGGAGAATTGTCTCAGTGATAGTACTATAGTTTAAAGAGCTTTGTTTAGCATGTTATTTAGGAGTAGCAAATTAAACATGAAGGGTGGAGATGCTACAAACAGATGATGGTTCAGTCCCCACCATTGCCTAGAACAACCCTTTAAAACACTAACAAAAAAAGATCCAAAACATGGTGAAGAGGGTTTAAAGTGGGTTGTGGAAGATCTTGGGGCAGTAGCAGTTTTCAGTCTTGTACCTACTTGTTTTTATTCATGCATTATTTGATTTTAAAAAGTAAGACATATTAAAGGTAAAAAGGCCTAGAAATTTAAGGTCACAGACACCAGACACTCTCCTTATCTCTCCTGGGATGCAATGTCACCGCCCATGTGCTCGGACCCTGTAGGGCTCAGACATTACAGGGTCATCTCAGGTCCACAGCATTGCCCTTCCACCCTGGAGATCTGGACTAGTGACAAGGGATGCTGGACCCACTAAAGTCTATGGGACTGTGTGTGAGTTTGTGGGATTGTACCAGAAGGCCAATTAGTTATTCACAGGGGGAAACACCGCTTGTCCAGGATGCTGGGAAACTCTTAGTAACAAGTCTGAAGATTTCTCTTAATAAGAAAATCTACTTCAGAAATATAAGAACAGTTAGAGGGTTGTTTGATACAGAGGGAATTAAGACAAATAAGAGCCTGGTAGAGTCCTCAGAAATATTTCAACCGGACCACACTAGTCTAGGGGAGTGAATGGCTCCTTTAAGAGTTCCCCCCCCAAAAAATCAGCAAATGTTTCCTATAAACATATTCAATATTTCCAGCTTTGCCGGCCGTCTCTGGCAACTATTGACTATGAACCCTGTTATCTATCACAGACTGGGCACAGGAGGTATGTCCTGAACAAACACACTTTTCCTAGAAGCCCTTCTGGGTACTGTGTACCCAGGGCTGAGTACTGGTGGACAGAGCTCTGCACCCTGGCAGTCTGGGGCCTAAGTCCTCCTTGAAGCCCCTTTCTCCAGCTTCCTTCATTTTACAATATTTTTAGAAATATTTTTGAAACAGTGTGTGTGATTGTATGTGTGCCTGAGTATCTGCATGTGCACCTTGTGTGTGCATGTGGCCACAGAGGCTAGAAGAGGGTGTCAGAGCCCCCCAGGGCTACAGTTACAGTCAGTTGTAAGCTACCATATGGGTGCTGGGAACGGAAACTGACTTTCTGGTAGAGCACAAAGTGTTCTTAACTCCTGAGCCATCAATCTACCCTCCCTCCATTACTTATGTATATAATATATGTATAGTAATTTATAATGTATACACATACACACACATATATAGTATGCCTTCAGACTCGGAGACCATAATCCATCAGATCTCAGTTCTAAATGGTAACTTTTGGGCTAGAGAAAGAAAAATATCTTACAGCCCATATAATGGGTGAGCCTCTGGAATCACCCTATATGGAAATTTATGTAGGGGATTTTTCAGACCAATGATGAACTTAAGTTCTTGTGCCTTTTCAGAGAGTAGGAATTCCTCTCTCCCTCCCTCCTTTCCTGGTCACAAGCTTCTGTATTCCTAGTTATCGTTACCATATCGATATACCAATAATACCATGTTTATTATAGATCAGTGGTTCCCAACCTGTGGGTCACGATCCTGTTGGGGGGTCAAAAGACCAACACTCTCATAATGGTTGCATGGCAGATAACCTGCGTATCAGATAGTTACATTATGATTTACAGCAATAGCAAAATCGCAGTTATGAAGAAGCAATGACATAATTTTATGGTTGGGCGGCATCAGGCTCAGCAGTAGTAAAGGGTCACTTGGTTGGGAAGGTTGAGAACCACTGCTATAGATGTTATATAAAGTGGTACCCAGCTCTTTAGGAAGACACCCAGATGAGCTCATGGTGGTACCCAGCATTCCTGTGCAAAGCATTTGCTGCATGTGGGAGGAAAGGGCCCCCTGAAGGAGCATCACTGTGTGGAGCCAGGCTACATCCTAGAGTGTCTGCGCCAACACTTGCTAAATGCTCCTCAGGCTGAACTGCACCCGCACAAGAGGATACATGCTACTTCTAGGTGATAAATTAGAGTGCTTCCCTTATCCCCTAAGCATCAAAGGAGCGAGTGTTCAAAGCAGGCAGGCGTCCAGAGCCGGGCTTATGGCTGGATAACACGCGATGGTAATTGCTTTCCTTAATTCTCAGGAGTCTCAGGATGGACTCCATGAGCCTGCTAGCCTGGGATTTTATCCTGGGATCACCCAGGATATGTTTTTGAAGCACTTACTCCCTTTTAGAAATTCACATCATATTGATCCAGAGAACTGGCCTCTTGCATATATGTTCAGCTCCAATGAGAGGCATAAATCTGGGGGAGAAGCAGATGGCCCAAGTGCTTACTAATGAGCCAGGTACTCTGAACAAGTGAAGTTTGCTCATTACAAAGATAGATTTTTTTTTTTTTAAAACCTCTAATCTGCCAGGCATTGTTCTGAGAGATAGCAGAGCAACAACTATGAACATATACTTTGTTTTAATGAAGTTTAGGTTACATAGTAAGGAATGCAGGATCACACAAAGTAGACAAATAGAGTTAAGTTGCAATAAGAACTATGGAGAGAGACAAAGTGGGTCAGAGGCTGAGACTGCTGGAAGTCGAGCGGCTGCCGGGTCAGTGAACCAGCGTGGTCGGCCAAGGCTCCAGGGTGGATGCTATTGGAGCTGAGACTGAAATACTGTGTGTGTGTGTGTGTGTGTGTGTGGTGTGTGTGTGGTGTGTGTGTATGTGTGGTGTGTGTATGTGTGTGTGGTGTGTGTGTGTGTGTGTGGTGTGTGGTGTGTGTGTGTGTGTGTGTGTGTGTGTGGTGTGTGTGTATGTGTGGTGTGTGTGTGTGGTGTGTGTGTGTGTGTGTGTGTGTGAAGAAACACGTGAGGGTGGGGGGTGGATTGCATTTCTGGCAGACAGAACAGTGACCACAAATGCCCCAAGCACAAGTCTCTCTCAATTGCACCCTCAGGCGTTAATACATGAAGGCCACTGAAAGACATGGAGAAGCTAATGCCACTCCACCAAAGAGCATATATTACTCAAGATCCCGAGAGGAGAGGGATACAATGTGACTCTGGGCCACCCAGGAGAAGCGGAAACATGGTCCAGAGATTTATGTTGGGATTTTATTTTATTTTATTTTATTTTATTTGTAAGAGAGGCAACACAAGACCCCAATGTGGCACCACACATCTATCATCCTGACCCTCAGGAGATGGAGGCACAAGAATCTGAGTTTTAAAATTGCTGGACTAAGCCCATAGGAAGAACAACAGTATCAACCAACCAGACCCCCCAGAGCTCCCAGGGACTAAGCCACCAATCATGGAGTACACATGGTTCCAGCTGCATATGGAGCAGAGGATGGCCTTGTCATCCATCAGGCATCAATGGGAGGAGAGGCCCTTGGTCCTATGAAAGCTCAATAGATGCCCCAGTGTAGGGGCATTGAGGGTGGGGAGGTAGAAGGGGATGGGGAGAGGAACACCCTCACAGAAGCAGGGGGAGGGGGAATGGGATGGGGGGTTTCCAGGGGGGGGGGAACCCCGGAAAGGGGATAACATCTGAAATGTAATAAAGACAATATCCAATAAAGATAAAAAAAAAAAAAACCCTGCCGGACTAAGGTCACTGAACTACATAGCAAAATTCTGTCTCTTCTTGAATCCCCACTGAAAAATGTCAAGGGAGACAGGCTGGTTGCCTAGTACCTGGCCGTAGGTGGTTTGGTGTAAGGAGAATATTAGGTTAGACAAGATGGTGTTTGATACATGTGTTAGCCAGCTTTCCATTACTATACAATAAAGTGCCATGATAAATATATATTAGTATAATATATAATGTATATGCTATATAATTACTATAACATATAATAAAATAATCAACTTATAAAGAGAGGAGGGCTTCAGTTCAGAGATTTCAATCCATCATCAAATAAATGGGCTTGCTCTTTCCGGCCTGTGGTGAGGCGACAAATCATGGTGGGAGCTCGCGGTCGGTCACCGCCAGGCTAGCTGTTGGACTTGGTGACCTGGTGTGCAGTGAGCAGGCAAGCCTGCCTCTCTCTAATATATCCAGTCTTACTCCATGGAAACTGTAATACGACCTGCAGTACTGTAGATGATGCGTATGCATAGAGTCTATATTTGTCCATTAGGCATCTACTATCACAGGGCCAACATAATGGGCACAACAGTTTCCAGTTCCCCTGGAAACCAGATCCCCTAGTGCTATAGTACTTGCTAGGTATGACCTGCATTCCATCCCCTGATCCAATGAAGAAATGATCGAAAAGAAAATTAAGAAAAAAGCCTCCAAACTTAGTAGGAAATCTCCTTGATCATTGGAAACCTGCTCTCCCGGGGATACCGAGCTGCTAAGCTCTCCTCTACCTCTCTTTACTCACTTCCTGTCCGCTTACATCGTGACCCCCATCCCTTGGATGTGATTTTTGTTAAGATTCCCACCTACTTTCTGCCTTCTGCTGTGTTCCATGCTCATGACAAATTGTACACCTTCTTATGTTTTCTCTAACGAATCTGTTGCTCAATAGAGTATACTTTCTACTGGGTTTAGTTACTGTTCTTCCAAAAGAAATAACAAAACTTCTAAGAAAAGACATTCTGGTAAAAGACTCTTGTTGGCTAAAATGTCAGAGAGAGTCTATTCATTTTCCTTTGTTACCAAACTTTCATTTGCCAGAAAGAGGTCTCATGAGACCCACACGCTTACTCACGCACACGAGCAGGTTAAGGTTTATTCTGTGACTCTACAGATGCTTTTACGATTCGTATTTATTGATTTTGTGTGCACATGCATGCGTGTATGTGGAGGTCAGAGGACAGCTTTCAGGAGTTGGTTCTATCTTTCCACCATGTGACATTGGGGATTCATTTCTGGTCATTAGGCTCATTAGCAATTGCCTTTACCCATGAGCCAGCTGGCTCCTGGGCACATCACTTTAAATCATTGTCCAGTCCCTAGCCTCACATTCATCTTATATTGTAAAACACAATTAAACCTTAAAGGAGTCCATAGTGTTTAACAACGTCACAGTTTAAAAGACCAAAATCCGTGCCTCATCTTCGGTCAAGGCAATCTCTTAACTGTAAGCTCCTGTAAAATCAAAAACAAGTCACATGCTCCCAATACACAAGGGCACAGAATAAACTTTCCTATTCTGTGACAGGCATAGCAAGGATGACCCGACCAAATGTCCCATCTACTTTTCTGTTGCTGTGATAAAACACCATGACCAAGGCAACTTATAAAAGACCGGGTTTAATTGGTTTATGGTGTCAGAGAGGGAGAGTTCATGATGGTGGACCAAAGGGAGAGCTGAGAGGTCACAGCGTGATCTGTAACCATGAAGCATGAGTCTTTCCAAACCTCAAAATCTGTCCCCAGTCACACATCTCCTCCAAGATGTCCTCACCTCTTAATTCTTCCGAAAACATTTCCATCAACTGGGGACCAAATATCCAAATATTTAACCCATGAGGGGCGTTCTTATTCAAATTGCTGCACGAAGAAAGATCCAAAGCCCAGCAGGGTAAGCGCCCAAGGCACACACAGCTCCGCGTCCAGCACGGGGGCTTAGGCAGCCCCAGCGGTCCACCTCTGCCTGCCGCACACGTTGCTGTCTTAGGCAGCTTTTGCTTGATGTCTGGAACCGTCCTCTTTTTTGTACCTTTCTGAGAATGAGGGTGGTTCTCACGCCAGGAGCCTCTTCTCATTGTACAGTCACGTTTATTTTTATATTTCAGGCTTGGTGGACCAGAAGTTGTTTTTGTAGACCAAATTTTTGAGCAGAGAATCTAAGCTTTGTTTGTCACCAAACAGCCTCCAATGTCTGCCAAGGCTTTGACTCTGGACCCATAGGGGTTGACGTTGTTGATGCTGCATGCAGATTTGGGGTACATGTGAGAGAGAACTGCCACGTGACCTCATTGCTGTTAAACAAACAGATCCCTTTTGACACCTGTTTAAACAGAGAATCATGCAAGAAGATCATTGTTATTACCAATGGGGCCTGGCTTAATATGCGGAGAGGCTGTAATGTATTGTGCATCTATTTCCTATGAGGGAATTCCTGATTACTCCACGGAACATACATTTAATAGTTTTGACAACAGGTCTATTCAGTTTTTCTTTTTCTTTTTCTTTTTCTTTTCTTTTCTTTTCCTTCCTTCCTTCCTTCCTTCCTTCCTTCCTTCCTTCCTTCCTTCCTTCCTTCCTTCCTTCCTTCCTTCCTCCCTCCCTCCCTCCCCCCCCTCTCTCTCTCTTTCTTTCCTCCTCCTTCTTCCTTTTCTTCTTGAAGATCTGAACTTTTTTTTTTTTTTGGCTTTGGTTTTTCGAGACAGGGTTTCTCTGTGTAGTCCTGGCTGTCCTAGAACTTACTCTGTAGACCAGGCTGGCCTCGAACTCAGAAATCCGCCTGCCTCTGCCTCCTAAGTACTGGGATTACAGGCATGGGCCACCACGCCCAGCTACATCTGAACCTTTTAATCCTTCTTTACAGGTTACCTAGACCAGTTTTGATTAAGAAAACTGTAGAAAGTTAGTAACTGCCACAGTGGACGCCAGTTGGTGGCCCATGTCAGTCTCCACAGAGCCCTGCTCTGCGGGGTGTCTGAATGCACTGTTCATGGTCTCTGCTCAAACTTGCTGGAATCACTCATGGCAGGTTTTAGTCCACAGGTCGCTTTGCCCCACATTTCTCTTTGGTATTCTTACAGAAGGTTTTACGGTCCTAGGTCAGCACGGAATGGGTGCTCTGGCGGGGTCATCAGGTGAGGGACTGGAGTACTTGGTCAGTCTTGGTGGCTGGCTTCCAGTTTTCAGCACTAGTTACTGGCAGGCAGACCTGCCCCTTCTCATCAGTGTTAGGGTGGTCTTTGCTATAAATGTGAGCTTGGGTGGTCTGAATGGCTGCTCTGCTGGAAAGCTGGTTTCAGTTCTGAAGGCTCCCTTATCATGTGGAGGGTTGTCAGGAACAATGAGCCCTTGTCAAGTCAATAAATTAGCCTCATCACCCTGGATGTTTTGGAAGTTTTTCATTCCACGGTTGTGGATCTCTTCAGGCTCTTCCGTCTACATCCTGCTGGCCGCCATCTTGGGTCTGACGCTGCTCCGTTTTCATCTGTTCAGTTTTTCATCGTTATATAACCTTATTTCTCTTTTTCCTTCAAGAGACACATTATCACATATGTGTTTTATTCTAATGTTATGTCCACAGGAGGCTGTGTAGTTTACACCTTTCTACAACTTTCCCTTCCTTCCTTCCTTCCTTCCTTCCTTCCTTCCTTCCTTCCTTCCTTCCTTCCTTCCTTCCTTCCTTCCTTCCTTCCTTCCTTCTTTCTTATTTTTGTTTCTGTTTTGTTTTTTGGAGACAGGATTTATCTGTGTAATAGTCCTGACGGTCCTGGAACTCACTCTGTAGAGGCTGGCCTCAAATTCACACAGATCCACCTGCCTCTGTTCCCCAGTGCTGGGATTAAAGGTGTGGCCACCATGCCGGTCCTTTCTATAATTTTCATCTTTTAAAATTTGTTCAGAGAGATTTTTCCAAGGCCTGAAAGCAAGGGATTCTCAGTTCTATGTAGCTATGTGTGCATAGAAAAACATTCATTACTGATACACAGAGTGTATGTGTATATAATTAACTTTTGAAGAGTGTACATTGCTTTTCATGACAATGTTTTGTGAAGTGATGCCACAACCTAGACCATAAAGACATATCTGGATTTATAGGACATTTTTCATTATTATGCATAAAACAAAATGTAAATATTTTTATTTGTAATATTTATAAAAACCCGTTACTGTATTCCAGAGAGTTATACTACCCTAGCACACAGGAGTTATGTTCATGGGCCTGCCTGTTACTAAAAGTTTAGCCATAGAATGCTGGTCAAACATGCGCAAGGCCCCAAGTGCATTCCCTGGAACCATCCTCCTCCTACAAAGACTGGGGACTGGGTGCTTAGAGCTTAAATATGCATTTCAGACTGAGTACACACACACACACACACACACACACACACACACACACACACACACACACACAGAGAGAGAGAGAGAGAGAGAGAGAGAGAGAGAGAGAGAGAGAGAGAGAGAGATCTTCCTGCCTCTGCCTCCCAAGTGCAGAGATTAAAGACTGGCACCACCACTGCCTGGCCAGATGGTGTGTGTGTGTGTATGTGTGTGTGTGTGTGTGTGTGTGTGTGTGTGTGTGTGTGTGTGTGTGAGAGAGAGAGAGAGAGAGAGAGAGAGAGAGAGAGAGAGATCTTTCCCATTGTGGAAATTCACTGTGGTTCTGAGGAACAAAATAGTAACAAGGCAGCCAGAACCTAAATGTGATACACTTTGCCAGCAATGCCTGATTAAAAGTTTATGGTATGTGTATTTCCATCAGGTAAAAGGACTACTTGACTTTAATTAAAATTTTGGGATTTAAAGAGGTTGAAGCCTTGTATAATCTGGATGCCATCTTTTTACTCTGCCCTGCCATGAAACTTCCATGTTCACAGTTTTTTTTTTTTTTTTTTTTTTTTTTTAGGGAGTGAAATTTTTTTTTATTCGATATAATTTATTTACATTTCAAATGATTTCCCCTTTTCTAGCCCCCCCACTCCCCGAAAGTTCCGTAAACCCCCTTCTCTTCCCCTGTCCTCCCATCCACCCCTTCCCACTTCCCCGTTCTGGTTTTGCTGAATACTGTTTCACCCATGTTCACAGTTTTTATTTTTTGCTTTTTGTTGTTGTTGAGACAGGGTCTCATGTAGCCTGGGTTGGCCTTGAACTTGCTCCATATCTGGGAAAGCCCTGGACTCTTGATCTTCCTGCTTTTGTTAATTCTGGGATTACAGGTTCTTCAGTGAGCATCCATGTCCGATGGTTTTAAATAGGTAATGAGATGCCAGCTAACACAAACATTGCCGACACTGAGAGAAATTCAGGGAGGGAGGGGGAGGGGAGCTATGGTCACTACCTTCTAAAGATTTATTTATTTTACTCATATGAGTACACTGTAGCTGTCTTCAGACACACCAGAAGAGGGCATCAAGTCCTATTACAGATGGTTGTGAGCCACCATGTGGTTGCTGGGATTTGAACTCAGGCCCTCTGGAAGAGCAGTCAGTGCTCTTTACCACTGAGACATCTCTCCAGCCTGGGCATTACCTTCTAAACACTCTCAGATGCCCAGTGACTTCTGCTTAAACCTGTGGGTTACCACCCATATGACAGTCAAATGACCCTTTCTTAGGGGTTACCTATGGCTATCAGAAAACACAGATATCTACATTGCAATTCATAACAGCAGCAAAATTACAGTTATGAAGTAGCAACTAAAATAATTTTATGGTTGGGGGTCACCACAACATGAGGAACTGTTCTCAAGGGTCTCAGTATTAGGGTGATTGAGAGCCACAGCTTAGCCACCCCAGTGGCACCCAAGGAAGGCCAGGACTAACAAGTTGGTGACATTGTTATTTAGACTAAGACCAGGAAGTCAGGGAGAATGGAACTAGTGGCCGCAAGAATATCTGTTGTATTCTGTAGCTGCCTGCAGCTACTACGAACTGGTTTCCCGGAACAGAAGCTGAGGGATGGATGGGTAGTTTACCGATCGAGGCCCCACCTTTAATGGCGGTCAGACCGTTTAATAGTTTGGGCAAGCCCCTCCCCCAGACTCTGGGCTGAGTTCCGGGGCTGCTCAGGCAGCTGGGTGGGTCACCTGCTTAATTCAGGAATTCGTAGACCTGGAGGAACAAAGAGCTTAGCCTTCACTCTGAGCTTCTCCACCCAAGGTGGAGCAGGATCCTAACTAGCAAGGGAATCCGTGCTCAATGTAGGCAGAGAGAAGTTCACCTTGACCAATGTACACTCTTAGCACTCCACCCTAGGATAAAAATTCCTGCTGTAACCTACTTCCCTATTATGCCCTAACATCAGATTCCTGCCCGAAGCCCTTGTCCTTGGCTAATGTCAAGTTCCTACCATGTGGCATGACACCCCAATATAGCTCTGTACAAATATCCTCTTTTACCATTGATATATGTTATTGTCATTTATGAACATGCGAGGTTGCAGGTTGGGCTAGGTCCTTTTTAGAAAGGAGTCAATTATCAATGTTAAACCTTTGAGAGCAGTATCCCCCAAACAGCTCTTTAATAACCGTGCATTAAAATACTGTCTTTGGATTTTCAGATGAAATCTACATCCCTACTTTAGACAAATGTCTTTGATTAGTTTGAGAAACGAAATGAACTATTTATCAGAATAAGCAAACTGATACTCTATTTCACAGGCCAGAGACTATAGCTGACACACATCGATCAAACATACTGTGTAGCTTCCAGACATGGTGATTTGTAATATATGACAAGCAACCAATTAAAAAAAATCCATTCTTTCCAGGATTGCACTTTGACTCTTAGAAATTAATAATCAGGAAGTATCAATCAAAAAGGGAGAAGCTATATTTGCAAAGTTGTTGACATTACTGTTATCTATGACGGCAAAAAAGGGAGGGTGGTTTATTGTCTAAATAACCCATGATAACAGAGAGCCTCAATGAATTATGCTATAACCATTAGATAGCCAAAAAGACCATGAAGCTATGCAGCAAAGTGCCATCAATACGCGGGCAGTGGGGAAAGACATCAAAAGTGCTTATGTCAAGCATCAGATTAGAAGAGCTCGCAGAGAACTACAGTGATTTTACCAGCAAGTTACGATTATGGTCATAAGCTGTTTAAGTTACACATACACACACACATGCATGCACACACAGACACAGACACAGACAGCCACAGACAGCCACAGACAGCCACACACACACACACACACACACACACACACACACACACGCACACGCACGCGCGCACACACACACACACACACACACACACACACACACACACTGTTGCTATGCCAACAGTACACATGTACTCAGGTCTGCTCCCCAGCATCCTTTCTTCACTATTTATTCTGAGGTGTTCACAGATGGGCACCTTTGCTGGTGTAGAAATGCTGCAGGGCTAAGGTTGGCAGAGTGACCTTTCTGAGGTTCCCAAGTATTAACCTGGGTCACCATTTTGGTCACATATCTAAAGACAAGATCAAGGTATTATGTAGAGCATAAAAATAGCTAGTCAGGTGGGAAAATTTAGTTATCTTCTATACTGGCTGGTTTTGTGTGTCAACTTGACACAGGCTGGAGTTTTCACAGAGAAAGGAGCTTCAGGTAGGGAAGTGCCTCCATGAGATCCAGCTATAAGATATTTTCTCAATTAGTGATAAAGGGGGGAGGCCCATTGTGGGTGGTGCCATCCCTGGGCTGGTAGTCTTGGGTTCTATAAGCAAGCAAGCTGAGCAAACCAGGGGAAGCAAGTTGGTAAGTAACATCCCTCCATGGCCTCTGCATCAGCTCCTGCTTCCTGACCTGCTTGAGTTCCAGTCCTGACTTCCTTTGGTAATGAACAACAATGTGGAAGTAGAAGTGCAATAAATCCTTTTCTCCCCAACTTGCTTCTTGGTCACGGTGTTTGTGCAGGAATAGAAACCCTAAGACATCTTCTATTCTCTTGTGCCAGGGTTTCTGCATAGCTGGGGTCAGGAAACTACAATGTGGATTTATGGGCAACAAAGAGAACAAAAATATATGGAGCTTCCCATAGGAGTCCAATACATAGTGCTTTTTCTTTGAGTATTTGAGATAAGGTCTCACCCATACAGTGGCCAGGCTGGCCACAGAAACTTGCAATCCTCCTGCCTCTACCTTCTAAGTGCTGAGAAAACAGTTGTGCATTACCACTCCAAGTTTAGAGCTGTCATTTGATCCTGTACCCACCCATGACCAAACACACCCAAGGTTTCCTGGAGTTCTGATGGCTGTCATGGCTCAACTTGGCAATAGCTAGACACACCCATAGGGGCAGCAAAATGCTACTATTATGTTGATGATTCCTAAAATGATCTTACTCGTTGAAAAGGTTCCTGATCTATGTACAGGATACACATATAGATCTGCAGATAAGGTAGATGTGTTACCACTACAGCTTTAGACAAGGTCTTTCCTATCACCAAAGCCTGGGGGTTACCAGTAGGCACTCAGTCCTACTTCTGCAGGACCTTTCAACAAAGAACTCTTTCAAGAGAGAAAATAAAAACATTTTCTAAGGATAAAGGAATAAAAAGTAGAGAGTTCTCTTGGGAACTTCCGGAAAGTTATCAGGCAAACAAGATAATCTTAGAAACCCAGATAATTTTGGAAGAGAGATCAAGGTGAAGATTGGTGACAGACCAGTCCCAGAGGATTCTGAGATATCATCAAATAAAGAATCTTGAATTCCATTCCTGTGTCTGTGCTCTGAGACTGAGGCACTGTGATTCCTTCACACTCAAGTGAAATGGACTCTGTTCGCTAGGCTCCTGCTACAAACAAAAAGAACTTCAGGGGAGACTAGCATGTCCAGAGACAGGAAAAAGTCCAAGGAGTTTGATTCAAGGAGCACATTTTATTTTGCAATTCCAGAGAACATAATTTAAACAATAAATCACTATTTAAAACCCACACATGGGAAATGTGTTACTAAAATGGCAAGGGACAAGGACAACAAGGAAAAGGAACCGTAGAGAGTGATAAGGAAAACATATCGACAGAAACAATTTGAATATACTTAATACATTCACTTCACATTAAATACTTAAGCCTGTATATATTCACATTCTGGAAGCCAAGGGACAGCTTTAACTTTCAACTTATTTTCTGTGTGTTTTGCCTGCAAGTATGTCCGTCCGTCTACCATGTGTGTGTCTGTGGCTGCAGAGGCCTGAGGAGGAAGGCCGTCAGATCTCCTCGAAATGGAGCTTCAATGGTTGTGAGATGCCATGAGGACTCTGGGAATTGAACTTGGAACCTCTGGAAGAGGGGCCAGAACTCTTAACTGCTGAGGCATCTTTCTAGCCCTAAAATCTTCTATCTTTCAATGAGTTTTATTATTTAAAATAAGCAAAAGAAAAATAGCAATACTGGCTTTTCAATACACAGTGTCTATGGTGCAGTAGTAGATTGCTCACGTTTTGACAGCTTTTATTTTCCTTCTAATATTCACATGTAATTTGTAAACTCTCAAGTAAATTAAGAGTTTAATTCAATAAATACTATACAAAGAACAATTATAAAACAGTGTTGTACACTCTGAGATTTGGGGAGGGATCATAGCAGACGGCTTTTGCCAGAATCAGTTGTGAAGACTAGCAGAGACCCTGCAGGATTCCCAAGGCAAGAGCCAGTGCTTTGGCGAGCTCCCTGAAATACGAGCAGACGACATTTCTGAGCCCAGAGAAATGTGTCCATGGGGGAAGGCAGGCATGCCGCCTGGTCTGCCCATCGTCCCCTTGAAAATAGCAGGGCAGCATGCAGCAACTTGAGATAATTCCTAACAGACAGAGAACTGGGACCTTTGCAGAAAGAGGACAGGTAGATGCCAGCTGCATGCTGCCCTCACATTCTACTTGAAGACTGAAGTCCTTGTGAGTTTGACCCTGCATGGTTATCAAAGTTTCTCTACTCCTCACTCCCCATGTAAACCATTTAGCCAGCATGCTAATACGCTGTTGGCTGTAGAAGAGACTCCAAAACCTGTGACAGGGCTTTTCCTTAGACCAGAATCTGGTGGCAGAGCTTCTCCGTTGGCTGTGGCCTCTGTTGTGTTTCAAAGGCTAGCCTTTAATTCTCACAATGGACATGGGACCTGTGCTTATCTTATACTGTCACCAAACTGATATTTCAAATTGTCTCCCCTTCATGTGACATTTCCCTTGAAAACTTCTGAGGAAACCACAACATGCACCTACGTGCTCCGTGCACAGAGGACAGAAGCCATGGAGAGCGACAGGATGGCTCCTTTAGGTCTCACCCACTGACAGCCCAGGGCAGCTCCTTGGAGGCTCAACGCCTCAAAAAACTTGTGCAGGTGTGCCTGTGCGAGCGTGCATGTGTGTGTGTGTGTGTATGCACAGATGGGTGTAGGTGCCACTGGAGGCCAATCGGAGGCACTGGGTTCCCTACAGCTGGGAGCTACAGGCAGCTGGGAGCTACAGGCAGCTGGGAGCTACCTGGTGTGAGTGCTGGGAACAGAACTTGGGTCTTCTACAAGAGCAGCACATTTTCTTAACTGCCACTCTCCAATCCCTCTATAACGTATCTAAGGATAGAGATTTGGTAACAGCCCTTTCCCAGGGAACAAAAGCATCCAAAGGCATCAAAAGAGGTGTGAGGCGAGTTAAAGACAAAGACCTGGAGCAGAAATGGGGTCGCAGGGCAGTTAGTGTGCGGCACAGAAACGTAAATGATATTTACATGCTCCAGTCCTTCAAATAATCTGATTTTGGCCTCGATTACTACATAATTAGTGATTGGGGCCGATATCAAAACACAAGGAACTTTTACATGTTTCCAACTCTCCACAGAGACTGGTGTAATGTCGCAGTCTGCTTTCAGGGCTCTGGCTCAGTAGCACAAAGCACAATGCTCTCAGTCCCTGTGCCTCTGCCCCTCCCCCGTGTGTGTGTGTGTGTGTGTGTGTGTGTGTGTGCACACATGTAAAATAATTCTAAGTGTGGGTATTTGTAAAATAAGGGTAATAATATTCCCTTTGGTGTTCAGTTGAGAAAATGCTGCACTAACTTGAAGTGTTAATTTTTTTGAATTTTGACTCCATTTTGTTGAAACAAGGAAGATGAGTAAGTGAACACAATAACCAACTGAGAAAGCTGCATAGTTTCCCAAATCCTTCTAGGGAAGCTTACGGCTTGGCGGTTACCTAGAACAGAACTATGAGCCCTGTCAGCAGTGTCTGGAGGCAGCAAGGATACAAGCATATCTATGACGTTACCTTATGAAATGACAGGCGTAGGCCTGGGGTTCTGGTCTACAACATTTTTGAACTAGTTCTCAGTTTTATCTTCATCAGTACCCGTGTTTTAAAGAAACAAGTGCATTAAAAGGAAAGCCAGTCATGACACCATTGTGTAACAATCACAGAGCTGAAGAGAGCCAGTGCGAGCTGCCCTGCCCCCCCCCCCCCACCTCCTCAGACCATCAGACCCCACAGACATCACACCAACCTACTCCCTCTGCCCTGAGTCAGAAAAGTGAGGCACCAAAAAGGTAAACTATACTTTGGCAAGCGGGCGATCGGACAATTCTTTGAGCTTCTCTGAGGTAGTAGAATCTCTCCTCCTAATATTCTAATGATTCAAAAAAACCATCTCAGTTGCAGAACTGAGAAAAGGGGAGGGCTGGCTTCACACTCCCACGCTTTCCAGAAGGAGTGGCTTGTAAGATTAGCACACATCCTGAAGTCATCTTCAGTAGCACCCTCGTGACACGGAAATAAACAACAGTTGCCACACCAGGAGGGTAAACACTGCTTCCTGAGGGCACTAACTCCTGCGTGTCTTTCTATAAAGTGCCTGGTGCACAGTTAGGTGTAAAATAAATGTGATGTCACTGAACATTTAACATCTCTGACTTAGCAAGACAAGTGAATCCAGCACTTAAACACCAGCCAATTGTGGGCTCGAAGCCCAGGTGTGGAAATCTATATAAGTTTCAACCTTGGAAACTATTGAGTTCAGATGCTGTTGGGCGTGGCATGGGTGTGATCTCACAGAACTCTTTGTTATCAGACAAACTCAGGCCCTCAGTCATCTTAGGATGTGTGTGTGGCTTTGGAGTTTCCCTCTGTAATGAACTTCTCTGAAGACAAAGCAATCAACTTTCTCTGTTGCTCTTCAAGCTTTTCTGCCAGACATTTAATCAAGATGGGGTCTACTTTAGAATCAAACTTATTAGCAAACCAATGCCCTTCCTTTATGAGCCACCGTAATTCTGCAGCTCCGTAAATACACACACTTCGAAGATGAGAGCCAGTGCAATTGGGGTAGAAAAAGCCTTCATAGTAATTCCATTTGACCAGGCGGGTCTTACTCTGCAGGTCAGAGACGTCCTGGGATGATCTGGGAATTCCTCCTGGCATTCCTGGTACCCGGATTAAGGTGGCCCAAAAGTGTTCATCAGGAGAGTATGTATCTTTAGACCAGACAAAAAAGTCTTCAACGAGGGAGCTGTTGAAAATATATTTAACAAATGCTTGACTTAAAACAAAATAGGCACTGCCCACAAATATCTCAATGTTATGAGGGGGCGTGCCTTTAGAGATGTTCGTCTTTACTGGAAGCTTCATATATTCGTAAGGCACCTGTCTGAGCTCATGATGATAGGTGAACCTCTCCATCTTACTGCTGGGTGGTCTCACCGTCTCCAACATATTCCTTCCTTGGAGTTTTTTCAGCTCTGTCACTAATTCAAAATTTGACTTTAGGGGAAAGTCTTGCCCACATAGGTTAATGACATACTTCCACTGAACGGAAGACTTGAGAAGGTCTGATAAGCAATTCCAATCGGCCTGGAGCCTGGATATGTGTGCATACTCCACAGTCTCTAATTTGGAAGCGATGAAAATATTGGAGAAGCACTTAGCTAAGTTGTTCATGGCAGCTTTGAATGTGTCTGGAGACTTCAGGTCATAATGGATACAGTAAAGGTTGTGCTGGTTGTAAATGGCGCGGATCAGCCGCTCAACCATGATGGCGTCTTTGTGGACGACCAGTGAATAGGCTATTGGGAAGTCTTCCTCCTCTCTTGAAACGAGCTTCTCGTGATACTGTCTTAGGGTCTGATAAATGTCACAGTCACTTGTCATCGCCACAACATCACTGTCCTCCAGGTCGATGATGTTCCGTCTTCTGATTTCCAGACTCTTGCCGATTTCCAAAGGCTCATGCTCGTAGACCCCCGAGCAGTTGATGTCATCCCTGGCCGCATCTTCGCTCGCGGGGAACCTGTTCCTTACAAATGGCGAGGTGCTCAGGGAATATTCGACCAAATAGATGTCCCTTTGAGGGAAGAGGAGCCTGCCCACATTCAGGAGCTTTAACAAGGAGAACAGCCACAGGGTTAGGAGGAGGATGAAGAGTTTCTGCTGGAGAGTGTATTTAAAGCAGCATCTGAATACCTTCATTCTGCAGAGGAGAAAGGGACAGGAGTTGTTAATTATCTGATATGGAGAGAAAAATCAATTCAGTTTATCTGGAGTTTACTGGGCGCTATCTACTGCACACCCCATGGAGTGCTGAGTGCAAAGATAAAAAAGAAGCAAAGTCCTTGAACCAATCCAGAAATAATGAAATAAAATATAGTAAATAAAGTAAGTATAGTAAACCATGGAATCTTGTGATAGCCAGAGTTATCTAATATTAGCTCATTTTGAGAGATGTTGGTTATTAAGCACAGTGGATGCTTATAATCACAGTTGTTCCCTAGTATGGTTGAGGGCTGGATCCAGGGGGTAACCAAGATCCACAGATGCCTAAGTTCCTAACATAAAATGGCTTAATATTTACATACAGCCTATAAATCATGTCCTATCTATCTACCCCTCCTGTTTCTGGGTAATTTATAAGACTACTGCAGTACTCACACAACGCTTGTTTGCATGGATTTAATACAGCACCTGGGTCAGGGAAAATTAAAATTTCTAGGAACTTTCTAGAAGTTTCTTTTTCAGGTTTTTCAAATGGGAGGTTTGCTGAATTTGCAGACAAGTAACCCGCAGATGCAGAAGGGGGGCTGCACAGTGTGCCACTTGCAGTCTGCATTAGTCTTATGTATGTTAGGGGCAATGACTGTGCTTTGGGCAGAAGAAAACTTAAGGTGATCAAGAGGTCCTCAGAAAGTCACCAACTCACTTGGGACCTCCCAAATTATCTAACTTTATTTAGTTTCAGATGCTTATCAGATGGAGGCCTGAAGTCTGTTAGGGACCCCATTTCAGAACTAGCAGCATACAGACGGTAAGATGCAGAGATTGTAGAAACTGCAAAAGTCTTCTTTCTTTCTTTCTTTCTTTGTTGGTCACCAATTCCTCACAGGGATTAGCAGAATGACCTTCAGACTGGAAAACGTCCAGCGCTCACTCAGAGTAGAGTTCTAAAAATGTCCTGGGCACAGTGGGGGTGTGGCTTTGCCTGAGGAAGAGTCCATTTTCCACGGTGGCTTTGATACAAGAAGCAGAAGCCTTGGCCTCTTGCCTCAGTGGCCAAGCCTCACTCTGGGTTTGGAAGAGCAAAAGCTAAGAGCGGATAGTGAACTGAGTCCCCTGAGCCGTGGCTGCTGTTCAACCAAGGTGGGGTCTTTACCTGGCAGTGGGGTGGGGAAGGCGTGTTTACGTATGACCTGACCTGTCAACTCGTGTGTGAGATGAATGAACCGTTAGAGAACTCTCACTGCTTTCTAAGTCAGGTGGTGGTGGTGGTGGTGGTGTGTCTCACCATCTGTGGAGACTGAAAGCATACAGGAGAGAAGAGTGGACCAGTTCTGACCGAACTGAGCTGAGTGCCTTTAGGATCTCCACCTGGAAATGCCTGCCAGGGAACTAGAAAGGTCACCACTCAAGCTTGGCTGACAAGTAATAGCTGCAGAGTTCTCTGTGTCAGCCACATAAATGTGGAACTGCAGATCCTAATGCAGGGGTGGGCATGGAAAAAGATAGCAGTGAGCTGAGAAAGGGACCCCAGGCAACCACAGAGGGAAGGCCTGATGTAGCCAGGGAGTGGGATTCGGACACACGGGGTCAGAGCCTGGGCACATGTGTACGGAGACACTGTGATAAAACACGGAAAGACAGCAGTCTACTTCTAGCGCGCTTTATAGGTCAGGGATCTTAACTGACTTCAGGTATCTGTTCCTGTGGTAGTGGGAAGATGTTTATGGAGACTAACACAGGCTCCTGGAGTCATCGGCCATGCTCGTTAACCTAACGAGCATCTTCGCATTCACATAAAGAGATAAGGGCCAGCTCTGCTCCTTGCCAGGGCCTCAACATCCGTTCCTTCTCTTCGTGGGTCCAGCCCTGGATTTGGAGAGTCTGAGTGCGCAGGAAGCCAGGGCTTGCTGCTCCAAACAGGCCAGCCCCAGAGGAGGTGCTGGGACAAGCCCTCTGGAACCGCTCTGACTCCCGCTCTGGCCTGTTCTGGGGAGGAACAAAGGGGAGTTTCAAAAGACAAGGGGGAGGTGCTGGGACAGCCCAGGCCCGGTCTGGCTCTCAGAATGTCTGTCCAGCTCCCCAAGGAACTTTTAGGAGGAAGGCTTGTCTGGCTT
Organism: Apodemus sylvaticus; assembly: GCF_947179515.1. NCBI lineage: Eukaryota > Metazoa > Chordata > Mammalia > Rodentia > Muridae > Apodemus > Apodemus sylvaticus. The sequence continues at coordinate 64,205,044 of NC_067487.1, forward strand.
GGGACAGCATTTGATTTGAAAGAAGTTCCTTCCAGTATTAGTGTCCTGTCCCAAGCCAAAATAAAAGCACCCGATCCCAAGCACAGTGCTTTAGCTAAAAACGTCTCAATGCTGGGGAAGGCACAGAGTTGGGTGACCAGGACAGGGGGACAGAAGGTTAATATAATCAAAGCATGCTGTATAAGATTCACAAAGAATAAGAAAGGGGTTTGCCAAAAGTGGAATTAAAAAAAAAATCAACAGAAAGGAGGCGGGGCAGCCTGCCCTCTGATTTTAATGAGTTCCTGCCAATTCCTAAACAGGGATGTTGGCTTCCTTCCATGCTGCTGGGCATGCCGAGAAATCAGTTCTGTATCCTGGGCTCCACAGAGGGAAAGCTCCCCCAGGAGGCCCCAGACACACAAAACCTCCAGCCTCAGGTTGGCTTTCATGGTGCCCTTGTGCCTATCCACTGTGTTCTGCAGAAACCAGCAGGGCCCCAAGGGCCATGAGCTTCAGGGGTGAAGGTGGTCAGGCCAACATCTACAAACTAGAGCCCCTCTGTCTTCCTGCCGCCTGCACCCTAGACCTGAGGAAACCCATGACACTTCATAGAGGATGGAAAGGAGCCCTGAGGGTAGGCTAGGCTAAGCTGGCCCTCAAGCTGGCCACATCATTCCTAGGAGGACAGTCCTTTTGTACATAGTGGCTACTTTCCTCTCTAGGCTTATGGGCAGGCAAGCAGTTTGCTGGCTGGGAGTATAAAACAGTTACATTATCAGTGGCTTCCAATAGAAGAAGGGGACTCTCCCCTCTCACCTGGGTAGACAAGGAAGTTGCCTTGTGGAGTCTAGACCCACATAGACACAGGTTCCTAGACCACATAGACACAGGTTCCTAGACCACATAGACATGGGCTCCTAGACCACATAGACATGGGCTCCTAGACCACATAGACATGGGCTCCTAGACCACATAGACACAGGTTCCTAGACCACATAGACACAGGTTCCTAGACCACATAAACACAGGTTCCTAGACCACATAGACACAGGCTCCTAGACCACATAGACACGGGCTCCCAGACCACATAGACACAGGCTCCAAGACCACATAGACATGGGCTCCTAGACCACATAGACACAAGTTCTTAGACCATATAGACACAGGTTCCTAGATCACATAGACACAGGCTCCTAGACCACATAGACACAAGTTCCTAGACCATATAGACACAGGTTCCTAGATCACATAGATACGGGCTCCTAGACCACATGGACACAGGTTCCTAGACCATATAGACACAGGTTCCTAGACCACATAGACACAGGCTCCCAGACCACATAGACACGGGCTCCTAGATCACATAGACACAGGCTCCCAGACCACATAGACATGGGCTCCTAGACCTCATAGACAGGCTCCTAGACCACATAGACACAAGTTCCTAGAGCACATAGATACGGGCTCCTAGACCACATGGACACAGGTTCCTAGACCATATAGACACAGGTTCCTAGACCACATAGACACAGACTCCTAGACCACATGGACACAGGTTCCTAGACCATATAGACACAGGTTCCTAGACCACATAGACACAGACTCCTAGACCTCATAGACACAAGTTCCTAGACAATATAGACACAGGTTCCTAGACCACATAGACACAGGTTCCTAGACCACATGGACACAGGTTCCTAGAGCACATAGATACGGGCTCCTAGACCACATGGACACAGGTTCCTAGACCATATAGACACAGGTTCCTAGACCACATGGACACAGGCTCCTAGACCACATGGACACAGGTTCCTAGACCATATAGACACAGACTCCTAGACCTCATAGACACAAGTTCCTAGACAATATAGACACAGGTTCCTAGACCACATAGACACAGGTTCCTATCCATGACAACCAAACTGGAAGGAGATAATAATGGGAGGTTTGACAGATATAGCTCACGTAAATAAGGTCTATAATGATTCAAGGGAAGACCATTCCTCACTAAAGCCCCAACAGTGGAGACAGGAAGCACTTCCCTGAGCAACACTCTCCCCAGGTCTCCCAGGAACCCTCCATCTCAGCAGTAGCAGCAGTGAGTGCTGAAATCCACAGCAGCTGCGTGCCGATACCCGCATGCAGGGCCAAGGGCAGCAGTCACCAGCAGCTGCGCACCCATCTTTTAAGTTAGCAGTCTTGGGGCCCCAGGCCATCAGACCAAGAGGTTGTCCCCCTTTTCCAGAGAAGGAGGGGGATGAGAAAATCAGGAACAAAAGTAGGAAGACTGGGGAGAAAAATGACTGAGAGAGTTTCAGCTTTTGCCAACCACAAACGGAAGGTTGACGAGATGGCTCTGTGGCTAAGAGCACTAGCCGCTCTTCCAGAGGACACAGGATAGATCCCTGCCACCCACTTGGAAGCTCGCAACTCTCTGTAACTCCATGTCCAGAAGATCCAGTGTCCTCTTTGGGTCTCAGAGGGCATATCACACGTGATGCACAGATGTACATGTAAGGAAAACACCCATACACATAAAAGAAAATCTAAAAAAGAAAAATAATTTCAAGCTTATAGTGAACTCTGGGAATTTACAGAGCTTGCTAGACACTGGAGAGAAAGAGATGGAAGTGGTGGGCTTTAGGATGTCACCGAACTGGGCTTGAGGACCCTGGAAGGGCACTCCGTAGCTGTGGCTAGTTAACCGCTCTGACAGTCAGTTTTGTCTTTTTTTTTTTTTTCCCCAGTACGGGATTTGGAAAGCTAGTCTCCCCCAGCCCCCATGCTCGGTAACTTAAATTGTATGCTGCATATGAGGTCACATAGCTGATTATGGAGTTCATGAAAAATTTAGTTACAATACAAGATTTACAAAACCTTCCCTCACTTTTAAGTCCCTTTCTTACCCATGGCCGGCTTGCTTATAATACCTCTTGGAACTCTTTCAGTGCACTAATTATACAGGACTCACTGAGTTTACCTATCTTAAAAGACTGACTTCTATTTTGTAGTTTCATGTATATGCATGTGTATCTGTACAGGGATATGTACACAGGAATGCCACGTGCCCCCAGAGGCCATTAGAGGGCCTTGGATCTCCTGGAGCTAGACGCACAAGAAGCTGTGTGCTGCCTGACATGGGTTCTGGGAATTGAACTCAGGTTCACTGCGAGGGCAGTACATGCTCTTAACCAGTGAGCAGCCATCTTACTCCAAACTGGCTTTTAAATAGAGAATCTGTAAGGTCATTTTCTGTAGACAATGTTAGGAACATGGCTGCCCTAGCCAGCCCTCTTCTGATCAAGGCAGGAGGTGGCGATGTTCTAAGGATGGATGGCAAGAACTTCTTTAAGCCCAGACTTAATGGTTATTGCCTTTCTTTTCCAGCATTGAAGATGGAGCCCAGAACCTCAGGTAAGCTGAGCCAGCTCTACTACATCCAGCTGACTGCCTATCTTTCCAGTCTAAAGCCTCAGCACAAATCCACTATTAATTTAAAACTAGTGTCTGACAACCTCCATCCTAAACTCTGTAAGGATTAACTTAATAAGCGTTGTTGTGGACATGGACTCACTCAGAACATGGTTTTTATCTCAATCCCTTGAATACCTGCCGACGTCTCTTATGAGTAAAGAGGCTGTGGAACTTGAGACGGATAAACTTCTACCCAAGGGCAAGGGCAGACATCTCTCCTTAGGGAGACTTCTCCACGACAGCGAGCCCAAAGCGTCTCTGGGTGGGACCCTACCAGCGCCCTCCCGAGGCCTTTTCCTTTAGCGCATTCGGGTCAAGGCAGGGACGCCCATTCCTTATGAACAGTGGACTTTCTTCTTGCTCCAAGTCTTCCCAACTTTAGATTCCTTTTTTTTTTTTTTTTACCAGAGCCTCAAATCTGTAAGAACCTCCAAGTGTTCAAGGTCTTGCTGTGAAAAGGGCTGGGGCTTGACGACAGCAAGTCTTGCTCTCAGACCTACTCAGCCTTCTGTGTAACCCCATCGCTTGGATATACGAAGACAAATTCTCTATGTTTTCCATAATGGTTTAGATCTTGACATCTTACTCCAAACCTCCTCCATTGGAAGTCTTACATAACTGTATGGAAATAGAGACAGACAATTCCACTCATGGTAAACTATGCCTGTCAGAGAAAGAATCTGCATGGGGAGCTACCCTATGGGGACCTAGGTGATAAGTCACATCTCTCTCTGAGGCCCTAGGCCCAGGCCAACCGATGGGCTGAGGGGGAGATTAATCAATTTTCAGTCAGTAGGATCCTTCAGAAGAGGAGGAACAAGCTAATTTTAGGGATCCAGTCACCAGTGATGCCTGGCTCACATCTTGTCGCTATGCAGTTGGGGCTGTCTGAGAATTTCTAAATATTTTAGAACATTTTCTGGACGTTCCCCTGAGGCAGAGAACATTCCCTCAACGCACCCACCCTTGTTTTTATTATATGTCAACTTGAAAAATAGGATATGAAAAAGCTTATTAACTTGGGAATGTCAGAATATTTTTCTAAAGCCTTACAAAGGAGAATCATTATTTACCACATAAGGACAGAAGTATAAAGATGAGTATACTAAAAAAAGAAACAAATATAAATAAAAAACGAATTCTTCTCCTAGACAGAGGGACCCTGATGGCCAATAGCTGTATGAACTGATGCCACAGAACCTGACCTCAGCGAGGCCACTGATTCTCCATGATGGCCTGCTCATCTCCGACCACAGAAAATTCTGGACTGGGACCATTAGGTGGGAGGGTGACTCAGCTCTGGTGTATTTCCGTGACGCCTCCACAGTACCCCAAGAGCTGTGCTGAAGAGTCAGAAGACAAGCTTCTCCATGAGCTTACACTTCTTGTTCTAGTCTAGAAGGAACATTGCCAAGGTAATAGCTGTCACAGCGTGAAGCAGGCAAACGCAGCACCTATGTAAAATACAAGGATCTCATGGCTAGGCTGATAATGCAATGTATGTGAAGACAAACAGCCCTGGGAAGGCAAGTTTACGGTCTTTACAAGGACGAGACAAGGGTTTTCATTTTCATTTCATAAAACAAACAAACAAAACCACCAAACTCAGGAAGCCTGAGAAGTGGTAGAGACAGACAGCTTGTATTGCAGTGATCCATAACTTGGCAAGACACTCCAGGACAGCACGTGCTTCCCACCCCGCCCCCACCCAAACGGCAGCCTCACTGTGCAGGCCCCGTCCTACTCACTGCTGTCCTTCACAACATACATGACCAGTCCTGTTCTCACCCGAGTCTGTAAAATGTTGAAGGTTTTCTGTTTTGTTTCGTTTTATTTTGTTTTGTTTTTCGAGACAGGGTTTCTCTGTGTAGCCCTGGCTGTCCTGGAACTCACTCTATAGACCAGGCTGGCCTCGAACTCAGAAATCTGCCTGCTTCTGCCTCCCAAGTGCTGGGATTACAGGTGTGTGCCATCACTGCCCAGCTGTTGAAGGTTTTCTAACAACAGCCAACATGCTTTTCAGTAACAACAAAACTCCTTAAATAACAGAGTTCTTTCTTCTAGGTCCTTTCCACCAATACTTAGTGAAATCTACAATTCCCAAAGAAACTAAATGTAAAGTCTTAAACCCGAAAGGGCTTTAGAGGTGACTAGGTTCGCAGTCCTCCCCGAAAGAAGCCGGCCTGTCCACAGAGCCTCACATCAGTCTTGGGGTGCTGCGAACATAATTTCTCCATTACATATGTGTTTTAGTGTGCTCCTGTTGCTATGACAAAATACCATAAAATGGGGAGTTTATCAATAATGAATCGTATTTCTCATGGTCCTGTAATTTGGGAAGCCATGAGCAAAGTTCAGATTCACATGTAGGGATGGCTCTGCCAAGATGCCCTTCACTGTGGTGCTCTCTCTATGGCAGAAGTCAGGAGGGCACACGTGTGGACCTCTTACAAGGTCACTGTAATTCCATGTGTGACACTGCCCTAGCCTCCTATACGCCTTGATTCTGTCACACTGGCAGTTAAGTTTCAACATGTCTTTAGGAAGGGTACATTCATATTGCAGTGATATGCATCCACCCAACTGGTGTCGATTAAGGGACTCCACAGAGGGTAGGGTCCCCAGGCCTAATAAGGGCTCTTCATGGTGGCATCCAGTACACCCTGGGTCCCTATTCCTCACTACTAAGATAGTTTTGACCAAAGTCAACCACATTCTCCATGCTTTCAGTGCTGCACTGACATATTTAGTCATTGCGAACTCCAAATTTGTGAACTGGAAACCCCTTGCTGTGGTGTGGCTCAGTCCTAGCACACACCTTTCACTCAAAAGCTTTCTGTAAACAAGAGCTAAATAAAGTCAAAGACAGGTCAAGAGGCAATGGTTGCTTAACCATCTGACAGGCAGTGAACATAAGAAAAACCAGGAAAGAGGAGGGCCTTTGAGTTGAAGGGTATTTAAGACAGCCAGCGTGGAAAAGGGGGAGCTTTTTCCTTCTGGAATGTCCAGTAGCAGAGTAGGAAGGTCAGCTGGGTGCTTTCTCTCTCTCTCTGACTAGCAGGTTTTCACCCCAGCATCTGGCTCCTGAGTCTTCATGGGTAAAATGGAACGACTGGGATTTTGTTTTTTAAAACAACATGTCAGAGTCCATGGACACATCCCCGTCCCTTCTTAATGGTCTATGCAGAATGTCAGTGCTATTTGTTACTGTTCGACAAATCATTATTTCTGCTTTTCAGGATGAGAAAATGAGTCACAGGAAATATGTAATTTACTTTAGCTCGTAATATATAGAAGAGCCAGGAATTTCAACTATGGCCCGTTTATCACCAGCCACAGCTCAGCCCTGCCCTTCAGCCTCTCAGTGTCTAAAGGAACTACTATGATGTTATCAGGATCTACTAAGCCTGCTTAGGAAATACTAAGTTACACAAAGCAAAATTTAGTTAATGGAAGACCCCTGGTTTTCTTATCAGGAAAAGCTAATTCTGTCTTGGCTAACAGCTGTGTGAGAAAAGCATCCGTGGTCTATATGTCAGGATAACTATAACAATATTTTACATTTTAAATCTCTCCCTCATCCAAATAACCAAACTTTCCAATTTCTGTCCCCATGAAACATTTTGCTCCAAGAGTAATTTAGAACATGCAGCTGTATAAGGTGACAGGGGTTTCTGTTCAGGGCTGGCTCCCTTCTGTGCATTCGCCAGAGCCTGACGTGTACTATTTATTATTAAAGAATCTTTATTAATCTCTAGGTGGTGGAGAGATTTCATACTGGGAAGGCATATTAGCCCTATACTGTAGGATCATGGTTCTATACCCAAAACGTAATTTTGAGCCACACCTCATTTCCTGGCTCTGTGAGGGCCACTCTAATCCAAGTCACGTCAACTTTGGCTGCATGAGGAACAACCTCCCAACTGGGTTCCCTTGTTTCTTCTAGTCCATTCTTCAGGATTAATTAAACCACGCCCCCTCACGTCTGCACCCTATTGGCCAAACCCTCCCCTGAGAACAAATCCTTTCCTGTGCAAGGACAGCTTGTTCTTCCCCTCTCTCACGAGCTCTGGGTGCTCTGGTCTTCTGAAGCCTTCTAAGAGAACCCCAGTGTCTTCTTGGCCTCAGGACCTGTGTTCTTGTTGGTTCTTAATCCAAACTACTTTTCCCTAGACCCTGGCCTGCCAAGGTTCTCAAGTTGTAGAAAAACAAACATATAAGTCACTTGGGTTCTCTCTGATGACCGTTGTCAGATCTCTCCAGCCTACCCATCCTTCGGCCCCCACACTCCCTCCTTCTGCTGTCATTGGCGCAGCCTGGTTTATAATCTGTCTTCAGACAGGATCATGAGGTCCTCAAAGGGTTACTCCTCCATCTCCAGCACTAAGAGCACTCATTCCTCGTAGACTGCAGTTGTTTGGCAGTACAAAGCCAGAAGACCCACATCCTAGTCTGGGCTCTGCTAGCTAAAGCTTCCCCAAGTGACCTAGCACGGTATTAATCATCGGCAAGTCTTTATGCCCCAAGTATTAAGCAGGATAATAGTTTTTCTAGCCTACAATGCTATTGTGGAGGCCCTATGACACAATGCCTATGAAAGAGCTATAGAAGAAAGATGTTGGTCTGCAAATGTCAGGTTTTAGGACCTCCCTAAGAAGATTAGTTTCCTGGGGGAAACAGAGAGGTAATTCTTTGTTTTATTTTCTGGAAGGAGTGAAGCCATTATCTCCTGTACCCTACATTCTAAACCATTACTCATTCTTTACTCTTTGGCAACATTGCTTTTGTTGACAGTAATTTTCAACTGAGGCTTCAGACAGAATTCTCCCTGGAGGCTTCAGAGTTAGGTAGAACCAGATCTTCCCTGATTGTGAGAGACAGGAAGGTGGTTCCTCATTTCTTTTGAAAGACTGCTTGCCAAAGAATTTCTTCCAGAGGCGCCTAGGAGTGCGCTCACCACAAAGCCCCAGCAGCACCAATGCCCCACGTGGCAGTGCCGGTGATGCTCTGTGTAGTGACAGCTATAGATCTCTCCTCTCAGCCCCCACTCTTTTAGGGGTGACTCTCTGTGGTGGCTCTGTATTGATCTCAGTTTGGAAATGTCACTCCAAAGGAGCACAGAACCAGCAAAGCCACCCCGAGCTTTATACAGCAGTGAGAACACAGAAACCGGGTTTGCAGAACCCTGTCACAGAGATCCCATGTCCAATGACGCTGTCTCAGCATGGTTCACGAGGCTCTATTTGAGGTAAGGGTGTGTGACTACTGAGAGGTTTCATGCCCAGTGGTTCGCTTCAGTGTGGCTGTATAAAGAGTCTGACCGTTATCTTTTAAAAATAGTTACTTTACCTGCAAAATAGCAAGACCGGAGGCCTCAATGAAAGTGTGGGACATGAAAGTCGTTCTCCATACTGCTTCCTTAGATCTCTATGCTGCCTGCAGTGCCTTTTCCGGAGTCTTTGGGATCTAGGGAGAATCACAGGGTGTGAAGGTCACGTGGGGAATGAGTAACTCCTAGCAGGACGCTTTGACTCGACTGAGAGTGGTCCCTCAAGGTCTCGGGAAATCTGGGTCATCGCAGCGTAATAAAAAGGCACAGAAATCAGCTACTATTCTGTAGCTACAGCAATCTTCGAGGCCAGCTTGACGCTTGGTTTCCTCTTAGGTAAAGAGCAGAAGCGGATCACCATCCAGCTGGCACAGCCACCTCGGTGCCAAGATGCTCCAGCAGGATCTAAAATGTCAGAGATCACAAAGCCCAGGGCGTTTCCAGTTCTTCACACCCAAGACCCTGAGGGAGTAAAATGCTGTTTGTCTCCAAACATTTAAAAAAAAGGATTCCCCAAATGCCTACACCCTCAAATGTTAGTTGGATGGCAGCCTACATGCCACACCATGCCTGTCTGGGCACAAAAGACGGCAGAAGAGGGCTGACCAAGACCTAGGGTTTCTTTCTTTCTCCATCTTCTGCCCATTTCGCTGAGCCTAGGTACAATGAGAACCAAGCTGCCTTTGAGGCTCCGTGTCCTAACCTTAAAATGTGGGTCAAATATATTTAAATTCTTTTTTCTATAAAGCAGAAAACTTGAATCATAAACGTTGTTGTTGTTGGTGGTGGTGTGTGAGTGCATTCTTGCATGTATGCAAAGGCCAGACAGAGCAGGAGAGGAGGTGTTCCCACAGCATTTAACCGACCTGATGCAGGATCTCCCCCTGAAACTGAAGCCTGCTATTTCACCGAGGTGATTGTCCACTGAGCACTGGGGTCCGGCTGTTCCCCCCAGTCCCGGTTACAGGTACACATGGTCATGACTGGCTTATCTGGTTTTTACGTGAGTAATGGAGATTTGAACTCAGGTCCTCAGGTCTGCCTGCTTATGCAACACCTGCTCTTACCCACTGAGCCACCCACCCCAAGCCTTTTGTCTATTTTTTTAAAAGTGAACTTTACTGTGTTAGAAAAGACCTTTCCTCATCCACGATGTGTAGATGTGAGCCCTTCCTCCTATCTCCTGGATCTCTGGAAGCATTTATTTTTGTATCAATAGAGTCAACTCCATATTTTATTCCCTCAAATTAACTCTTTAGAAGCTCTGTAGCTAGCTGAAGACATGTAACTCATTTCCACATATGCATTTATGCCCTTAAATAACGGAAAGGTAGAGGAAGCTCTGTATGTGTGTGTGTTTGTGCACAAGCCAAGGAGTATGTATGTTTGTATGTGTGTTTGTACATGTGTGTATATGTGCATGTGCTCCTACAGATGTGAAAATGAGTATTGTGAATGTGCATGGGGGTGTCTGTGCACATTGCATGTGTGAGTGCCTGTGTATACATGAGTACAAACATGTGCACACACACATGCACAAACATGTGAACAAGGTATCACTCCCAGAAATGGCAGAGGCCCAGGCCTTGCTGCTATTGAGTGGGTTGGATCCTCTCTATTTCAGGTAGAAGAGCTTGCTTGCTTGTTTTTCTAGGCTCAATCAACACACCGGGAACTCAAAGACACCAACTTTGGCTTCTGTACTAATCAAGTCAAGATCATCTAGGCATGGCGACCCACATCTGTCATCCTAGCACTCCAAAGTCTGAGGCAGGAGGATCATGAGTGAGAGGACAGCCTGGGCTAAACCTCGAGATTCTCAACACACACATACATACACACACACACACACACAGACAGACACACAGACATACACATGTATACTCACATCTGCACACAGGCACACACACATGTGCAACAGGCACACATCCACCATGCACACTTACAATATTCATTTTCATATGTACAGCAGCACATGTGCATATACACACATGTGCACAAAACACAAACACACAAATGCACAACCTTGCAGACATGTGCACATCCACATGCACGTATAGAGACAGACATGTGAGTGTATACACATACCCCCCACATGTATGTGTGTGTGTGTGTACGCACACACACCTCCCCCCCTCCACATTCTCGCTAAGGTGGGCACCTCTGTTATGATTGCAAGGTTCTGCTGGCTTAAAATATGCAAATTGCCCTGAAATCTTGTATGTAAGTTCCATAAATACTAAGTTCAAGTCCAGGAATGCAAAACTAAGTGGGGAGGGATCGAAGAAAATCCATGGTGTGTGAATCAATATGGCCAAGATAAGAAGTTCCAAAGCAGAGATTTTTACCCTTTGCAGAAGCCCAATCCAGAAAATCCCACGGCAACTGTGCAGCAGGCATGCCTGGCCAGGCTGCATTTGAACCATAGTTTCCACAGGTTACAATGGGCTGTAACACACAGGTGACATGACAGGCAAACACAAGGCCTGCTTAGCTTACTGTTTAAGCATGTAGTTGTATGCAAAGCAGAAATCAACACTCAGACCAGATTTCTGATGGACAGTGACGTGGTCAGTGCCAGAACAGAGACTCGAAAGAATTCAGAAACAGAGCCATGGGGAAGATTCTGGCAGGCTGCCCTCAACAGTCACCCCCCTGTCTTCTCTCAGAGTCCCTCTAGAGCTGGCGACAGGAATGGGCAACTGAAAACTTTCTTCCTACCTCCCATATAGAAGAGCTAGTGTTGGAAAGAATCCGAGGTTGGGGGGAACATGGCTCTCAGTAGGAAGAACATCTTGCTTCTCTCCTCTCTCTCCTACTTCTCTACCCTGGAGCTCTAGCAAGATGGCTAGAGCCATTCTGACGAAGACAGTATAGACCATCGGTCTCTCGGCCTCAGCTCAAGCCACTGAGCTGACAGTAGTAGACACATCCCTGAGCCTTGGTCAGATGAGACAAACAAGCCCTCTCACATTTGGGAAGCGTGCACTCTGAAAGATGAACACAGGAAAAGGGTAACCACGCTTCTCCTCTCTCTAAATGAACTTTAAATCAGGTCGAAGTGAGAACTTGTCCAACAGCATAATCCTGTATATAGTCAAGTGCAAAAATATGTCTTGAATATGCTGAACTTCTCATCCGTCTAAATTTGGAGGTAGATGGAGGCTTTAGGTAAACATCTGAAGGAAGACAGCCTGCAAGATTTACCAAATTAACTCCAGCGCTGGCGAGAACGGCAGTTGGCTGACAAGGCTTCCCTTAAACATCCGTGCACATGGCGAGCCTGCTCTGGGTGGCTGTTAGTCACAGGCAACAGTCCGCACAGCGTCCAGCATCACCCTGTATGTGGGCTCCCTTCTTGAGAGGTTTTATCACACAGGGACTTTTGGGGCAGGTTTTCAATAAAAGATGTCAGTACCATGTGGCTCAAAAATACTCTGAGCAGTTCAAAGCCAGGAGTGTGCCCCTCGCCCCTTCCTTCTGGCCCCATCTCCCAACTTGCCACACATTTGCCCCCTCTAGCTAATCCCTGAGTGCATCCTACAAGTTGGGATTTGGGAACCAGTGGTTCTAATTTGAGTCCCAAGTCCACCACCAATGAGGTGTCCTGACGAGCTGGCCTCTACCTCCTAGACTAGGAAGAATAATTCGAGCTCTGACTCTCACAGTGGTGACACAGTAGTTAATGCCCTGAGCACGCTGTGGCGGGGCATTGGATAGCTGGTTGTCAGCCTAGAGGTATTTAAGACAGCTGGTCTAATACCAACCACTGCCCTGCAACCCAGGGCAGGGAGTCCTGCTCAAAGCACCTAGTCCACGCCACATCCAGAAACTGTTATTGACGTGGTGACCGTTATGGGTTCCACAGGCAAAGGCTTTCTGTTTTGTTTTTCCTCTACTTCTCAGCATCGAAGGCTGTCAGGTGGGGGCTCATAGCTGTACTTACAACTATCTCCAAGTCTGAAATTCTGAAAGTACATTTTTGAAAGAGGGACTCATTGGATCATGAGACAGGTGAAGTGACAGGATTAAAGCTGTCGAGAGAGTCCCCACTCCGTGCTGTGGCCATTCCTTCTTAAACCCCGAAACATCTATTATCCTATATTAATAAACTAATGAGATCATAAAGATATATTTTCTGAACCTCTAGATCCGTCTGGGGCAGGCGCTTGCCATCAGAACTGATGACCTCTCCGAGTCCCAGAACCCACAGGGGGAAGGAGAGGAACGAGAGCCACAAGCTGTGTTCAGGCTTCCATGTGCACACACTACACTGAATGTAATAATTTTAAAAAAGATATTCTTTTTTCTAATTATGGTGGTCAAATATATGGAACACAAGATGTAATCACGTTAACCATTTAAAAATAGCAACTGTATAGGCATTAACTGTCTATGTCACGCGTCTTCCATACAGACAGACACAGAGCATGCAGGGGTCCCTTCAGCGGTCCCTAAGAGTCTGTCTCTGCAGCCTACGGACTCTCATGTCACTATGCGGTGAGCAGCACTATCCATTCCCTGAACTGTGTCCTTTTCCAGCTGGACTCTGGGCCTGCTGATACCAACTCCCAGTTCTCCTGTCCACACAGCCCAGGGCTGCTACCATACCACTGCTTCTATGACTTTGACCACTCGAGAACCACACAGCAGGAGTCACACAGTATCTGCCCAGTGTTTGGCCTACGGTAACATCTTCATGATTCATCCATGTGGTAGCATGTGTCAAAGCTTCACTTCTGGAGGCTGAATAATGTCCCACTGTAGGATATACTGTATTTTGCTAGCTCGTTCCTTTGTCGTAAATATCGGGGTGTGCTCCCATGTTGCTGTGAACATAAATAACTTGATGGGAGCATAATAACTTGAGTTACTGCTTCACACTTCTTTAGAATATATACTCTATTCCCTGTTTCTTCTAAGGGAGTTTTTAATCAATCAGAATTTTATGCTGGGGTGGAGAGAAGGCTCAGCGGTTAAGAACACTGACTGCTCTTCTGAATGTCCTGAGTTCAATTCCCAGCAACCACATGGTGGCCCACAACCATCTGTAATGGGATCTGATGCCCTCTTCTGGGGTGTCTGAAGACAGCTACAGTGTACTTGCATATAATAAATAAATCTTTAAAAAAAAAAGAATTTTATGCCATGCAGTTTGATTTATTTACCCCTGCCCCAACCCCCTCCCAGAGCCATCTTCACCTACCTATTTGTCCAGCTTTGTGGCTTTTTAACCCATCAAGTCCCCTATGAACTGCCCATATGTTCCTGGATCAGTGGTTTCCTACTGCAGTGTGGTAGAATTACCAGGGGCCACAGTCTGAAAACTAACCTTTCCTTGCCTGTCAGCAATCAATTGCCAATTGCTACTCTAGCTCTTCAAGAAACAAGAGATTTCATTGCCCATCCATCCAAGAAATACGTACTGTGTGCCTGCCACACGGTCGGAAGTACTATGTGGACACACTGTGCACAGTGTCACACTGAGGAAACAGAAACGGAATTGAAGTCCTCAGTGACTAATGCACAGGGTTCTCTAGAAAAACAACACACAAATGCATATGTACACACTCACACACACATATGCACTCACATGTGCACACTCACACACATACACACACTATGTAAAAGGTGCATGGAATTGGCATACACAGGGTGGTGGAGTCCATGATGGGTTTGCACTCGGGAGCGGCAGACAGCCTGGGAGTTTCCTAGTCCTGGAAGCTGGGAACTTCGACAGTCCAGGGCTGGCACTGAAGCTGGATGCTCCCTGGAGAGTCGCTGGGACTGCGTTCACATTAGAAAGCCCAAGAAGCTGGAGACAAGAACTGTGCTTGTTTGGAAAGAAGAGGAACAGACAGAGGGACCCTTTCTCTGGGAGGTTTGATGGAAAGGCGTTACCCATCCTGAAAATACGTCACTGCCCCACAGATCAGTCCTCTCTGCAGACACCCCCATTTCACCAGTTTAGACAACCTCCTTAATTCAGTCGTGTGGCTGACGAGGGCCAATTGTCACAGTGCGCAGAGACAATGTGCGTAGCTGGCATTTGGAAATGTCTCTTTCATGGTTTGGTGGACTGATTATGCTTATCCCTGGGAGGGGCACTATTAGGAGGTGTGGCCTTGTTGGAGTAGGTGTAGAGGAAGTGTGTCACTGTGGTGGTGGGCTTTGAGACCTTCCTCTTAGCTGTTTTAGGGACAGTCCTTTCCTGGCTGCAGATGGATCAAGATGCAGAACCTCTCAGCTCCTTCTCCAGCACCATGTCTGCCTGGATGCTGCCGTGTTCCTGCCTTGATAATGGACTGAACCTCTGAACCTGGAAGTCAGCCCCAATTAAATGCTGACCTGTAGAAGAGTTGCATTGGTCATGGTGTCTGCTCACAGCAATGGAAACCCTAACTAAGACACATGAGTTTCTTTTCTGGCTACGGTGATGGCTTCCTTATGATCCTTTCTTAGGCTCTCTTGTCGCTTCCCACTCCTTCCTGCAGCTGAGCAAACCCCGTATCATCCCAGCCACATTCCTTGTGCGGCCTGACTCGTGGCCGGTCTGGATATCGCCCCACATCTTTCTCCTGACCCATCTGCTGCAAGTGTCTGGATCTGGCAGCTGAGGGAGGGCAGGATGACGGCTGGGAAGGCTGCGGCAGGAGGAACCCGGTGGACTGTGTGGCTACCCAGAGCTAGGTCCTTCCTTTGCTCAGGTGTCCCACCGAGGGTGTGGATGTGGTCACCTGGCCGGGTCTTTCAGATATTCATACGGGCAAGTGGCAGGATGGGAGAAGAGCCCGGTGTTCTTTTTGTGCCATTGCTATGGGCCTGCCAGAGTGCTTCTCTGCTGTCACTGCCCTGTGTTCTCTCCATCTTGTAGACCACCAGGAGACGTGGAGCGGCCCACGGAACATGTCTGCCCTCTCAATACAGGCTGAGGCTCAGAACCCTGCTGCCTCTGTGCAGGGCCAGAACGAGTTAACTTTAATGAGCACATTAGCTGAGATCCACTTTAGAGCTTCACAACCCAAGGCAAGGCAGGGAATTCCTGGCTTTAATGAGCAGCGCAGCCCATCAAGCGTTTGACCCTTAGTGACTCAGGCTGCAGGGCACAGATAGCCAACCCCGTGGAGACTTAACACACACTAGAAAACTTACTCCTCAGCAAAATAACGACGCCTAACCAGATAAGAGCCCCACACAGATATCTATCTGATAAGCCCTAAATAAATAGGGCGCAGTAACACTGGCATCAAGCCTGAGTATAACCCTCTACAACTGCAGCCCCCACAATGCCTTTGGGCAGGTGGTTTAGCTCACGGTAGCTATACTCGAGAATCTAATGAACTCTGGTCCTGTCTTTTTGTTTTGTTTTGTCTTGAATTCTTTCGCTACGTACACATCACTGCCTGTCACCACCGTTCCCACACAGCATAAGCCATCCAAGACGAGACAGGCCGACAGGCCGTGCCTAAGCACGATTAGATCTTAGCTAAAAGGATGATCACATTTCGTTTCCCTTTAACTAGATTAGAAAGAAAAAGCTGGATAGCAGAGAAAGTGACAAGCAAAAGAGATCCGAGTGGAGAGCATTCATGCTCAGGACACAATATGCCGCCATGGAGTATGTTACTGTTTTCCTGACCTACCACACTTGACCATCAGAGGAGCAAGAGTGTTCCAGCCTTCACACCTTTGAAAGCAGGAGTCAGGGGGCTGGAGAGACAGCTCAGGGCCTAAGAGGACTCACTGGCTGCGCTTGCAGAGGACCTGGGTTTGGTTCCTCGCACCTACACGGCGGTAGGTAAGCACCGGGAACTACAGTTGCAGGGATCTGGCCCTCTCTTCCGGCCTCTGTGTGGTGTGCATCAGGCACATGTGTGGTACATATTCATGCATGTAGGCATTCATAATACAAAAATTACTACACCTTTGTTTTTAATTAAGGGGCAGAGTTCTCACACAGAACGAGCAAGAGCCTGGCTTCTCATGGAAACGGCACGAAGCTTGTGGTGCTGGTGCTCGCCTTGCCTTGTCCTTCCTGGTCGCCATTCTTCTCCACCCACCTCCTCCCAAGGCCTCTGGCCTTTGTCCCAGTTTCTTAGCTGGTAACGGTTTGTCAGGTTTCTATGGACTGCATCTTTAGTTTCATTTTCTTAGGAGAGCTCCACCGTCCCATAAGACTCATTGCATCACCCATAGGCTATTGATCATTCTTAGGTAGATGGTGTCAATCTTTAGGTCTGCAATTAACCCTAAGAGGGCTAACAACTCCCACCCCACCCATCCCTGTGCTCGAGTGTACACACACACACACACACGCACACACACACACACACACAGGAGACTCCAGCAGGAAACTGAAATGAAGCAGAGAGGAATTCTAATGTACAAGCTTTACTTCCTGAATTCACTTTTGTGTCACCTACGCCCACCCCCCCCCCCCCCCCCCCCCGCAGTCCCCAAGCCAAGGCCCCCAAGAGAAGCAAGCCACTCTCACTGGCGGTTGCTGACCACTGGGACCAGGGGCTGTGTGCTGGGGTAGGGTTACATAAGCAGGGCTGACACTAAAAGAGGACTTTCAGAATAGCAGAGACTCAAAGGCGACCACAGCCAGGAACCACAGACCAGGGTCATTCTTCTCGTGCTGGCTCCACAGGACTACAAAAGAGACGCCAGTTTGTGCCTCATTAGCTGCGAGAAGGGCCACTAACAAAGAAACTCAAATGTCATTAATTCATTGGCCCGGACCTTAATGACCCACCCGGCCAGATAGTTTTGTCACACTTGGATCCGGAAGGATGACATCTGAATGCAGAGTGAATGCATTGGCCCTGAACATCAACTGCACGCCCACTGCTGACCAATGCAGGGGCATCCGTGGAGAACGGTTCTTCGGTTCTTCGTTTTGGCTCACTGCACTTGGCATGAGTCACTGTTCAGAAGGAGGTTGCCAAAGCAGAAAAAGGAAAAAGGGAGTGGTACAAAGTCACCATTGCCCTGGATGGCTGAGAATCACAGGACTGTAGAAGATGGAAGCCCCAAGCGGTCTGACCGAGCATTTATCCTGAGGTTAGACCTAGCCACCAGGAAGGGACAGCTGACAACCTGAGGACTGGCTCTGTGTCTCTCAGTATTCCCCTCCCGAGGATGGTAAGGGAGGGACTGAAGCAGTCTGCCCTGAATACGGTGACCCTCATGAGGGAAACCAGAAGATGAGGAGTCAAAGAGAAAAAAAAACAACCACGAGGAACGGAAGCTGCTCCGAGGATCTAGAGAATAGATGGGAGCTGGTGGCTGGGCCCAGCCTCTCCAGAGGTTCCCACACAGCCCCCTGGGCGGGCGGTCTCAGCAGCAGTGCTTCCCAGGTGACACAGAAGCATCTGGCCTGTGACACACAGGAACACAGCTCCAACCAACAAAACTATCATTTGTTTCTGGGGCTGCTTATCTGCTTTATCATTTAAATTAATTATCCAGTTAATGAATTAACTTATTTATACAGATTCATATACTCCAGGCTAGCCCTGAACTGACTGCATGGCTACGGATTACCTTGGACTGGTCACGTTCCAACGCTGTGAGCCCAGCCTTTAACGGCTGAGCCATCTTTCCAGCCCATGTTCCAACTTTTATGTGCAGGATTGTGTGCACCACGTAGGCTGTCTGGGTTTTGATACCATGTATGCCTAATATTTTCTTAAGGCATAATGGCTTGTTTCTAGTAATTCCAAATTTAGGGAAATTTATTAATTTAAAAACCTTATACGTGTTTTTCTTTTCTTTTTCTTTTTTCTTTGTTGTTGATGATGATGTTTTTGAGACAGTTTCTCTATGTAGCCCTGGCTGTCCTGGAACTCACTTTATAGACCAGGCTGGCCTCAAACTCAGAGACCAACCTGTCTCTGCTTCCCAAGTGCGAGGATTAAAGGTGTGTACCACCAGACCCAGCAAAAGCCTCACACGCTTGTACCTAAGATTACACATTTTGTAAAAATTCAGACTGCTGAGTATCAGTCCAGCCTTTCCTCTCTGCCCACCTCAGGCTCGTCTGCTCAGGCTCTTAAAGCTGCTTTCTGCCACTTTATATAACCCAGCTTCCTTCTGCGCGGCTCCGTTTTCCTATATTTTCTCTCTAGGTGTTCAGCAGAACAAAGCCTCAACACATTAAGGAGCTTTTATCAAATAATATCTGGCTTCCCCACCTTCTGAAAGAGTAAATACAGACCTGACCCTATCCCGAGGAAATCCACACAGAGCCCACAATTCCCGCCTGTTTAGATAGGACAGCTGCATTTAATTCTTGATTAATCTGTTTTGTTTTTTTTTCTCTTCTCCTTGAAGTTTCAGACTTTAGACCCTGGTCGGAAAATTACCAGCATACGGGAATGCATATCAACTGCATGCAAAGCAATGCACATTAACACCAGACACATGTCTCTCAAGGGCTTGGGCCAAGTTTGTAAGCCCCACTAAAACCAATGCTACCTGTTCTGCCTCCCCACACTCTGGCAAGCAGTGAATCCTGTACCTCTCTCCTTCCTTCCTTCCTTCCTTCCTTCCTTCCTTCCTTCCTTCCTTCCTTCCTTCCTTCCTTCCTTCCTTCCTTCCTTCCTCCTTCTCTCCCTCCCTCCCTCCCACCTCCCTCCTCCTCCTCTTTTAATTATTCTAGACTATTCTGAATCTATGTAGCCCAAGTGTGTTATGAACCCTCCTGCCTCAGCCTCCTAAGTCTTGGAATTCCAGATGAGTGTACCAGACATGGCTTAGATTCTCTTATTTTAGATGATCTCTAGCCATGTTCAGGACCAGACACTGACAGGCTAGGGAGAACAGCCCTTACTCAGAAGTTATCCAAAGGGATGGCCCCTTTAACTTGCTTCTTGTTGGGGCTGGAGAGATGGCTCAGTGGTTAAGAGCACGGACTGCTCTTCTGAAGGTCCTGAGTTCAATCCCAGCAACCGCATGGTGGCTCACAACAATCCATAACAAGATCTGATGCCCTCTTCTGGAGTGTCTGAAGACAGCTACAGTGTACTTACATATAATAAATAAATAAATCTTTTTTTTTTTTTTTTTAAAAACTTGCTTCTTGTTGGTTCTATGGCCTTTGCCATTTCAACAGTCTCCAGGTCTCAGATTACATTTTTGGAAGTGCTATATATGACACCACAGAAATTATTATTATATTTAAATCAACAATCAACAGCATAGGGCTTGGTGAGTGTTTGCTGTATGCCAGGCAACACCACACACACACACACACACACACACTCCACAGTCTATACACATGGAAACATGAAATCCTTGCAAACAGTCCACGAGGAAGAAGAGCCCTTCCTTAGCTGTAGGGTCACTTCAGAGACCAGGACAAGTTACAAAGGCCAGGAAGCCTGAGCTAGGATGCGAGCATTGGAAGCAACAGAGCCAAGAAGCCATCAGAGCCCCGATCCAGGGGCCCCACCCCTAATTCAAGTGCAACTGTGGCCTGAGCTCACCCTCTGCATCCCTGACATCATTACACTTGTGGCTACAAAGTAAAACTCAAACTGCAGTCATACTAGATTCCAAACACTGTATCTGTAAGGCATTGACACCAAATTACCACCACGGCCACCAGCAACAAAGTTTTTGTTTTAACTTGCTATCCCAAGGGAGGAATTCCTACTCTTCTGCAGGTCTTCTCTTTCCACTGGCTCCATGTCATTCCCACTTAAATAGCCATACAAGGACATTCCTCCGGATTCCTCTCACGCTGGAAGCAGCCACCAGGCCCGGCTACCACCTCTCAAAGCTCTGCCCTGTGATTCACTTTCCCACCTCATCCTATTGCAGGGGCCAGCCAGCTTTGGAAAAGCATCCAGAGCTGCTGAATTGGCCTCAGGGGGACACACTTCTCTCCCTGGGAGCCTCAAGAGCTGCTTAGACTCAGCAGATGGCTCTGTCTCTACTGCCCCAACCCCAGCGCTTCGTGTTTCTGGGAACAGCAGCACCCAAACTTACGGAACCTTTCTTCATTCATGTCCTCTGCAAAATGGTTTCCATGTTACCAGGCCTCCAGTCTACATACCAAATCTTCTCCGCTCTGACCCATCCTTGCACACTGTCTCTGCTTCTCCAGGCAGCAACCAGGGCCTAGTGTTTGGGTTTAAGAGGGTCTCCTACATCAGCCTCCTAAGGAGCTAGGCCTGGGAGCCTCCGCACCTGCACCCAACTACTTTTGTTTTTAATCACAACCATATGAGGACACTCACAGGTATGAAGCTGTTCCAAAGGCCCACCCACGCCTTGTCACTGGCCCCACCCCCTAATTCCTCAGTAACACCTTCTCCATTGTCCTCTCAGGCTCAGTGGGTGGGACCTGGCCCTAACTGCTCTGGTTCTCTACTCTTACTACAGGCCAGTTTCTTAACTTCCCAAATCCCTCAGTTTAAACCATCCCTACTAATCCTTAGGCCACCTTCCCTTCTCTAGTAAGGGGCTTGCACCCCCCAAAAGATGAGCTTCAGCCCATCTGCGCCCCGCAGCAAGGGCCCAGCTCACTGTAATCACACAACACATAGGTTTGTCCAGCTGACTTTTGGACCCTGGCTTGCTCAATTTTATTGTCTCCAGGTGGTGTTCCTGCTGCACCAATCTAAGGGAAATCTCTGAACTTATTCAGCTGAACTCACACTATGTAGTGCTAATGATAAGCCCCAGGGAACCAGGTCATTCCCACCACCTGTGTCTCCTTCAGTCAGGGCAGAAAGGCAGTGTGTCACATACAGGTTCTCCAGCCTTCGAGTTTATTCCGCCCCTCGACCTTACTGCATATGCAAATGCAGTGCATATGCAGTATTTAGCAATGACTCTAAGCCTGCCTGGCCTTTCAGAGGAAGAGTATACACACCTTCCCAAGAGAGCTAGCTCTCTTTCCGGCCTTCCCGGTAGGGCACACCTCTGTCCATCTCTCTAACACTAGGGAAAAATAATTCAGTAACACGCAAGCCCAGCATTTCTCATAGATCAGGATACTTATAAAGTGCAATACAGACAGCTCTTCTCAGCACTCACTTAAGACCTTACTTCTTCCAGGCACTATGAACGGAAGCTGCCAGAACAGACTATTAGTTTCTAGATTTAGGCTTAATAAATAACAAGGGCATGTTTAATGGGTATAAGATTTTTAAAAGGCGATTTCTCTGCCGCTCGGTCATACAAAAACCAATATTATTCCAGCTCTTACTCTTCTTGTTTATTGCTCTTAAGTTTTAAAGGTTAAAAAAAGGTGTGGGGGTATGTGCCCCAAACAGATCTCACCCCTGCACTTGCCCAGCCCTGGAGCAACACTCAAGATTTCCAACCCCTACCTGGGAGCTTGGCGCTTTCATTCTCACACCAGGCTCACCTTAGAGGCACGCCCACGTCGGTAAGGGGTTCTGCGGTTCCTTCCCTTGGGCTGGGATTCCCCAGGGGTTCCCAGCCTTCTGCGGAGACGTCGCCGCTTCACAGCGGGGGATGGCTTCTGGCGGGCTCTGCTGCAGGAAAACTTGACCTTAAAACGCAAGAAGCTCGTCCCTGCAGAGGCCACGGGCTGGGACACGCAAGCAGAAGCTTGACTTTCCCAGGACCTCTGTCCTCGCCACTCTCTGGAGAAATCCCGCGTGGAGCCGAAGCCGGGGAGGGCTCCCACGCGCGCCCCGGGAACTTCGTGGGCAACCACTCACAGCTGCAGGCAGCTACAGCGTGGGGCTGCGAAGCCGCGGCATCTGCTGGGCGCTCACTGCGGTCGCCCCGCTGTCTTCTCCACCTCCCAGGGACCCGTGGGCTCCGCCGCCAAGAGCCTAGATCCTGTTAGTCCCGGCTCGTGCCGCCCCCGCCCCATAGCTACAGGGAAGCGGCGGGCAAGTTTTCCCCGAGGGGAAGCGAAAGTGGCGGGCTGGAGAGGGGTCGCACGCGGCCACCCAACTCCTCTCCCTTGCCTACGTGGCCAAGCCGACCTACCGGGGAGCTGGGAGCCCCGGGCGCGAGGAACCAGCCTCTGCGCCACCCCGGGGGGTTGTCCCGAAGTCGCTCTCCCTCGGCCGGGGCAGGCGCCGAGGTCCCCCGGTGACGCCGGAGAAGGGAGGGGCGCGCCACCGTGCTCCCGCAGGGGGTCCCCGCACCGCGCGGGGGACCGAAGTTTCGTTGCGCGCACGCCGGCAGGTCGCGCGGCTCTCCGGCCGGCTACCCACTTCTCTGCAGCTGTCTCGCCCGCAAGACACAACTAGGCATTGGAGGAAAGGGATTGCTAAGTGATTTGCCCAAAGTCCGGGAGAGGGCGGTGACAAAGCAGCTCTCGCCTGCTATTCCGGGCAGTTCCCGGGCACTCCCGGCTCACGGGCGGCAGGACTGGCTGTTGATCGGATGTAGCAGGCTCTCCTGGGCGAGGCCAGCATCGGCCTGCGCAGCCGGGAGAGGCGTTATCAGCAGCGTGGGAAGGTGGAGTGTTGCAAACTAATTAGGGTACAAAGTTGTGTTTTAATCAGTGCCTACATGCGGAATATGCTTCCTCTGTCCCCTCTGGCGGGGGTGAGGGTGGGAGGGGGTGATACTACATCCGGTCCGGCTGGAGTTCTCAGAAAGACTGCTGGAAAAAAAGGCCACCCCAGCTGACTCCTGGGGTCCTTGTTAAGGGGTCTTGTGTGTTTGCTCACGTTGTAAAGCAGGCACTGTAGGTGTGTAGGGAAGACCCCGAAGGGTCTTCCGAGTGGGGTGTGAGTGGGACACTGTTCCTGGAACCTGCCTGCAGGACAAGAGCAGCAAGGCAGTCGCAATTGGCTTGTTCTTTAAGGTTCCATCTTTTAAAACGGACTGAGGCTGCAGCATGCTCGGCGGGCTGGTGAGGAGCTGGGCAGGACCCAGAATCCAGATTCAGTCAGTTACGAAGTGTCTGACCATCTTAGCTGGGAGCCCCGGTCTCCCTACACTGGCTTTAAAAAGTGTCCTGTGTCCAGTGTGCAAGTGTCTCTATGCCCATTTTACAAACTTATTGAGAGGCAAGTAGGGGCTGGCTTTGCCCACATCCCCTTCCCAGTGTGGGACCCAGTGGGAAGTGTCATTAAATTAGCTCCATAATTCACCTTTCCAAGTTGGCATCACCTACACATGAGATGGAGAAGGAAACCAGTGCTTTGCACCTCCATGCTGTGCACTGTTCTAAGGATTAATGCAGTTTAAATAGATCCCCACAGCCGTATGAATGGGAAGGACTAGTTTTATTCTGATTTTTCAAATGAGAAGTGGGACAGGTGGGTAGGTGTCAGGAAGAGGAGAGCCAGAATGTAGACTTGGTGGTCGTTGTTTGTGTGCTTTTCACCACAGAAGAACCTAGGCCAACAGGTCTGGAATTCACAGGAGCCATCATGAGGCCCAGCTCAAGTCAAGGGAGCCTCCAGTTACCTCAAGCAAGGCAGCCTAGGAAACACCCACACTTCCGCTCCCACGTGTGTCTATTTTACTATTTTGAACACACCACAATGGCTATCCACTTACTCCATTTCCTCAGTTGAAGCTCCTTCTTTGTAGGAGTGCCAAGCTGACAATCAAAATTAGGCATCATACCTTTAGAGAACATCTTCAACCTCATGTTCTTGGATCATTATTATTTCTACTCAGATTATGTCTGCCCAGTGTGATCTTTCTCTCCATCAATGGCTGTCAGCGACTGTCCTTATTCTCTTAAAGCCATGCAGTTTTTCCAGAGCTTCTGAGAGTAAGTTGCTCAAGGCTAGATTGTGGCCCTCCAGGAGCATCCCTTCAGGATGGTTATCACATGCAGCACCCCTACAAATGAGTTGCCTTAACAATCTACAAGTGTTTTATAGGCAGGGGTGGGACCTCTGAAGGTTCTCGGTGAAGAATCCTCTGCCTCCTCCTGGTGGCCAGCAATCCTTGTGGGTGCTTGGATTCAAGCTATATCACTCCTATGGTGCCTCCATTGTACTCTAGTCTTCTTTCCTGTTTCCAAATCCTCTTTGCTTTAAAGGGTAGCAGGCATTGGATTTAGAGCCCACTCTAATCCACTAAGACCCCATACTAACTGGATTGTATTTGTGCGGGTTCTCTTTCCAAGTGATGGTCTACTTACAGGGTTCAAGTGGCCTTGAAGCTGGGGAAAATACCAGCCTGGTCCAATTCCCAAAAGTCAGTTAATGATGTACTGCATGAGCTGAGGATGCAAAGACGTGCCTGCTGCCTTCAGAGAAACTCTGACTACAAACGTAGGCCTTATGCTAAACATAAATAACCAAGAAAGGAACCAAGGAACTGGGGCCAAATGACCATCCGTGGACCAAATAACAGCTGTGGGATAGTGGCTAGGGACACTAGGGGATCTCATCCTAAAGCAGTAGTGGTCCAAGCATGTCCTTAAAGGAAAGAAGCAAAACAGTCAAGGGAAGCAAGGATATTGGTATGTTTTGTAAAACTTGGTACTGATGTTGCAGGAGGGGTGCCTTAGTGGCCTCATGCTGAGGTATCCAGCACCTCACTGCTCCCAACCCCCTTTCCCCCACCTCACCCCATCCCCAGGTACCAGCCAAATGATGGGTCTAGTATAAAATGAAGTTTATTTGGGGCATGAGAAGGGGGTTGAGAAGGAAGTAGAGGGAGAGAAAGAGAGGGACAGAAAAGAAGAAGAAGAAGAAGAAGAAGAAGAAGAAGAAGAAGAAGAAGAAGAAGAAGAAGAAGAAGAAGAAGAAAGAGAGAGAGAGACAGACACAGAGAGAGAGAGACAGAGAGAGAGAGGTCAGAAAGCAAGGGAGAGGCCAGTCTTTGTATAGCAAGCCCAGCTCTTGCACTTGGCTGTTGCTAGGTAACTGTTGGGCGGAGCCTAGAAGAACCACATAACACATATGCCTGACAGCATCCTACACCTGCAGTGTCCCCAGAAGGCAGAGGCTGATGGAATCCAAGTATTTACCGCGCCACAATAGCATATCATACACAGCATTTAGTGTCAGGTTCAAAGGAACCTCCGACTGCAAAAGGCAGTTGAAATATCCAGAAATGAGCTCAACCTGGACTATAGGATTTCTGGCGGTTGTGAAGCCAGTTCCTGTCTACCAAAGGGAGTCATTTCCTTTACCTCTGGCAAAAGAGACTTGTGGCTCTCCAGTGAGCACATAGCTGAGGTGCCCACCAGCATATCAAGGCCCACACTAGCCCCCAGGCTTCCCAGGGATGTGGGGCGAACATGGCATACTTGTTATGCGTTTGTGTTACCCCTTCCAGCTCAGGGCTTTCTCTCCCACCCCACACCATAGCCCTTGCTCTCTCTCTTCAGATGCTGTTCTCAGCTCCCGATAGTCTCACTCTGCTCTCTATCCTCTATCTCTGGCAATTCTCCCTTCTCCCTCACACACATCGGCCTGGCCTTGCCCAATCTACCTCGTTCTCTCTCTGCTCTGGACTCTTCCAGATGTCTCCAGCTGTTCTCTCTTATTTATAATAAAACCCTTAACCTTATCAAGGAGAGGTCATGTCAGCGCACTCCCTTGCATACATTAAGCACACACATTTTACCCATTGGGCTGAGAGTGCAGCTCAGTGGTAGAGTGCTTGCTCAGACTCACAAGGTCCTGCTCAACCCCTAGGATGGGGGGAAAAGTACTCTCAGTTCTTTGATCTTTCAGAATGTCCTGAGTATTACCAGAGAGAATACCATGCCTTACGACCGAGTACCCTAAAGCTTAAAGGAGTTTCATAACTTGGTTAAATCACAGACTGGTCATACAGTTAGTATGTGACACTATGCTGGAGATTGCTTGTTCAGGAATCCTGCCACGCCTCCCCGCCCACACAGAATGATGTTGCTTTTCCAGCACTGCACTGCTCTCCCTCTGAGGAAAGCACCTGGGGGAAACACAGCCTCCTTAAAGTGGTACTAGTTCTAGCTGAGGAATGAATGGGCTTCCTAGATAGCTGAATAGATTTCACCTAAGTGTACTGGAGAGTCTCCATTGGCCTTCCGAGACTTGATAGGATCCTTTTGCAAAATTTAGCTAGTTGCCTTAAGGAAATAGAGCAGAAGGCACACAGAGACATGGGTTAGGATGTGAGCATGAAGGTAAGAAAATAAGTAGTTGTTGGTGTTCTGTCTAAGCTCCACCTCACACCTACCTGGCAATAGCCAGGTATGCCCCGCCCCATAGATCTGGCCCACTATAAGAGGGGCTACTTGCCCCTCTTCTCTTTGCTCTCCACTCTCCCACATACTCTCACCTCTCTTCCCCTTGGGCTCTCCCCCCCTCACTCCACATAGTCACGGCTGACCTCCACTCCACTTCTCTATTCTCTCTCTCTCTCTCTCTCTCTGCCTTTCTCTACCACTAACTCCCATCCCCTATTCTGAATAAACTCTATTCTATACCATGACTCTGTGTGTGTGTGTGTGTGTGTGGTCCCTCGGGGAAGAAGTGCCTGGACAGGGGCCTGCCTGGGCACCTTCCCCCACAATGCCGTGCCACACTCCTTTGACCCCCAATCCTCTCCTTTTTAAGCCCCCACAGTAGTTCCATGTGATCTTTCTGAATCTCCAGAGCACCGTCAGAGAGAGGATCACTAAGGCTCCAAGGAGTCAGCTGACTAGCCCAGTTTGAATACCAGATCAGTCAGCTCAGCACTGGTATGAAGCATGCTGGTCTGGGCAATCCTTGTTCAGAACCCTCTACCTATGAGGATGGCAAGTCCCGCAGGGCTCAGTGTTCACGTCTCAGTGCCTAGCCTAACCAAGGTAAAGCAGCACTTATACAGCCAGATCTTGGCAAATTTTGAAGATTTTGTGGGGTGAGAAATCTCCAACTGTGACAAGCATCTACAGATAAGCTAGCCTTATCTGTAGAAAGTCTAGTCTTAGGCTGAGGGTCTCATATATGTTTTTATGTTTTCCTGGATATTCCTTTATTTAACACGCTGATGGAACATGTTATCAAAGAAACAGGCACGGCAGGGAATCCAAGTCCCTTCTGGGGAAGGGTAGGAGACTAAAGGTAGGGTGACCCGTGGGGGCTGGTAGGCCTCGCCCTGTATATGGATCAAGGGGCTTTGTTCAAACCATTCTACTTGACCTTTACAGGGCAAGGACTCTGTGGGTAGGGGTTCTCTGGGTTTGTACTGTTGAGACGTATCTTTTGTAGCATAGAGCTGGTATCTTGCAAATTTGGCCAATACTTTCTACAACGATTTCATTTTATCACCAGTATATTTCTTTTGGGGATACACAAGCACACACAATTTTGGTTTGTTCTGGTGGCTCGTTGCGCAGCAGTTATTGTGTCGGCTGAAGTGCATGTGCATAGGTCCTGCTAGGCTCAACTACTAGGCTTACCACTTAACTTGCAGTATCACTTCCCTGTCTTCAGCTTTGAAGGATATAACCCAACTTCATATCTCAGACAAGCCATCAAGACATCATGGAACTTTAAGGTGCCCTGTGCTGAAAACTCAAATATCAACTGCTTTTGCCATTTTCAAATACTTTATTGACATTACGGAATCCTAAGTGCACGCCCACCTGCTGGTCTTCCCCTAGCACTCAGAGAGGAGGAGGGCTGGGTGCATAGCTTAGTTGACAAGAGTGTTTACTGGCATACACCCCAGCACCACATAAAATGGGGTGCTGTGGCACACGTGTAATGTCAGCATTTGGGAGATGGAGGAAAGAGGAGCAGATATTCAAGGTCATGGTGATTTCAAGGTCAGCCTACCTCAAAAGCAAAACAAAAACCTCCTGGTAAAGAAGTAATAAATGAAAGAATATAAACCTACAGATATGCCTAAGGAATTTAGTAGTTAGCCACAATCCCTGTGCTCAGATTGAATGAAGTCAAGCAAGTTGACTTGGTTTGGCCTCCAATTCTGATCCTCATATTTAGGTGGTAAAGGAATTAAGACTTGAGAACACTATGGTTTCAGCAGGATGAAACCAGTTCTTGGCTTTTACATGCTTAAGAATAAGGTTCCTCACACATCAAATGAGGTACAAGAAGAAAGGAGGAGTGGCCCCTGGTTCTGGAAAGACTCAGTGAAACAGTATTCGGCAAAACCAGAACGGGGAAGTGGGAAGGGGTGGGTGGGAGGACAGGGGAAGTGTTGGGGGCTTACGGGACTTTCGGGGAGTGGGGGGGGCTAGAAAAGGGAAATCATTTGAAATGTAAATAAATTATATCGAATTAAAAAATTTTTAAAAAAAAGAATAAGGTTCCTTCTATAAAATAGGCTTTAACAAGCACTATGTAAACAGGAAAAACAAAGCAATAACAACAACAACAACAATAACAAAAAACCAGGAACAGAATCAAAAATACATATACTGTTAGTTAAGTCCTGTTAGCTCACAATAGATAAGAAATCCAAAGTCCCTTGCAAGCCAGGGCCTAAGGGCTCATGCAATCATTCAAAGCAGCAAGATAATTCTCCTATGCAAAATTAGCTTGGTCATATTTAGAGCCTTCTAAGGCAGAAAAATAAAAAACCTCAATAGTAGATACCAATGTGTTTATATGAGAACTGGTCAGCTGGGTGGTGGTGGTGGTGGCGGTGGCAGTGGCGGCTTTAATCCTGCCACTTGGGAGGCAGAGGCAGATGAAATTCTGAGTTCGAGGCAAACCTGGTCTACAGAGTGAGTTCCAGGACAGCTAGGGCTATACAGAGAAACTCTGTCTGGAAAAAACAAAACAAACAAACAAACAAACGAACGAGAACTGGTCAGCTGGACTGCTGCATTCCCTCGGCTACCAGAGAGAATCCGTGTGCCCTATTCCATAGTGAGCAAATTGACTTCTTTAAAATGTGTAGGTAGCAGAAACCTGAGTCTCCAGCATCATGAAGCTGACACGGTCCCAATATCTTAATATACAAGTAGGTAACTGGCTGAGAGAGAAAAAACACATAGCACCTAATGCGAGCTCCAAAGCCAGACTCCCAGTTTTGATTTCTATATCTACCACTTGGTAGCTGCTCTGTAACTCTGGGCCAAGTTACCTCATCCTTTCCTCAGATCACTCATCCTAAAGTGAATGATAGCTTTTCCTAGTACAACCGGTGTGGTGAGGAATACACGTTAATACATTAGAAGTGCTTGTACAACTGGAATGCACTATTAAAGATACTAATTCTCATTCTAGCTCTTTACACATGCCAACGACTGCACTTCCTTTCCTTCCCTTCCCTCCCCTTCTTTTCCTTGCATGTTTTCTGACTGACCCTGTGGGTGATTTATGCAGCTGACTGCCCTCCTTCATGCGGGCATGTGTTTCTTTCAGCAAATCAAGGTAATGCCGCTTCTCCAGAGTGACCTACTGAGGAATGGCAGGTGATTCGCCATGGTCAAGAAAGAATGACTTTCTTTAAGCAGCTACAAACAAATTTATTTAAGCATAAGAAGAATGCCCACCCTCATGCAGTGGTGGGCACCTGTTGAAGAAACCCAGAGATACTCCAGGGGTGGGCAGAAGATACCCAGAGGCACCGTGTGTTGAAAAGAAGGGAGAGAAAGAAGCAGAACCTTAGTGTTGCCTCTGAGAGAGGCCCGGCGCCAGGGGAGCCACTCCCATGGACGTGTATGTGTCGGAGAGCTGGGAGAGAAGTGGAATGGCTAGTGCACTATGAAGAGAGACATGAGGGTGGACAGGAATGGCCTGATGCCAGCAGCCTGGGTTGCTTGAGGCCATGATGAGGTGCCCGCCTGTGTTGCCACAGAGGGCCATGACTGGGTCCATGTCCTTGCAGAGGAGGGGTTTGTACTCATTTCCATGGCCCATGTTACCACCAAAGGCCATGCAGCTATCCCCAGTCTGGGCCATGTTGACATCTGAAGGCTATGGAGAGCTGACCCTGTCCCTTGATTGGGCAGCATGGGAGAGCTGGCCCCAAGGGTGTGAGAGTAGAAGGGCTTGCCCCACTCCTCACTGGCTCTAGCACTTAGGAGAGTGGGCCTCACACTTTACCTGGGCAGCATAGTAGAGCTGGCCCTGGAGGTGTGGGCCTGGGAAAGCCGGCCCAGAGGGCGTGAAAATGGGAAAGCTATCCACACCCCTATTCAGATCAGTGCTGGAGAGCTGGCCCTGTGACATGAGTGCTTGCCTGCTGCCACAAACAGGAGCTGTCCCAAGTCCTCACCTGGGCAAAGTGGGCCCTGGTGGTTTGGGCAGAGGAGAGCTGGTGGGTCGACCACAGCCATCACCCAGGCTCAGATCCAAGGCCTTAAGTTGACCTACTCCAACATGCCATCTATAAACCGCTGGAGCACACAAAGGGGCCAATCCTGCAGAAGCAAGGCTGCAGGATCTCCGTGACACAGGCAACCACAGGCCATCTCAGAGGAGTCCCAGGGAGGATCCAGTACTGATAGTGTAGCAGAGGCCAGAGGCCTTGTACCAGACCAATGACTCTCTGCAATCAACATTTGCAAGTAAAACCATCTGGGCAAAAGGGTGTACTGTGTGACACACTATGAGACACAGCAGCTTCCATAGTGAGAGCTTTTTAATGTTTTTTTTCTCTATTTTTATTTTTAATGTTTGTTTTCTTTTGGGGGCAAGGTTGTGATGGTAGAGAGGGGGTATGGAGAGGACAGAGGTGAGTGGGGCTGGGTACATGATGTGAGATACACAAAGAAAGTGTTTTTAAAACCATGTTTATATGTGTTTGTGTGTGCACATGTCATGAGAGGATGTGGTACTCTGTTCTCTCCATCCCAAGTCTCTACCTCAGGTTGCCATCTTGCCAGACTGTAACACAACTTTCTTGTGGATGGAAGTATTCATGAAAGCTGCTTCCCCAAAGAAGTGAAGAAGTGGACTGGAAGGGAACCATCCCATTTCTAATGACATTCTTCAGACTGTGATGGCAAAATCATTGTGGAGCGTGGCGAAGAAACAATGGTAGCACTGCTCAACTGATGCATAGCCATTCCTAAGTTCCTACGTCTTGGCTTATCAAAGTGACACTTAAGCCATTCTTTAGTAAGATTTTCTGTTACTGATCTCAAAGTACAGTATGTAATTGGCAGGAAATTCTCAAGCATCTACTGTACTAGAGATACTTTATAGGAAATACTAACTATGAACTAAATACTAACCTTGAATTGAGAGGCCCTGTTAAAGCAACCTAGAAGGTCATAAATGAGGGCTGCCTCATATATAACTATATGATAACTATACGGGAACCACACATGGGCAGGGAAGGAGGTATAGGATTGAAGGAAGCCCTGAGTGAAACTGAGCAACTGTGTGCTGTTGACATGGGTGTGGACAGGTCAAGGACCCCAGAGCCCATGAACCATGGAAGAAGGACAAAGCCTCCCTGCCACCTGGGGGCGAGGGTCAGGAGGACATGGCAGAGACTGTGTACTGCATTGGGCAATGCTTGAGCATATATCACCTCAAAGTCCCTCCCCCACAGTGACATGTATTTCCAACAAGGACCTACCTCCTAAGAGTGCTACTCCTTATGGTCTGAGCATTCAAATACATGAGTCTATGGGGGCCAAACTTATCCGAACTACCACAATACCAAGAAACCCCACCTCCTTTTCTGGCTCTGCAATGACCCTGCCTCTGTTCAGCTCTGAACAGTAAATATACTGAGCTTCTTGGTTGCTGAAACTTTCCCAGCTGAGAGCCCAGATCCCCAGATCCCAGCTTTTCTGTGTTTCTTCACTCATTCACCACCTTCAGTAAGATCCAAGTCCCAGGAGCTATGCTGCACGAAGCAGAGAGGGAATGTAATAGGTGGGGAAATAGTGTAAAGATGGGAGGGGGGAGTCTGGTTGCATTCATTTGCTAGGGGTCACCATAATGAAAACCCCACATACTAAGTAGCTTTAAACTAGAGATACCCATTTCTCAAGATTCTGGTCTACAATCAGTATCACTGTGGTTTATTCCCTGCTGCAGCCACATGTTTGCAGATGACTGCTTAGTACTGTCTTCTTGCATTTCTTGTGTCCTATGTGTCCAAGCCTCCTCTTTTCTGATTTAGGAAGACTGAATCAATAGAGCCTGATTCTTTAATGACTACCTTGACTTAACCAAGGCCTTTATCATCCTTTAAAGGCCCTATCTTCCAAATACACCCAAAATTGAGGAATTGGAGATTAGAGATTTAATGCATGAATTTTGAGGGACACAATTCAGTTCCTAACAGGGACCAAAAAATATGTTTAAGAGTTACGAGATTATTGGGAGATGAAACTAAGATTATATTAGTCCTAGACAGGTAATTAAAATTTTTGGCCTAGATTTTGTTGTGAGGTACCCACCAGAGAAGGCCAATTGGACATGGGTTCCAGCCAATAGAAAGCCTTTATTAGCCAGCCTGTGACTACACTGGATGCTTGGGACCTGAGTGCAGTTCCAAGCCTTTCTCAGGGTGGGCTTTTATGCACAAATCCATATCCTGCCGAGACATATCTCAGTCAGCAAGAACAGTTAGCCAGAAGTGAAACTTCAGAATCTATAAAGCAAGGTTAGTACATTTAGGGACTTTTTGAGAGTATGGACTTTGAATGGGTTAGGTCTTTGTTTTCGTTTTGGCAGATGTTGCTACCTATGCACTGGGTTCCAAGGCCTGATAAGACTTCCATCACAATGTCAGTCCAGCTAAGGTCTGGGGACCTGTTACAGTTTCACTCCTGTAGTAGCAAAGGGGACAGTGCAAATATTTAAGAATGATTAGGCAGCAGTATGTCACAGTGCTCGATCAACAAGTAAGCTACAGTAAGAGGCTAGAATTGCTGTTGTATAGCCAGTCTACACTGGTCCTAATGAGAGCTGAATGAAGGACTCAGGACAATGGATCATAAAAATCCTTGCACATCAATGCTTGTCCAGCACTGTTCGCAAAGGCAGGTGCCCAACAACAGAGGAATGGGTACAGAAATGTGGCATACAGACACAATGAAATTGTTCTCAGATATAAGAGCAAAGTTATGCCATTTGTTGGTAAATGGATTTAAGTAAAAATGATCATTCTAAGGAAATTATGCCAGTCTCAGGAAGACAAATACCATGTTTTCTCTCATGAATAGTTCCTATAGTTCCTATATTTCATGTAGGTAAAATCATGTATGTATATATGAAACTAGAGGCAAGACTGCGTAGGGAAAAGGGACTAATGGGAGAGGGGAATGGAAGAAAGGGGAAGAGGCGCATGAGGGGAGATACTCACTGTGCAATATATACCTGTGTGAAAATATCCTCATGTAATACAGACCACACATTACAGTGAAGACATGCAGTGAATTTTGAAAACCAGTTTCCCAGAAAGGACACAAAGGTCAAGTAGATTGGATTCATGGACATTCTTCAAGGTCCTGTGTGTGGCTGAGGGTCAGAGGCTGAAAAGGTTCACTGAGAACCCAGAATAGACAAGTGTCTTATAAATACTCTCCAAAGTGCTCGGGGGTCTTAGAGAAGAGTGGGCAGAGCAGCTCTCTCCTGCTTCGGTCGGTTGCACAGCCTCCCTTTCCTCTCAGTTGCCCAGATCTGTAACCCAGCCCCCATAGTCAGCTCTCAACTGGATATTCTAAAGATATTTTCTAAATATTTTATACATTGAATGCAATGTATTCAATGCATATATTGGATACATCCCAAAGCTTACTTGGGATTCAGAGATAATGAAGGATAATAATAATTTGGTTACCAAAACAATAAGGAGTTTGAGAAAATTGATAAAGCTCTTACAAATGCTCACGACAGTGAAGAAGTAAAAGTTCAACTTTCAAAAGCAGCCATCCCCAGTCACCACTTGGTTAGCTCTCTGTTCTAAGATTTAGCACTACCTATACCAATCTTATATAAAACTTAAATTTCCATTGTAATTTTACATTTGGATTTTAAGCCACAAATTAGAGTAAATGGGGGAAGCATTCCAGGGACTCTCAGGGATACTTACCTGTCAATGGTTTATGTGTGTCTTCACTTCCCTAACAGGAACTGTCACTCATACACAGGTAGAAATGCTGAATGCAAGATTAATTTTAAGTTTATGACAATAAGAGTAAAAGCAGAAGACTTAATATGGTTTTATTCAGAAATTCCTTGACTTCAGAGGCAAAAAGCACTAAACCGACCATAAGAGTTTTCTTATCACAGTAAATAACTCGCAGTGCAGGTTAAGATATGCCCACCCTACAAGATGGATTCCTCGGGCTGGTGATTCTAAGAGCAAATGCTAATAAGCTGCCAAGAAAGCGCGGCTTCAGAAGGCCAGCTTCTTACACCCCACGTAGAACTTCCAGTGCGGCTCCATTATGTGGCATGGCAGGAGCTCCTGATCACTGATCAGAAGTATTTCTTTTATCTGTAGGTAATGAGGGATGATTTGCATCGACTCTCTGGAAGTGCCTGCTAAAATATGCATCACAATTAAGACAAGCCTTTTATAATGTAAGATTTAAACATAGTCACTTCCTATCCTAGGATCCAGTCAGTCCATATCAGAGCACACTTGATAGGTACTTTGACTAGGACATTCATCACTCCACATTCTGAGACAAACCTATAGACCAAGAACTGGCTGACTTTTGAGAGAGAGACACACACACATGCAGAGCTGGTGGGATGGGGGAAGAAGGGCGGTATGAAGGAGAGAACTGTCTGTAGTCTAAAATTATAGCAGGAAAAGCATGAAGAAAGCTTCTAAAGGTAGTTGAATCCTGTCCCTCAATTCCAGTAAGCTGAGAAAACAGCTGTGAACACTAATGAGATTTTGTGTGTGTACACCTAACACATTATTTGGCATATGACAAACAATAACTTGCTATTATTATGATCACTATTAATTGCTGATTTTGAGATGTTTTAGAAAACAAATGACCAATTTTCTAGTCCTTTCTCTACCATACATGTAGAGTGTGGTCTCATGGAAATGATAACGTTTCCAGTTCTTTTATAAGCAAGAAGGTTCTTTTGCCTGTATCAGTTGAAATGGTTCATGATGTTTGAGTTAAGGCATACCATATAGGTCATTATTCATATCCTATGGATATAAATGTTTCATGAAATCAGGTATTTGAAAGGAGCATTGGTTTCGATGACCAGCACCTATCTATATTTCCCACACTAACTTGCATTTCTGTGACTATTCCTTTCACCTTACTAGGCTTGTATTCTTTGGGCTACTTATTCTCAACTTCCTGATTCATTTACATCTGTACCAATTAGTAGGCACTGACCCAGTTATAGAAACATATTCATTCAGAGAGAGGTGAAATACAATGAGATTTCAGTTGAATATTTGGGGAAAGTCACATCTAAATCTTCCCTTTTCTAGCCTTGAATCAATAAGCAAACAGCTTTGGATAATGAGACGCTATTAGGAAGGAACTCAAATGTGGAAGTGGATCTTTAAAATGCAGTGGCTTGATGCAGCAATGCAGGAGATTACCAGGACAGAGAAGTGGGTGGGAGGGGTTTGATCGGGGAATGGGCAGAGGGAAGAGGGCTTATGGGACTTATGGGGAAGGGGGAACTGGGAAAGGGGAAATCATTTGGAATGTAAACAAAGAATGTAGAAAAAAAAAGAGAAATGCAGTGGGTTTTTTTCTTTTCTTTAAAGATGGAGTCACATACATCTCGCTAGCACTGAATTCACTATGAAACAGAGGATGACCCTCCACTTCTGAATCCCCTCTCTTAACCTCTTCAGTGGTAGGATTACAAACATGTATCACTATACCAGGTTTATGGGATTAGAATGTAGAAGCTGGAAGAGGAGAAACTTTATGCTTAGTTATGCTGTTTGAATCTTAGATAAAGCCTTGATCCCTTCCTGGCCTTTATTGACACACAGATATCAATAAAATGCCATTTTCAGTGGTTTAAGTCAGTGTGAGTGGATTTTAAACTGTTACTTACAGAACGAGGTAATAGCTCAGTCAGTAAAGCACTCACTTGCCTTGCAACCATGAAGACCTAAGTTTAATTCCTCAGAACTCAGGGAAAAAAGGAAGGAAGGAAGGAAAGAAGGAAGGAAGGAAGGAAAGAAGGAAAGAAGGAAGGAAGGAAAGAAGGAAGGAAGGAAGGAGAATAAAGAGAAAAGCAGGACTAGAGGGTAGTGGTGTATCTTTGTAGTCCCAGCACAGTAGTGGTGTATCTTTGTAATCCCAGCACAGAGGAGGCACTGATGCTAGGTGAACCCCTGGGGTTCACTGGCGACCCAACCTAGCTTTCTTGACAAGTTCTGGGCCAATGAGACCTTACTACAAAAAACAAAGCAAAATAAAACACAAGGTAGATAGCAATGGAGAGTAATAATCTAGGCTGTTGTCTCCTACTGCATGTGCATACACATCTACCTACACACATACCTAAGCACATACAAGCCTGTTACTATAATTTAATACTTTTTACACTTTAAAAATATATTTTAAATGTCTTAATTGGTGATTCTTTACTGTCTGATGAGCCAGGCCTCTCTCTCTCAGAAATTATGTTTTACTTATCCCAGACCCGTCCCCCCTAACCTTGGGCACTACTACTGGGCCATGAAACTCATCCTTGCAAGAGATGTCACTTGTCCTTTACAAGAGCCTAAGTGTCTTGTATCCTGACTCCCACTGGGATTATGTTTACCTTGGCCATTCTCCCTCAACTCTTATCTTGAGCACTGTTTCTAAGTCAGGAAGACCCATCTCCCAGAAGAAGCAGTATGCACTTCATATAGGCAAAAGAGCTTCAATGTGAAC